>NC_084735.1:21213590-21378590 GCF_033978785.1 Entelurus aequoreus | reverse complement strand
TTATAAAAGCTTTTTACAAAAATCTACTACTCTGCTTGCATGTCAGCAGACTGGGGTAGATCCTGCTGAAATCCTATGTATTGAATGAATAGAGCAGTGGTTCTTAACCTTGTTTGAGGTACCGAACCCCACCAGTTTCATATGTGCATTTACCGAACCCTTCTTTAGTGAAAAATTAAACATATTTTTTAAAATTATTATTCAAGACAAAGTTATATGTTTTTTTACTGGTGCACAAAATGAACCGTTCAAAGAACAAAACCAACACAGTGCATAAACTCACAACAAATTAGATGGAAAATTAGAGGGAACATTGTTTGGGGGTATCCATAGTACGACGATAAGGAGAAGTTTTTATTTACAAGATGAGTCGGGTGTGTCTCGACCTCCACGGCAGAGGCTCCACCGAACCCCTGTGGCCGACTCACCAAACCCCTAGGGTTCGATCGAACCCACGTTAAAGGCCTACTGAAATCCACTACTACCGACCACGCAGTCTGATAGTTTATATATCAATGATGAAATCTTAACATTGCAACACATGCCAATACGGCCGGGTTAACTTATAAAGTGCAATTTTAAATTTCCCGGGAAATAGCCGGCTGAAAACGTCTCGGTATGATGACGTTTGCGCGTGACGTCACGGATTGTGCGGAAGTATTGGGACACCATTGTCTCCCAATACAAACAGCGTCTGTTTTTATCGCAAAATTCCACAGTATTCTGGACATCTGTGTTAGTGAATCTTTTGCAATTTGTTTAATGAACAATGGAGACAGCAAAGAAGAAAGCTGTAGGTGGGATCGGTGTATTAGCGGCTGGCTGCAGCAACACAACCAGGAGGACTTTGAGTTGGATAGCAGACGCGCTATCCGACGCTAGCCGCCGACCGCACCGATGATGAAGTCCTCCGTGGCGCCGTCGATCGCTGGAACGCAGGTGAGCACGGGGGTTGATGAGCACATGAGGGCTGGCGTAGGTGGAGAGCTAATGTTTTTAGCATAGCTCTGTCGAGGTCCCGTAGCTAAGTTAGCTTCAATGGCGTCGTTAGCAACAGCATAGCTAGGCTTCGCCAGGCGGGACAGCATTAACCGTGTGGTTATAGGTCCAGGGTTTAGTTCAGTGTCTCCTGAGAGTAGAAGTAATAGTAGTCTTGTTGATCTTCGGTCTATCCTTCCAGTCAGGGGCATGTTTCTTCTGTTTCTATCCGCAGTTAAGCACGATGCTATCATGTTAGCTCCGAAGCTAAAGTGCTTCGTCGATGTATTGTCGTGGAGATAAAAGTCACTGTGAATGTCCATTTCGTGTTCTCGACTCTCATTTCCAAGAGGATATAGTATCCAAGGTGGTTTAAAAATACAAATCCGTGATCCACAATAGAAAAAGGAGAAAGTGTGGAATCCAATGAGCCCTTTTACCTAAGTTACGGTCAGAGCGAAAAAAGATACATCCTGGCGTCCTGCACTGCACTCTAATCCTTCACTGTCACTTTCCTCATCCACAAATCTTTCATCCTCGCTCAAATTAATGGGGTAATCGTCGCTTTCTCGGTCCGAATCGCTCTCGCTGCTGGTGTAAACAATGGGGAAATGTGAGGAGCCTTTCAACCTGTGACGTCACGCTACTTCCGGTACAGGCAAGGCTTTTTTTTATCAGCGACCAAAAGTTGCGAACTTTATCGTCAATGTTCTCTACTAAATCCTTTCAGCAAAAATATGGCAATATCGCGAAATGATCAAGTATGACACATAGAATGGATCTGCTATCCCCGTTTAAATAAGAACATTTCATTTCAATAGGCCTTTAAGAACCACTGGAATAGAGAATCGTTTTGAATCGGGGAAAAAAATCGTTTTTGAATCGAGAATTGTGTTGAATTGAAAAAAAAAGGATTTTGAATCGAATCATGACCCGAAGAATCGATATTGAATCAAATCGTGGGACACCCAAAGATTCACAGCCCTAGGAAAACACCAAACTTTACTTCCGCATGGCCACGCCCACACAGGCGCCTGATAGGCCAGCGCCGACTTGCTCTGCCAACAGCTGTTCTTGTTTTCCCCCGCCGCCATTGGCCTCCGTGCGCCGTCAATCACATCCGCTCGGCGCCCAAGTCCCACCCTCAGACGCTTTCCCGACGCTCCTATTGGCTACTGTACTCGCCCGCGCGTCGCCATTGGCCGAGCGGCCTGGTTGTCAAGGATCCGGGGGTCTCCATTCACCATTTTGCGACTGTAGCGTAGAATGTACAGAGGCAGGAGTTTTTTCTTTTTTTTCCTCCTCATTTTTAAGTTGCCTCGCCGGAGGAACATGAGCGACTGAAGCTGACTGGCGGCTGCGGAGCTCCCTGCCCTCATTTTTTTTCTCCCACCGGCGGACTCGGCCACACTTGACTACGGCGGGGCTAGCTTGACGTTAGCGGTGAGTGTTAGCTAACTAAAGCTGTTTTTTTCCCCCGCTGCGGCTAGCATGGCGGCTAGCAATTTTGCTTCTTCTTCACCTCCGAGGGCACTGACGACGTGTTACGCCGACATTAGTATCGCGTCTTCGGCGAGGACGAGAGGTGGAGGAGGGGGGGCGGGCGGGGGAAGCGAGAAAAGGGAGCGGTGCGTCTCGCCATAGCCCTGAAAGTTTTCCACTAGAATTAAATCCAACGTCATAACTCCATAACTGCACCAAGTGGTCGCACTTTTCTCTCCTACCGACTTGCATGACTTGCTAATAATCATAATGAGCAGGGAGAAGGAGAAGGGGAGAGAGAAGTGGGGGGTCCGGGGCCTTGTTTGTGTTTAAAACATTGACAATGGAGCAAAAAAAAACACCGACATTGCGTGCAAAGTTGCGCGGGAGGCCTCAGCTGTCACCTGTCACAGCTGTCACTCACTTTTGCACAACTTGGGATGTGCGCATTAAAAAACGCATTCGTTCCCTTGTCATTGGGGCCTAATGGGTGTGCGTGCGCACACTAATGCATGTCAGTCATCCCGATACCGTCACCCCGGGTGCTTGACTCGGCGTTGCCCTCTTTTCCCCTCGCCGAGTGCGGCCGTAAACAGGGCGACCTCCGAGCCGAGCTGTAATAATCCTGTTATTCACTTAACTTTTTTTTTTTATTCCTGTGCGCATAACTGCTGCCTTCCGGCAAACATGACTTCGAAGTGTGCAAATGTGCCGTAAGTGCTTTTTGATTGATTGATTGAAACTTTTATTAGTAGGTTGCACAGTGAAGTACATATTCCGTACAATTGACCACTAAATGGTAACACCCGAATAAGTTTTTAAACTGGTTTAAGTCGGGGTCCACTTAAATTGATTCATGATACAGATATATACTATCAAATATATACTAACATCATAATACAGTCATCACACAAGATACCGTAATTTCCGGACTATAAGCCGCTACTTTTTCCCCTCGTTCTGGTCCCTGCGGCTGATACAACGGTGCGACTTATTTATGGCCTGTTCTTCTCCGACACCCGACGAAGAGGATTTCGGTGGTTTTAGTACGCAGGAGGAAGACGATGACACAATGATTAAAGACTGACTTTTCATATACCGGTAGGCTGGTTATTTTGATAACGTACAGGCGAGCACTTTGTATTACTTTGCACCGTTGTATTATTTGTACTCTGCACGAATGCTGTTCGCCATGTCAAAGATGTGAAAGTTTGATTGAATGATTGAAAGATTTATTGTTAATAAATGGGACGCTTTGCGTTCCCAAACAGTCATCTCTGTCCCGACAATCCCCTCCGTGGTAGCAGGAACCCCTATATACTACGTTAATTACACATCAAAACCCTGCGGCTTATAGTCGGGTGCGGCTTATATATGGAGCAATCTGTATTTTCCCCTAAATTTAGCTGGTGCGGCTTATAGTCAGGTGCGGCTTATAGTCCGGAAATTACGGTAATCATAATAATAATAATAATGGATTAGATTTTATATCGCGCTTTTCTATTGTTAGATACTCAAAGCGCTCACAGAGAAGTGGGAACCCATCATTCATTCACACCTGGTGGTGGTAAGCTACATTTGTAGCCACAGCTGCCCTGGGGTAGACTGACGGAAGCGAGGCTGCCAGTTTGCGCCTACGGCCCCTCCGACCACCACCTACCATTCATTCATCATTCATTCACCAGTGTGAGCGGCACCGGGGGCAAGGGTGAAGTGTCCTGCCCAAGGACACAACGGCAGCGATTTTGGATGTCAAGAGGCGGGGAGCGAACCTGCAACCCTCAGGTTTCTGGCAAGGCCGCTCTACCCACTACGCCATACCGCCCCCAATATACACTGAATTATTTACATTATTTACAATCCGGGGTGTGGGATATGGAGGGGGGGGGGGGGGTTAGGTTTGGTTGGTATCAACAATCAGCATCAACATTTGCATCATCAGAGAAATGGATATTGAAACAGTGTAGGACTGACTTGGTAGGATATGTACAGCAAGTAGTGGACATAGAGAGAGAGATCAGAAAGTATAAGAAAAAGTGTCTACATTTGATTATTTACAATCCGAAGAGGTATTATGTGGAAGGGAGGGTGTTAGTCAAGGGTTGTAGTTGCCTGGAGGTGTTCTTTTAGTGCGGGTTTGAAGGAGGATAGAGATGCCCTTTCTTTTACACCTGTTGGGAGTGCATTCCACATTGATGTGGCATAGAAGGAGAATGGGTTAAGACCTTTGTTAGTTCGGAATCTGGGTTTAACGTGGTTAGTGGAGCTCCCCCTGGTGTTGTGGTTATGGCGGTCATTTACGTTAAGGAAGTAGTTTGACATGCCTTGCTCAAAAGCCACCTGACCTTGCTTTGAAGGCGCAAGTCTCTCTACGGCTCGTAAATTCAGACCTGTGCTTTGCCAAAAAGATGCGAAACAGAAAAAGGCCAGCAGGATTTTAACAATTTAAAAAAGCGGGAGGAATTCCGTATTTTTCGGACTATAAGTCGCAGTTTTTTTCATGCGACTTATACTCAGGAGCGACTTATGTGTAGGGCTGCAACTAACGATTAATTTGATAATCGATTAATCTGTCGATTATTACATCGATTAATAATCGGATAAAATAGACAAACTACATTTCTATCCTTTCCAGTATTTTATTGAAATAAAACCAGCATACTGGCACCATGTTGTGGACATTGGGGGTGCAGCATACACCAATAATAACACAGAAATGTAACTCATCAGATCAGAACTGAATCAGATATTGTACACGTTTCTGTTGTGAATAATAAAGGGTTAATTTTAGGCTGCCTCTGAATAATAGCATGAAATATTCCAGCACCTTCATAACGTTTAGTTATACTAAAGCGTCACTCAAATCTAAATATATTTATATAGCTTTATCGGCCCGGCTACATTGATCCATTATGAAACCAACCTGAGATATTTCTGTCCGTTACGTTTATTTCCAAATTGGTAACCGTGCGTTTTCTCTCTCAAAACGGAGTCAAATGTGCCGGAGAAACATTATCAGCCCCGCGTTGCAACAAAGGAATAACGTTAAAGTTACTTACAAAAAAGCTGAACTCATGAATGCTTGTTCCACTATGGACTTAAAAAGTTACATACTGTGAGTTCCTCCCTTCATCCATGGCTCCAACATGTTTCTTCTTCAGGTGCTCCTGAAGCAATGTTGTACTTCCGTGCCATTTTGCAGGAAACAGTCTTCTTTGAAGTCTTTAAAGTAAAGTGTTCCCACACTTTTGACGACTTAGGTCGTACACTTTTCTCCATTGAAGCAATAACTTCAAGATGTTTCTCCGCTAAACTATCGGTACTGTTTTCCTGCGCCATTTTTTGAATGTTTCCAGACGGCGTGGTCACGGGAGCTGCACATGACACATCATTGGCTAGCTTACCTCCACCTCATGAGACGTAGCCTCAGCGCCGTCCTGGCGCTGTTTTGTACTGTTTTTTGTACTTATATTGATTATTGTTTCTCAGCTGTTTGTAAATGTTGCAGTTTATAAATAAAGGTTTATATATATAAAAAAAAAATTTTTTTTTAAATAAAATAAAATAAGAAAAAGCCTCCGCGCATGCGCATAGCATAGTTCCAACGAATCGATGACTAAATTAATCGCCAACTATTTTTATAATCGATTTTAATCGATTTAATCGATTAGTTGTTGCAGCCCTACTTATGTGTGAAATGATTAACACATTACCGTAAAATATCAAATAATGTTATTTAGCTCATTCACGCAAGAGAGTAGATCAGTGGTTCTTGACCTTGTTGGAGGTACCGAACCCCACCAGTTTCATATGCACATTCACTGAACCATCCTTTTTTTTCAAATTCAAGACAAAGTTATTATATGCTTTTGGTAACACTTTAGTATGGGGAACATATTCCAAGTAACAAAGACTTAATTTAGAGTTTTTTGGACACTAGGGGAACATATTCTAAGTAACAAAGACTTAATTTAGATTTATTTGGTTAGGGTTAGGGTTATAGGGTTAGGGCCAGGGTTAGAGGGTTAGGGTTATAATAAGGTCATGCCGAATAAGGCATTAATAAGTAATTAATAATGACTAGTTAAGAGCCAATATGTTACTAATTTGCATGTTAATAAGCAACTAATTAATGGTGAATATGTTCCCCATACTAAAGTGTTACCATGTTTTTTTTACTGGTGTACAAAAAACCGTGCATGAACATCACCTTGTTCAAACAACAAGACCAACACAGTGCATAAACTCACAACAAATTACACACCTGCAAACCAGTCAGTTGTTGCCGTGTCCGTAATACGGCGATAGGGAGAAGTTTTTATTTACACGATGAGTCAGGTGTCTCTTTACCTCCGCCGAACCCCTGAGCCCGACTCACCGAACCCCTAGGGTTCGATCGAACCCAGGTTAAGAACTACTGGACTAGATGTATAAGATTTCATGGGATTTAGCGATTAGGAGTGACAGATTGTTTGGTAAACGTATAGCATGTTCTATATGTTATAGTTATTTGAATGACTCTTACCATAATATGTTACGTTAACATACCAGGCACGTTCTCAGTTGGTTATTTATGCCTCATATAACGTACACTTATTCAGCCTGTTGTTCACTATTCTTAATTTATTTTAAATTGCCTTTCAAATGTCTATTCTTGGTGTTGGGTTTTATCAAATAAATTTCCCCCAAAAATGCGACTTATATATGTTTTTTTTCCTTCTTTATTATGCATTTTCGGCCGGTGCGACTTATACTCCGGAGCGACTTATACTCCGAAAAATACGGTACTCGCAAAATCTAGCAAAGCCCGGCGCTCTCTCGTCTTCTTACTCTCTGGCGAACGAGGTGCGCATATGTGGGGGCGAAGAAGCGGAGTTACGACGCCGTCTGCTGTTAATGACGAGCCACATTCGCAGACGGTCCCGTCATGGGGTGTTTAGCATGCCAACGTTAGCACGGGTCAAGTACCTAATGCTGTAAAATTCGCTAAAAAGGTTAGCATGCTAATGTTAACAAACAGTCAACGTGTGATAAGTGCAGAGTTATATGACTCTGATGTGTACGGCTGCAAAATTAGCTAAAAAATTTAGCATGCTAATTGTAATATGTTTCAGATGTACTCTAAGATGTACGGCTGTAAAAATTTGCTATAATAAAGTTATCATGCTAATGGTAAATATGTTAATGTTAGCATGCTACCAGTTAGCATGTGTCAAGTACTAGGATATACGACTATGAGGTGTATGGCTGTAAAATTATCTAAAAACGTTAGCATGCTAACGTTTTTAACCTTACGTTCACACCAAACAAGAATGACAAACACATTTCGGGAGAACATCCACACCATAACACAACATAAACACAACAGAACAAATACCCAGAACACCTTGCAGCCCTAACTTGGGGCGAGGCGGGGTTTGGTGGTGGGGGGGGGGGTGTATATTGTAGCCCGAAAGAGTTAGGGCTGCATGGGATTCTGGGTATTTGTTCTGTTGTGTTTATGTTGTGTTACGGTGCGGATGTTCTCCCGAAATGTGTTTGTCATTCTTGTTTGGTGTGGGTTCACAGTGTAGCGCATATTTGTAACAGTGTTAAAGTTGTTTATACGGTCACCCTCAGTGTGACCTGTGTGGCTGTTGACCAAGTAGGTCTTGCAGTCGCTTACGTGTGTCTACAGAAGCCAAATGCAACATGTGACTGGGCTGGCATGCTGTTTGTACAGGTTGTAGAGGGCGCTAAAGGCAGTGACATCACGGCACGCCCTTAATATTGTTGTTTGGGTAAAACATTCGAAAGAATGGTTGCTCTGAAATTCGGAAGTCTCCCGGAAAAATCGGGAGGGTTGGCAAGTATGACGCTGTCAAGCGCCATTCATATAAAACTCGCGGGCTGCACTAACATTACATTTTCATATTAAGGTGAGGGCCGCAAAATAACGTCGGCCCACGGGCCACGTGTTTGAGACCCCTGGTTTATAAGGTACATCTCTTTGTGGCGGTCCAAATGTATTTGTGGTGGACCGCCACATATAAATAAATGGTAAATGGGTTATACTTGTATAGCGCTTTTCTACCTTCAAGGTACTCAAAGCGCTTTGACACTATTTCCACATTCACCCATTCACACACTGATTGCGGGGGCTGCCATACAAGGCCCTAACCACGACCCATCAGGAGCAAGTGTGAAGTGTCTTGCTCAAGGACACAACGGACGTGACGAGGTTGGTAGAAGGTGGGGATTGAACCAGGAACCCTCAGGTTGCTGGCACAGCCACTCTCCCAACGGCACCACGCCGTCCCCAACACTTTGAGGCTTCATTCATCCCACAATATGGAAATGCTGTGGGTGCAGTGCAGATTTGACATCCAGTAAAACAACTGAAATGAGTAATAATAACAACACCTACGCACATATATAAACATAACACATTACTTTGTTTCGTTAAATGTCATCATGCCAATTTCATTTGTTTGGATCAGCGTGTTCTTACTGGCCCACTACAAGATGAAGGAATAAAAGCAGCATTCAAAAATAATGAAAAAGTACAGGTAGTATATGTTTATTATGGCTGTGAATCTTTTGGGCAACTCACGATTCAATTTGATTGTCGATTCTTTTAACAACATTGGGTGTCAGTTCTTTGATTAACTACACTACTCCATAAAATAGTTAAACAGCTCTGATCAATTTCTATATTACTTACACGAAAACTGGTTTTGTTGAATACAATTTTACCCAAACATTTAACAAAGTGAAATACAAATGAGGCAACAAGAGAAGTTACCGACACTTCTCTTTTCTAAAGTAAATCTGTACAGCTGATATGATCATCTACAAACCCCAAAACCAGTGAAGTTGGCACGTTGTGTACATGGTAAATAAAAACCGAATAAAATGATTAGCAAATCCTTTTCAACTTATATTCAGTTGAATAGACTGCAAAGACAAGATATTTAATGTTTGAACTGAGGAACTTAGTTGTTGTTTTTTGCAAATAATCATTAACTTAGAATTTAATGGCAGCAACACATTGCAAAAAAAGTTGTCACAGGGGCATTTTTACACTGTGTTACATGGCCTTTCCTTTTAACAACACTCAGTAAACGTTTAGGAACTGAGGAGACCATCTTTTCAAGCTTTTCAGGTGGAATTCTTTCCCATTCTTGCTTGATGTACAGCTTAAGTTGTTCAACAGTCCGGGGGTCTCCGTTGTGGTATTTTAGGCTTCATATTGCGCCACACATTTTCAATGGGAGACAGGTCTGGACTACAAGCAGGCCAGTCTAGTACCCGCACTCTTTTACTACGAAGCCACGCTGTTGTAACACGTGGGTTGGCATTGTCTTGCTGAGATAAGCAGGGGCGTCCATGATAACGTCGCTTGGATGGCAACATGTGTTGCTCCAAAACCTGTATGTACCTTTCAGCATTAATGGTGCCTTCACAGATTTGTAAGTTACCCATGTCTTGGGCACTAATACACCCCCATACCATCACAGATGCTGGCTTTTCAACTTTGCGCCTACAACAATCCAGATGGTTCTTTTCCTCTTTGGTCCGGAGGACACAACGTCCACAGTTTCCAAAAACAATTTGAAATGTGGACTCGTCAGACCACAGAACACTTTTCCACTTTGCATCAGTCCATCTGCTTTTATACACAATCAGGGCACCCACCTGTTCCCAATTAGTCTGTTCACCTGTGGGATGTTCCAAAAGGGTGTTTGATGAGCATTCCTCAACTTGCTCAGTCTTTTTTGCCATTTGTGCCAGCTTTTTTAAAACATGTTGCAGGCATCAAATTCCAAATGAGCTAACATTTGCAAAAAATAACAAAGTTTTCCAGTTCAAACATTAAATATCTTGTCTTTGCAGTCTATTCACCTTCTATTTATACCTGCTCAGTGGCCTTGTGGTTAGAGTGTCCGCCCTGAGATCGGTAGGTTGTGAGTTGAAACCCCGGCCAAGTCATACTAAAGACTATAAAAATGGGACCCATTACCTCCCTGCTTGGCACTCAGCATCAAGGGTTGGAATTGGGGGGTAAATCACCAAAATGATTCCCGAGCGTGGCCACTGCTGCTGCTCACTGCTCCCCTCACCTCCCAGGGGATGGAACAAGGGGATGGGTCAAACGCAGAGGTTAAGTTCACCACACCTAGTGTGTGTGTGAGACTATCAGTGGTACTTAAACTTTACAAATTAAATGATAATAATAATACATAAAAAAATAATAGTAATTTAATTGAATATAAGTAGAAAAGGATTTGCAAATCATTGTATTTTGTTTTAATTGACGATTTACTGGTTTTGGGGTTTGTACATCAACATTTTTTGACACACAACAATTTGTCTTAGTGGCTGGACAGGACAGAATGGGAAAAAAGGAGAGATTTGATTTTTTTATTTCAAGCGATTTAAGAATTGTTACAAATAAAAAAAAATATTTATTTTTTTTGACGCCCCTAATATTTATGTCATAGCGGGTGCTAAATGAGTGTAACATGAAGTTGATCAGCCAGACCAGAGGAGGGTCTCCCACAGCCAGCTTGGAAGCTTCTCGTAGCTGACTTGTGAGTCGCTCACTAAAGTGTCAACAGAAAAGGCGCGTAAACCTTACTTGCCATGATTTTGGAACCGCCTCTTTTTCAAAGTAGCAGTAGAGTGGAAAACAAGTGGACTTGATATGGTTATTTGTGGTTCATTGTATCCATTGAATTTATTTACAATCCGCAAAGTATGTGAAAATACCGTCGAAACATCACAAAATGCCACAAAATCAGTCAGCCATTTTGAATATACCTCTGGCTATTTTCGGAGATTGACGTCAGGGTAGGGCTGGGCGATACAGTCTTTTTTTAATATCTCGATATTTTTAGGCCATGTCACGATACACGATATATATCTCAATATTTTGCTTTAGCCTTGAATGAACACTTGATGCATATAATCACAGCAGTATGATGATTCTATGTGTCTACATTAAAACATTCTTCTTCATACTGCATTAATATATGCTAATTTTAAACTTTCATGCAGAGAGGGAAATCACTAATAAGTCAATTTAGCAAAAGTGTATTTATTAAACAGTTATTAAAGGCCTACTGAAATGAATTTTTTTTTATTTAAACGGGAATAGCAGATCCATTCTATGTGTCATACTTGATCATTTTGCGATATTGCCATATTTTTGCTGAAAGGATTTAGTATAGAACAATGTCGATAAAGTTTGCAACTTTTGGTCTCTGATAAAAAAAAAAACCTTGCCCCTACCGGAAGTAGCGTGACGTTGTCAGTTGTTCACTCCCTCATATTTTCCTATTGTTTTCAACGCAGCTAGAGCGATTCGGACGATTACCCCATTAATTTGAGCGAGGATGAAAGATTCGTGGACGAGGAACGTTAGAGTGACGGACTAGAATGCAGTGAAATACATTTTTTTTTTCCGCTCTGACCGTAACTTAGGTACAAGCTGGCTCATTGGATTCCACACTTTCTCCTTTTTCTATTGTGGATCACGGATTTGTATTTTAAACCACCTCGGATACTATATCCTCTTGAAAATGAGAGTCGAGAACGCGAAATGGACATTCAGTGCCTTTTATCTCCACGACAATACATCGGCGAAACGCTTTAGCTACGAGCTAACGTGATAGCATCGTGCTTTAACTGCATATAGAAACAAAAAAAATAAACCCCTGACTGGAAGGATAGATAGAAAATCAACAATACTATTAAACCGTGGACATGTAAATACACGGTTAATGCTTTCCAGGCTGGCGAAGGTTAACAATGCTGTGCTAACGACGCCATTGAAGCTAACTTAGCAACCGGACCGCACAGAGCTATGCTAAAAACATTAGCTCTCCACCTACGCCAGCCAGCCCTCATCTGCTCATCAACACCAGTGCTCACCTGCGTTCCAGCGATCTGCGGAAGGACGAAGGACTTCACCCGATGCGTTTGGCGGCCCGGAGACGTAGGAAGTCAAGGTGAGGTCGCCGGCTAGCGCGTCTGCTCTCCAACAAAGTCCTCCTGGTTGTGTTGTTGTAGTCCGCTGCTAATACACCGATCCCACCTACAACTGTCTTCTTTGCAGCCTTCATTGTTCATTAAACAAATTGCAAAAGATGTCCAGAATACTGTGGAATTATGAAATGAAAACAGAGCTTTTTGTATAGGATTCTACGGGGTACCATAACTTCCGTTAAACTGACTACGTCACGCGCATACGTCATCATACCGCGACGTTTCAGCCGGATATTTCCCAGGAAATTTTAAATGTCACTTTATAAGTTAACCCGGCCGTATTGGCATGTGTTGCAATGTTAAGATTTCATCATTGATATATAAACTATCAGACTGCGTGGTCGGTAGTAGTGGCTTTCAGTAGGCCTTTAAGCAGTGGCACAAACATTCATGCCATTTTCAAAACAGAAAGTGCAAGATTGTCAGAGACATTTTAAAAGAAGCTATGAGTTCACTTTTGTGCATGATGTCACTAAGATGACATATCAAAACAACACTAAATTAAAGTGCACTTTTTGTACAGAACGCCACTACAAGAGTTTAAATCAAATACATTGCACTTTTGTGCATGATGTCACACAAGATATTTCAATAAGTGTCAAATAAAAATGGGCTGCATAATAGGAAATCAAATAGTTTATGTCCTTCACTATGTGGTAGGTTCCTGCGGACGTTATCTCCTTCTGCTGTTGATTATTTGTTTCATACGGTGTTGATGTGGAAATGGTTGCTTCGGCATTTTGTGGGTGTGGCACCGAACGGAGATGTTGACATGCAGAGTTTCAAACACTCTTCATTCTCTAGCGGGTGACTTTTCAAATGATGCTACACATTAGCAGTAATGCTACTTTTTGTAGAAACGCTTTTACTTGACATATTACTGTTTGTTCAACATCTTCCCGCTTGAAGCCAAACCACCACCAGACGATGGACCCCCTGCTGTTTTTCTTGGGAATTAATTCTTCCTTCATTTGTTACCAGATCCGCACCTTCTTTCTCTCGTATTACCACCAGCACCACAGCTAACGTTACCCATGCCGCTACATCTCTGCTCCGCGAGGGCGTATGACGTTGTATGTGACGTATGTAAGAAGGTGCGCTTGTTTTAAGGCTCTGTGAGAAGCAGAGGCAATAAAGAGTGAGAAAAGCATGTAGTGTAATGCCCGCAGCTAAAAGCAACTGCGTGAGAACGTATACTCGAATATCACGATTAGAGCTGCAACAACTAATCGATTAAATCGATAAAAATTGATTATTAAAATAGTTGCCGATTAATTTAGTCATTGATTCGTTGGATCTATGCTATGCGCAGAGTTTTTTTTTTGTTTTTTTTAATAAAAAAAAATGTTTTAATTTTTTTTTTACTAAACCTTTATTTATAAACTGCAACATTTACAAACAGCTGAGAAACAACAATCAAAATAAGTATGGTGCCAGCATGCTGTTTTTTTTCAATAAAATACTGGATAGGATAGAAATGTAGTTTGTCTCTTTTATCCGATTATTAATCGATCAATCGAAGTAATAATCGTCAGATTAATCGATTATCATATTAATCGTTAGTTGCAGCCCTAATCACGATATAGTCATTTTCGATATCGCACAGACAAACCCGTGATATATCGAGTATATCAATATATCGCTCAGCTCTACGTCAGGGTATTAACGCTTCTGCACTCTGACCATATTATTAGATCAGTCATACTTGAAAATTGGAAAGAGATGTGCTGTATATCATTCACAATCTTTATGTAAGACAAGAACACATTGGTTTGGCTTTTTTTATGCATTCAAAATCGTAAAAAAAAAAAGCTAACCATTGAGTCAACAAATCGATGTTCCTCTGTTGCACTCATTATACTCTCTAAAACATCCAGAATCCAAAACTCCATTAAATGTTGTGACCAGAAAATGTACCAAATATGAGCGGCAATGTTATTATAAACACCAACGCAGACGAACTGTTTTAGCAGCGCATTGATAGCAGTGAGCTAATGCTAGCTTACGCTGATATTATTGACACACTATAAAAGCCGGCGGCTGCTTCTGCTTTATTTCAAACTTGCTAAAAGCAAATTCTAGATTATAATTAATTCATCTGTCACCTGCTAGTAGACACACGTGGCCATGGTCTGACAGGCTAGTCGACTTTCACGTCCTCCGAGACGGCAACTTTTTTTAACCCCTTGTAAGGATTGTTATTAATTCTTCATCCAAACGGGATTAGTTGGTCGACATCCCAGCGAGAGTGAAAATATTATAGTACCGTATTTTTCGGATTATAAATTGCAGTTTTTTTTCATAGTTTGGCCGGGGGTGCGACTTATACTCAGGAGCGACTTATGTATGAAATTATTAACACATTACCGTAAAATATCAAATAATATTATTTATCTCATTCACGTAAGAGACTCGACGTATATCAGCAATCGTCACACACACACGTCAACCAATAAAAATTTGACGGGGGCGGGTCATGGCAGAAGTGTATTGTGGAAAAAAAAGATGCTACCTGCTACTACTTCCGTACCCATGAAAATTGATCATTTCAACATTGGCGGTAACTTATAAAAACTGTGAAGGGCTGAACAAAAATGGCACCGAAAAGGAAATCCTATACTGCAGGTTACAAGTTTTAGAAGCGACACAGAGGAAGAAGATTTCATGGGATTTAGCGATTAGGAGTGACAGATTGTTTGGTAAACGTGTAGCATGTTCTATATGTTATAGTTATTTGAATGACTCTTACCATAATATGTTACGTTAACATACCAGGCACGTTCTCAGTTGGTTATTTATGCCTCATATAACGTACACTTATTCAGCCTGTTGTTCACTATTCTTTATTTATTTTAAATTGCCTTTCAAATGTCTATTCTTGGTGTTGGGTTTTATCAAATAAATTTCCCCCAAAAATGCGACTTATACTCCAGTGCGACTTATATATGTTTTTTCCTTCTTTATTATGCATTTTCGGCAGGTGCGATTTATACTCCGGAGCGATTTATAATCCGAAAAATACGGTAAGTGTTTGTTTTATTATGGTTCGTTTGTGTGTTTAGCACCTAGCAATGCTGCAGATGCTACAGTGTCACAGTAAAGCTGCATTCATCACTCGGCTTCTAAAATTGCTCGTCCTCTTTGTGCTGGGGCTCAAAAATATAAGGTTCTGGATCATAACTTTGTCCAAAGTAATCGTCGTTGGCTCTCACAAAGCTTGATTAGCATTGTTGTTGATGGGCAAAGGATCTTTGGTTGCTCGCGCGACGTCACACGATCACGTGAAGTGAAGTGAATTATATTTATATAGCGCTTTTTCTCTAGTGACTCAAAGCGCTTTACATAGTGAAACCCAATATCTAAGTTACATTTAAACCAGTGTGGGTGGCACTGGGAGCAGGTGGGTAAAGTGTCTTGCCCAAGGACATAACGGCAGTGACTAGGATGGCGGAAGAGGGGATCGAGCCTGGAACCCTCAAGTTGCTGGCACGGCCACTCTACCAACCGAGCTATACGGGCTTCCTCCATTATCTCTCAAAATGGCTCGGGAATGTTTATGAGATTGATACTATTTTGATCATATCTATTTATCCGCAAGCTTTGGAAATCTTTTGGTGTCATAAATCAGATTTATACGATAATAGTTGAGGTGGCGACTTGTCCAGGGTGTACCCCGCCTTCCGCCCGAATGCAGCTGAGATAGGCACCAGCACCCCCCGCGACCCTGAACGGGACAAGCGGTAGAAAATGGATAGATGGTTTCAATATAGAGGCACCACTATATGAAATCAAAAATATTGAAATTCAATGATTTGGTGCATTTGAAAACAATTAAAATGATGCACAAAGTAAAAATCATAACCAGCTACCCCAGAATGTACAACAATTCTTCTCAACAAGAGGAGAAATATAACCTTTGAGGAAAATCAAATTTAAAACCTTTGTATGCACGTAGAACACTTAAAACCTTTAGTATATCAGTATGTGGAATTAAATTATTATTACAACAAGTTAGGGCTGGGCGATATATCGAATATACTCGATATATCGCGGGTTTGTCTCTGTGCGATATAGAAAATGACTATATCGTGTTATTCGAGTATACATTCTCACGCAGTTGCTTTTAGCTGCGGGCATTACACTACATGCTCTTCTCACTCTTTGTTGTCTCTCCTTCTCACAGAGACAAAACAAGCGCACCTTCTTACATACGTCACATACTGCACGCTCTCGCAGAGCAGAGAGGTAGCGGCATGGGTAACGTTAGCTGTGATGCTAGCGGAGCGGTGCGAGTGGTAATACGAGAGAAAGAAGGTGCGATTCTGGTAACAAATGAAGGAAGAATTAATTCCCAAGAAAAACAGCAGGGGGTCCATCGTCTGGCGGTGGTTTGGCTTCAAGCGGGAAGATGTTGAACAAACAGTAATATGTCAAGTAAAAGCGTTGCTACAAAAAGTAGCATCACTGCAAATGTGTAGCATCATTTGAAAAGTCACCCGCTTGAAAATGAAGAGTGCTTGAAGCTCCGCCTGTCAACATCTCCGGCCGGTGCCACACCCACAAAATGCCGAAGCAACCATTCCACATCAACACCGTATGAAAAAAATAGTCAACAACAGAAGGAGATAACGTCCGCAGGAACCTACCACATAGCGAAGGTCATACACTATTTGATTTCCTATTATGCAGCTCATTTTTATTTGACACTTATTGAAATATCTTGTGTGACATCATGCACAAAAGTGCACTTTATTTGTTTTAAACTATTGCAGTGGCGTTCTGTACAAAAAGTGCACTTTAATTTAGTGTTGTTTTGACATGTCATCTTAGTGACATCATGCACAAAAGTGCACTCATAGCTTGTTTAAAATGTCTCTGACAATCTTGCATTTTCTGTTTTGGAAATGACATGAATGTTTGTGCCACTGCTTAATAACTGTTTAATAAATACACTTTTGGTCAATTGACTTAGTTGTGATTTCCCTCTCTGCATGAAAGTTTAAAATGAGCATATATTAAAGCAGTATGAAGAAGAATGTTTTAATGTAGACACATAGAATCATCATACTGCTGTGATTATATGCATCAAGTGTTCATTCAAGGCTAAGGCAAAATATCGAGATATATATCGTGTATCGTGTCATGGCCTAAAAATTTTGAGATATTAATAAAAGGCCATATCGCCCAGCCCTACAACAAGTGTTCACAAAGTACAAAGAAGAAGAATCATAATAAACGCCCTGAACCTATTTAAAAACTATTATCTATCTCATTAAGTGAATCATAACTGACTATTTATGTCTATTGTATTTACAATAAATTGATGTCATTTGTGTACAAATTGAGAACAAGAAGTGAACATATATGTCAGTAATTGCTATGAAGTGAAAAGGGGGGAGGATTAGATCAACATTGCTTCTTCCTACTCCTTTTATGGACATGTAAAGACAAATGAAAATATGTCAAATATGTGATGTATCATATTGATACCGTATACATGTTCGAAATAGATTTACTCTACTGGTGCTTTAAAATGACCTCATGGCAAGCCTGCTATTACAGTGTGCTACCTCTCGGCAATAACACAATAAATCTATTTTGGCAAGATTAACATGGTGGTTTCATTTGTGGTGTCATGTGTCCTGAAAAAGGGAGTGAACATGTATGGGGTTTTTTTTTGGTCACATGACACGACTTGCAGCATCTGGCGGCCAATGTACTCCAAACGTGTATTACTATGTTTCACAGCGGCCAGGGCGAGTTGCATCAGGTTGGCGTGAGCGCGTTATCATTGGCCTCATGACGCTGCCGCCAGCTGCTGTTGCCGACTCACCCTACCTCCCCCACACTTGGAGGCCTGCTTACTAATAGCGTAATCAGCCCCGAAAACACCTCGTTAACATCAGCGGCACGTCCTGTTGGACTCATTTTCTTTTTTAGGAGTGCAGCTTTGGAGCGCTCACCTGTGTTGAATTAGGCAGATGGCGACGCCTTGATAGTGCGGGCCGAACCTATGCTGATTAATCAAGAATAATCAATTCAGCGTGTTGAAAACGTTAGCATGTCAACATTAGCATGCTAAAATGTTTTGCTAATTTAGCAGCCGATCACCTCAGGGTCATAAAACTTGGTATTTGTCACATGGTAACTGTTAGCATGCTAACTTTTTTGGTTTATTTGGCAGCCGTTCATTCAGGCTCATATAACTTGGTACTTGAAACATGCTAACTGTTAGCCTGTTAACTTTTTTAGCCAGTTATGCAGCCCTACATCAGTCATATAACTTGGGTTTTGTCACATGCTAGCTGTTATCATGCTAACATTAGCATGTTAACATTTAGCATGTGTCAAGTACCAAGTTATATTAACTTAAAAAGTTAGTATGTTAACATTAGCATGCTAACATGTTTTGCTAATTTAGCAGCCGATCACCTCAGGGTCATAAAACGTGGTATTTGTCACATGGTAACTGTTAGCATGCTAACTTTTTTGGTATATTTGACAGCCGTTCATTCAGGCTCATATAACTTGGTACTTGAAACATGCTCACTGTTAGCCAGTTATGCAGCCCTACACCTCAGTCATATAACTTGGGTTTTGTCACATGCTAGCTGTTATCATGCTAACATTAGCATGTGTCAAGTACCACGTTATATTAACTTAAAAAGTTAGCATGTTAAAATTAACATGCTAACATGTTGTGCTGATTTAGCAGCCGATCACCTCAGGGTCCTAAAATTTGGGATTTGTCACATGCTAGCTATTATCATGCTAACATTAGCATGTGTCAAGTACCACCTTATATTTACCTTAAAAAGTTAGCATGTTAACATTAGCATGCTAACATGTTTTGTTAATTTAGCAGCCAATCACCTCAGGGTCATAAAACTTGGTTTTTGTCACATGGTAACTGTTAGCATGCTAACTTTTTTGGTTTATTTGACAGCCGTTCATTCAGGCTCATATAACTTGGTACTTGAAACATGCTAACTATTAGCCTGCTAACTTTTTTCAGCCAGTTATGCAGCCCTACATCAGTCATATAACTTGGGTTTTGTCACATGCTAGCTGTTATCATGCTAACATTAGCATGTGTCAAGTACCACGTTATATTTACCTTAAAAAGTTAGCATGTTAACATTAGCATGCTAACATGTTTTGCTAATTTAGCAGCCAATCACCTCAGGGTCATAAAACTTGGTTTTTGTCACATGGTAACTGTTAGCATGCTAACTTTTTTGGTTTATTTGACAGCCGTTCATCCAGGCTCATATAACTTGGTACTTGAAACATGCTCACTGTTAGCCTGCTAACTTTTTTCAGCCAGTTATGCAGCCCTACATCAGTCATATAACTTGGGTTTTGTCACATTCTAACTGTTATCATGCTAACATTATCATGTGTCAAGTACCAAGTTATATTAACTTAAAAAGTTAGCATGTTAACATTAGCATGCTAACATTTTTTTGCTAATTTAGCAGCCGATCACCTCCGGGTCATAAAACTTGGTATTTGTCACATGGTAACTGTTAGCATGCTAACTTTTTTGGTTTATTTGACAGCTGTTCATTCAGGCTCATATAACTTGGTACTTGAAACATGCTAACTATTAGCCTGTTAACTTTTTTAGCCAGTTATGCAGCCCTACATCAGTCATAGAACTTGGGTTTTATCACATGCTAGCGGTTATCATGCTGACATTAGCATGTGTCAAGTACCAAGTTATATGTAACTTAAAAAGTTAGCATGCTAACAGCAACAGGTAAGATTTAACATTTTTACAACATATTTAAGTCATTTTGTGCTTTTTTGGCCTTCTTTAGACCACTAAATATTCCTTTACAGATCAGGTACTACTATTTAGTTACTAAACTTTTCTCTGGGCACCTGAGATACAGTAAGGAAACAGTTTTTTCCGGAGAACTGCAATCCTTTTTTGGTCGGGGGTTGTCTAATTTGCATACTGTAATGTATGGCATGCATGTAATCGTAGTGGACAAAAAGTGAGTATACAACACGAAACTCAAAACATTTATAGTAAACCTTTGTTTATAGCTGTTAAATGGTTCTAGCCCTGGTAAATACATTTCAAAATATACATTTTTAATTGAATAATTTCACAGTTGGAGCGTAAACAACTGTTTATGACCTATAAAATACGTTTTTTTAACATTATAAGACTTTAGATAAAACCCACATAGTCACCTTTACACTCCTTTAGTCAATACAGTAGACATGATAATAAGACGCTGTACTGTAATACATATAAGATACACTCTACAGTAGGAGACACCGATTGATTAATTGATTGAAACTTTTATTAGTAGGTTGCACAGTACAGTACATATTCCGTACAATTGACCACTAAATTGTAATACCCGAATAAGTTTAAGTCGGGGTCCATGTTAATCAATTCATGGTACAAATATATACTATCAGCATAATACAGTCAAATATATACTATATATAATACAATCATCACACAAGTTAATCATCAGAGTATATACATTGAATTATTTACAATCCGGGGGGTGGGATGTGGAGGGGGTTGTGACGGGGGAGGTTAGTTTGGGTTGCTATCAGCATACTTCAGTCATCACAATTATATCATCTGAGAAATAGACATAGTAACAGTGTAGGTCTCACTTGGTAGGATATGTACAGCGAGCGGTAAACATAGTGAGCTCAGAAAGCATAATAACAAGTATATACATTTGATTATTTACAATCCGGGGAGGTGGGATGTGGTGGGGGGAGGGGGTTAGGCTAGGGTTGTAGCTGCCTGGAGGTGTTCTTTTAGGGCGGTTTTGAAGGAGGATAGAGGTGCACTTTCTTTTACACCTGTTGGGAGCTCATTCCATATTGATGTGGCATAAAAAGAGAATGAGTTAAGACCTTTGTTAGATCGGAATCTGGGTTTGACGGGGTTTGTGGAGCTCCCCCTGGTGTTGTGGTTATGGCGGTCATTTACGTTATGGAAGTAGTTTGACATGTACTTCGGTATCAGGGAAGTGTAGCGGATTTTATAGACTAGGCTCAGTGCAAGTTGTTTTACTCTGTCCTCCACCCTGAGCCAGCCCACTTTGGAGAAGTGGTTAGGAGTGAGGTGTGATCTGGGGTGGAGGTCTAGAAGTAACCTGACTAGCTTGTTCTGGGATGTTTGGAGTCTAGATTTGAGGGTTTTGGAGGTGCTAGGGTACCAGGAGGTGCATGCGTAATCAAGAAAAGGTTGAATGAGAGTTCCCGCTAGAATCTTCATGGAGCTTTTGTTGACCAGAGAGGAGATTCTGTAGATAAATCTTGTTCATTGGTTGACCGATATCGTTAAGTATTGGCTGATAACGATACTATACCAGCAATAATCATATGTACTATTAGGGGTGTGAATCGTATTTTGATCTGATTCCTGGGGTGACGATTCAATTCAGAATCAATTCTCGATTCAAACCGATTCTCGCAATGTATTATTTGGTATAATATTTTTTATGAAACTTTTTCCAAACAGCTTACAGGTAAGAACATTTCCTTCTGGTTGCATAGGGTTAGCCTTAAAAGAACTTTTTTTTAAATAAAAAAAGAACAATAACATTAATGTATACATAATATATACATGTATTAAATCAATGTTTGAAAACTATTAATCGATTTAGAATTGGGGTGAATAATGTCAATTTTTCGATTTTTTTTGTGTGCAATCCTATATATTATTTTAAGATTGTGTGGAATTTTAGAAAAGGTTTGATCTATTAAAATTACTCAAACAGAAAACAATATCAGGTGTAAAAAATAGTAACCTATTTATTATTAATTAAATCACTATTAGCCGTCTGGAATGGACGTATGCTTTCTTTAAGTTGAAGTGGAGTGGTAATAGTTTTTTGGCGACACCTAATGGCCACAATAATTCATCAGGTTAAGTTCACGACGCAGTAAATTGAATGATGCGGACATGTTTGTTACTAGATACTTTCTAATACTGCCTTGGAGACTTTGCATATGTAAGTACAATGCAACTTTCATTTTTTGTATACTTTTTTATTTTGCTGTTTTGGACTGTAATGTTGTTCAATTATTATGTATGTCTAGCTTGTGTGCTATAGTGTGCTTGGCTGTTGTGTAGCTGCTAGCTTCTAGTAGCAATTTTTACCTTTTGTAAATGACTTGACTAAAATAGAAGAAAAGCGCAACCTTGTGTGCTTATTGAAGGACATTTAGATATTAACTGTCAGTTCCAAAGTAAACACGCTGCTTGTTTTGGACATTTTACATGCAAGCCCAAATAATCCCATACGTGTTTTTGTCTACTGATATTGAATTGACATATAAATATGGGATTGAGAGACCCCTGTGGTACAGTAATATTGGATTCACACAGTTCCCAAACACGACCACTAACCAGTCAAAATACTGCAATATTGATCTAGGGTTGATATTGTTTTGGTTCAATTTCTTGAAAATTATAAATTTAGGCCAAAAATTAGTAGAATATGATTTTGAAAAAAATCAGCAAAAGAGTAAAGCCCAAAAGTAGGGATGTCCGATAATATCGGACTGCCGGTATTATCGGCCGATAAATGCTTTAAAATGTAATATCGGAAATTATCGGTATCTGTTTCAAAATTATCGGTATCGGTTTCAAAAAAGTAAAATGTATGACTTTTTAAAACGCCGCTGTGTACACGGACGTAGGGAGAAGTAGAGAGCGCCAATAAGCCTTAAAGGCACTGCCTTTGCGTGCCGGCCCAATCACATAATATCTACGGCTTTTCACACACACAAGTGAATGCAATGCATACTTGGTCAACAGCCATACAGGTCACACTGAGGGTGGCCGTATAAACAACTTTAACACTGTTACAAATATGCGCCACACTGTGAACCCACACCAAACAAGAATGACAAACACATTTCGGGAGGACATGCGCACCGTAACACAACATAAATACAACAGAATGAGCAACCAAGCTGCTGTTTTGAGCCATGTTAAAAAAAAATAATGCACTTTGTGACTTCAATAATAAATATGGCAGTGCCATGTTGGCATTTTTTTCCATAACTTGAGTTGATTTATTTTGGAAAACCTTGTTACATTGTTTAATGCATCCAGCGGGGCATCACAACAAAATTAGGCATAATAATGTGTTAATTCCACGACTGTATATATCGGTATCGGTTGATATCGGAATCGGTAATTAAGAGTTGGACAATATCGGATATCGGCAAATAAGCCATTATTGGACATCTCTACCCAAAAGTTTGGAGCTCAATATGGCGAGGAATAACTATGTTTCGAATTGTTTTGTTTTTTAATGTCTCAGACAAAAAAGAGCTGCCAGTGAAAATGAGTCATATCTAAAAGGCTCTGAATTCTTCGTCAAGTTGGAAACACTGTGGTTGGCTGCCACATATAGATACAGTACAGCTACAGAAAAATCTAGGAACGCTCCAATTTTCTTTATTGAACTTTTTTTTTAAATTTAATGTCTTAATATAGATAGATTTTAAATAAATAGAAAAAATATATTGTTTTGAGCCGATTGTAACTCAAGGACGACTTCCACACCTCCACTCTGCAAAGTGTCCCTTGTACTGCTAGTGAGCAAGGCAGTACAAGAAGTAAAGGGCATTTTTCTTCACATAAATTATATTACATTTCTGTACAATTGCAATAACTGAAAATATATGATTTGAATTACTTAGTTTTTTTGACTCAGCAGCACGGTGGAACAGGGGTTAGTGCATGTGCCTCACAATACGAAGGTCCTGAGTAGTCCTGAGTTCAATCCCGGGCTCGGGATCTTTCTGTGTGGAGTTTGCATGTTCTCCCCGTGACTGTGTGGGTTCCCTCCGGGTACTCCGGCTTCCTCCCACCTCCAAAAACATGCACCTGGGGATAGGTTGATTGGCAACACTAAATTGGCCCTAGTGTGTGAATGTGAGTGTGAATGTTGTCTGTCTATCTGTGTTGGCCCTGTGATGAGGTGGCAACTTGTCCAGGGTGTACCCCGCCTTCCGCTCGAATGCAGCTGAGATAGGCTCCAGCACCCCCCGCGGTAGAAAATGGATGGATGGATGGATAGTTTTTTGACTCACTTTGTCCACTCACTAATTCCCCCCTGAGGGGGCGCGGTGCGTTGCGATGCCAGGGGTGGCGCGTGTGACATCGGGGAACTTGCTATTTTTGCCAAACCAGAATATGATGAAAGAGTATGTAGCACTTGTCTTCACTGTAACATCGGTGGGAGACGAGGAAAGACCTGTGTGTTGTTTCCTGTAGTGTTAATAAACTTACAATGTTATGCAGAGGTATACTTATAACAATTTTATAGACAATTTGTACTATTTATAGTCACGGTGGAGAGTGGGGGGCGCAAAATATTTTCTTCTTCCTAATGGGGGCGTAAATCTTTGAGATGCACTGCACTAATAGTGAATTCCATCCATCCATTTTCTACCGCTTGTCCCTTTTGGGGTGGCAGGGGGTGCTGGAGCCTATCTCAGCTGCATTCGTTGAATTAGTGAATTTAATTATATAGCGTTTTTCTCTAGTGACTCAAAGCGCTTTTACATAGTGAGACCCAATATCTAAGTTACATTTAAACCAATGTGGGTTGCACTGGGAGCAGGTGGGTAAAGTGTCTTGCCCAAGGACACAACGGTAGTGACTAGAATGACGGAAGCGGGGATCGAACCTGGAACCTTCAAGTTGCTGGCACAGCCACACCACCAACCGAGCTAGACCGCCATAATAACCAATTAATGTCAATCAATGTTTATTTATATAGCCTGAAATCACAAGTGTCTCAAAGGGCTGCAATGACTGTTATTAGGGATGTAACAATAAACGGTATTGATGATAACCGCGGTAAAACTCCCAACGGATAGTATTACCCTTTTAAATTACAATTACGATTTTTTTTTTTATTTATAACTGCGCTTCGATAAGCTCACGGACTGACTGGCACCAGCTCGCTGGCTTAAATACTAACTTGAAAACAAGAGACATTAACGTCTTTTCCCCATGAACAAACGACATACCCCAATCTAATCTTATATAAACACATTACTGCCTGAGCAACCGAGGTATTTAATTATACACATTGAACCTACAAGCTGTGATCGTTCTACACTCGGAGGAATACGAGACGGAGGTGTTTTTATGGAGGCGAGTAGGACACCACCACACCTGCCATAAATAATGATAGATTTTATTTGTTACACATTTTTCACACGCTTGTCACTTTACAGTACAAAGCAGTATTCATGACAATAAAAGCTGAGCCATTAAAACAGATGAAATACTAAGACTACGACACTGTCAGTTAGGGCTGGGCGATATGGCCTTTTTTTAATATCTCGATATTTTTAGGCCACGTCACGATACACGATATATATCTCGATATTTTGCCTTAGCCTTGAATGACCACCTGATGCATATAATCACAGCAGTGTGATGATTCTTTGTGTCTACATTAAAACATTCTTCTTCATACTGCATTAATATATGCTCATTTTAAACTTTCATGCAGAAATCACAACTTAGTCAATTGACCAAAAGTGTATTTATTAAACAGTTATTAAGCAGTGGCACAAATATTCATGTCATTTCCAAAACAGAAAGTGCAAGATTGTCAGAGACATTTTAAAACAAGCTATGAGTGCACTTTTGTGCATGATGTCACTAAGATGACATATCAAAACAACACTAAATTAAAGTGCACTTTTTGTACAGAACGCCACTACAATAGTTTAAAACAAATAAAGTGCACTTTTGTGCATGATGTCACACAAGATATTTCAATAAGTGTCAAATAAAAACGAGCTGCATAATAGGAAATCAAATAGTGTATGACCTTCGCTATGTGGTAGGTTCCTGCGGACGTTATCTCCTTCTGTTGTTGACATTTTGTTGGTGTGGCACCGAACAGAGATGTTGACATGCGGAGTTTCAAGCACTTCTCATTCTCTAGCGGGTGACTTTTCAAATGATGCTACAAAATAGCAGTGCTGCTACTTTTTGTAGCAACGCTTTTGCCCCACACTTGACAAATTACGGTTGTCTGTTCGACATCTTCCCGCTTGAAGCCAAACCACCACCAGACGATGGACCCCCTGCTGTTTTTCTTGGGAATTAATTCTTCTTTCATTTGTTACCAGATTAACTCCTTCTTTCTCTCGTATTACCACTCGCACCACAGCTAACATTACCCATACCGCTACCTCTCTGCTCCGCGAGGGCGTATGACCGTTGTATGTGACGTATGTAAGAAGGTGCGCTTGTTTTACGTCTCTGTGAGGAGGAGAGACAAGAAAGAGTGAGAAAAGCATGTAGTGTAATGCCCGCAGCTAAATGCAACTGTGTGAGAACGTATACTCGAATATCACGATATAGTCCTTTTCTATATCGCACAGACAAACCCGCGATATATCGAGTATATCGATATATCGCCAGCCATACTGTCAGTGAAGCATAAGAAACACAAAACATGCAAAATAGTGGATTTTCTAAAAGTGTGTCTATTTATTTTTGGTTATTTAAAAAAAAAACTTGGACAAAAGACTTCAGTGTATGAATAAGTACTTTTTGAGCATATTCAACAATACAGCGATAATATTAACATTTTGTATCGTTACATCTCTAATAGTGTAGTGTTTCTTAACCATTCGGCCGCAGCCCATTGTTGGGCCCCAAGTGCCCCCCATAGTGCCGCCAAAAAAAAATACTGTTTCTCAGCTATGGGCTGCATTGGTACTCAGACGTAATACACTTTTCCACCACTTGTGGCAGTAATGCCTCAGTCAGTTCAGAGTCAGTTGATTGATTGACACAAGACAGGCACAAACAATCAGTCAAATCTGGAGCAAAGGTCATGGAAAAGAGCATTCAGGACAGTTGACAAATGTATCGATACTTTTATACCAAGTTGATATTAACACGCAAAAAATACATCGATACCTTCTTTGTTTTTACTGTATATCGGACAACACTTTTCCCCCATCGAGCCGCATCAATTCTCTGCACTTGTTGTCCTAAAAAGTGATCCAGTTTCCATATATTTAGTTATTCCTGGAAGCCTGTCACGAATGCGGATCATTCGTTTTCATTACAAATGACAGGATGATATACGTAACACGACCACCATATTGAAAGAGTAATAGTAACAATATTGTTTGTTCTATATACTGGAAAGCTCCATGCCACTGCTGTTCTTTTTAGAATGTAAAAAAGTTGACTATTGTCATATTTATAAGCACATTATTTCTGTTGATATATTGGGAGGTTATAGAACACTGCTGTTCTTTTTTGAGTGCATAGTTACAGTACTACAGTACATAGTTACAGAGCTATTCGCCACTAGGGGGGTATTTCCGGTTCCGGGTCAAAGTGGACAAGGAAGTCACCTGTTGAGCTGTTCCTACTGTAACTGTCACGGGGGAAAGTATGGTAAAGGATTAATGAACTTTATCTTTGACTCCTGCCTCATCAATAGCACGGCTCCATGACGTGATTTAAACACGCAACCTTCTGACAGCTCAACAGTGGTATTTAATAAGTATCAAAAAGTTGTGGAAATTCATCGGTATCGACTACTAAAATTCTGGTACAGTGATAATCCTACTCTTAAGCGCAAAAATTATGACCAAAGTGGTGCTTACCCAATCTTCACGCACGCTTCTGTACTGGAAAGGTTGGGCCTTGAGGTCAAAAAGGTGAAAAACGTTTTTTTAAGCTGCTTTTAAAGTGATCACAGAATATTGCAATATGCAATACAATATCGCATTGTGAAGTCCTTGCCAATATTCAGCCCTAGCAGACAATCATGAGAAAAAGTTTTGTTATCTAAAGTACACATAACATTTTCCTACATCTACGTTAAGTACGTAAAATTAAAAATATCAATAAGCATCCTTTGACCTTTCAGTATGTGGTCCTTGACTGAAACTGTTTGGTGGAAACACAACAATTAGGGATGTGCCGATTGATTGAATGGCCACCAATAAGTATTGGCCAATTTTCGAGAAAAAGTATACAATTGCTATTGCCGGTCAATGAATGCAGCTGAGATAGGCTCCAGCACCCCCCACGACTCCGAAAGGGACAAGCGGTAGAAAATGGATGGATGGACGGATTGTTTCATGTTGATCACAAGCGCCGATCCCCTCTGGCTAATTTTGTATTTATTCTCAGTCCCTGTGGTTGGCAAGTTAGCAGCAAATTATGTATCTTTATTTCCTTTAAGTAGCATTATCGAGGCTAAACATGTTACACACCAAGAGCAAGCAGGTGCAGCCATGCTAATAGCTAAGCTAGATAGAAACAAGAGAATAAATAAGTACTTAATAAAGTTTAAGAAGTGTAGATGGAAACACGTTACAGCAGAAAGTCAGCAGTTATTAACATGAAATGAACAAGTAGATTAACAAGAGTTATAGAGAGGATAATATAACAAGTGTTGTATGTAGGCATTGAGGGCGGATCCATCCATAAATCGGTGGTGTCGATACCGAGGGTAATATCAGTATATGATCAATCAATTAGATCTATATTTTTATTTACTCAAAATCTTTTTTTATTGTTTTTGTAATGTTTACAAAATACACCAGAGAGCTTTGATCACAAAATAAATTCAATGAGAAATAGATAGTAGTTTTGTATTTTGTTAATGATTGTGTACTTTAATAGATAGTAGTTTTGTATTCTGTTAATGATTGTGTACTTTAGTAGATAGTAGTTTTGTATTTTGTTAATGATTGTGTACTTTAATAGATAGTAGTTTTGTATTCTGTTAATGATTGTGTACTTTAATAGATAGTAGTTTTGTATTTTGTTAACGATTGTGTACTTTAATAGATAGTAGTTTTGTATTTTGTTAATGATTGTGTACTTTAATAGATAGTAGTTTTGTATTCTGTTAATGATTGTGTACTTTAATAGATAGTAGTTTTGTATTTTGTTAATGATTGTGTACTTTAATAGATAGTATTTTTGTATTTTGTTAATGATTGTGTACTTTAATAGGTATTCGTTTTGTATTTTGTTAATGATTGTGTACTTTAATAGATAGTAGTTTTGTATTTTGTTAATGATTGTGTACTTTAATAGATAGTAGTTTTGTATTCTGTTAATGATTGTGTACTTTAATAGATAGTAGTTTTGGATTTTGTTAATGATTGTGTACTTTAATAGATAGTAGTTTTGGATTTTGTTAATGGTTGTGTACTTTAATAGATAGTAGTTTTGGATTTTGTTAATTATTGTGTACTTTAATAAATAGTAGTTTTGGATTTTGTTAATTATTGTGTACTTTAATAGATAGTAGTTTTGGATTTTGTTAATTATTGTGTACTTTAATAGATAGTAGTTTTGGATTTTGTTAATTATTGTGTACTTTAATAGATAGTAGTTTTGGATTTTGTTAATTATTGTGTACTTTAATAGATAGTAGTTTTGGATTTTGTTAATTATTGTGTACTTTAATAGATAGTAGTTTTGGATTTTGTTAATGATTGTGTACTTTAATAGATAGTAGTTTTGGATTTTGTTAATTATTGTGTACTTTAATAGATAGTAGTTTTGTATTTTTTTAATGATTGTGTACTTTAATATATAGTAGTTTTGTATTTTGTTAATGATTGTGTACTTTAATAGATAGTAGTTTTGTATTTTGTTAATGATTGTGTACTTTAATATATATTAGTTTTGTATTTTGTTAATGATTGTGTACTTTAATAGATAGTAGTTTTGTATTCTGTTAATGATTGTGTACTTTAATAGTTAGTAGTTTTGGATTTTGTTAATGATTGTGTACTTTAATAGATAGTAGTTTTGGATTTTGTTAATGATTGTGTACTTTAATAGATAGTAGTTTTGTATTTTGTTAATGATTGTGTACTTTAATAGATAGTAGTTTTGTATTCTGTTAATGATTGTGTACTTTAATAGATAGTAGTTTTGTATTTTGTTAATGATTGTGTACTTTAATAGATAGTAGTTTTGTATTTTGTTAATGATTGTGTACTTTAATAGATAGTAGTTTTGTATTCTGTTAATGATTGTGTACTTTAATAGATAGTAGTTTTGTATTCTGTTAATGATTGTGTACTTTAATAGTTAGTAGTTTTGGATTTTGTTAATGATTGTGTAATTTAATAGATAGTAGTTTTGGATTTTGTTAATGATTGTGTACTTTAATAGATAGTAGTTTTGGATTTTGTTAATGATTGTGTACTTTAATAGATAGTAGTTTTGGATTTTGTTAATTATTGTGTACTTTAATACAGTGGTTCTCAAATGGGGGTACGCGTACCCCCGGGGGTACTTGAAGGTATGCCAAGGGGTACGTGAGATTCCCTCCGGGTACTCCGGCTTCCTCCCACCTCCAAAGACATGCACCTGGGGATAGGTTGATTGGCAACACTAAATTGGCCCTAGTGTGTGAATGTGAGTGTGAATGTTGTCTGTCTATCTGTGTTGGCCCTGCGATGAGGTGGCGACTTGTCCAGGGTGTACCCCGATTGTAGCTGAGATAGGCTCCAGCGCCCCCCGCGACCCCGAAGGGAATAAGCGGTAGAAAATGGATGGATGGAATACTTCAACAAAATATGAATGTAAGTTCATAAACTGAACATAAAATCAAGTAGGCTATTCCATTCATTACCATAAATCCAGAATTTCCCCCATGCCATGTTTGACCCTCACTAAAATGTCTGTCAAAGAGAACTGTGAAAAGAAATGCAACAATGCAATATTCAGTGTTGACAGCTAGATTTTTTGTGGACATGTTCCATAAATATTGATGTTAAAGATGTATTCTTTTGTGAAGAAATGTTTAGAATTAAGTTCATGAATCCAGATGGATCTCTATTACAATCCCCAAAGAGGGCACTTTAAGTTGATGATTACTTCTATGTGTAGAAATCTTTATTTATATTTGAATCACTTGTTTGTTTTTCAACAAGTTTTTAGTTATTTTTATATCTTTTTTTCCAAATAGTTCAGGAAAGACCACTATAATGAGCAATATTTTGCACTTTTATACAATTTAATAAATCAGAAACTGATGACATAGTGCTGTATTTTACTTCTTTATCTCTTTTTTTTTCAACCAAAAATTCTTTGCTCTGATTAGGGGGTACTTGAATTAAAAAAAATGTTCACAGGGGGTACATCACTGAAAAAAGGTTGAGAACCACTGCTTTAATAGATAGTAGTTTTGGATTTTTTTAATGATTGGGTACTTTAATAGATAGTAGTTTTTGATTTTTTTTAATGATTGTGTACTTTAATAGATAGTAGTTTTGGATTTTGTTAATGATTGTGTACTTTAATAGATATTAGTTTTGGATTTTGTTAATTATTGTGTACTTTAATAGATAGTAGTTTTGGATTTTTTTTAATCATTGTGTACTTTAATATATAGTAGTTTTGGATTACGTTAATGATTGTGTACTTTAATATATAGTAGTTTTGGATTTCGTTAATGATTGTGTACTTTAATAGATAGTCGTTTTGGATTTTTTTAATGATTGTGTACTTTCAAACTAGTATAAATATTGTGCTAATATTGTTACACTGTTGATAGCACTCACCATAAATACTATTACAGGTAGTACGCATCGGTATTAGTATCGGCCGATTTCACTCATGGAGGGCCTGTATCGGAATGGGCAGCGTAAATCGTCCCTACATCCCTATTAACGACAAAAAGCAAAACAAAATTAACAGACAGCCATGACGTCATCACTTCAATTATTTCTATTGTTTTCATCAAGTCCTTTAATAAAACGTGATGATTGTTTTTGTCATTTTAATGTCTTTGCTCGTAAAAAGTCTTATTGGACCATTAGTGCTTTTGGTTTATTTGATGTCTTTGCTCCGGGCCGAGTCTCATGCGGATCATCCGCACGGAAAACAAAGCAGTTAAAGGGCAATTATACACGCTTTCAACGCGTCAGCTAAATCAATCTGTGTACTTCCTTCGTACCCCAGCGGAAGCAGAAGTGTGATTCAGGAGGGCCGATTAGCAGACTGACGACTCCAAAAGGAGGATGTGGAGTCAAAATCAATAGGAGTGAGAAATGCAACACTGTAAAAAAAACAGTGAAATCCAAAATAGTTTATAACCGTAGTAAATGCAGTGGATTACTGCAAACCAAGAGTAGATAACCTAAATGACGATGGTTATAAGACGTAGAAAACACATGACTTGACTATGAAAATAATGACAAATTGTACAATGCATTTGCAAATACTGTACTGTCACAAGCAAGCTCCATAACAGCAGCTCCTTGAATTCCTTGAATCCCTTCTAAGTCTATCTGATAGCTCAGTCACAGCTCTTTTTATACCAAATATGTGTTATATGTGTTTTATGTCGCACGTTTGCACCAAGAAAAATTCCTAGTTTGTGAACCCGTTCTCAAACAATGGCAATAAAACGATTCTGATTCTGATTCTGATTCTGATACTCAAAAATTACAGTATCATTCTGTCTAAATTAAAGATTTTGCAGATTGTACATTTAAATTTACTGCATACTTAAATTGTTTTAGGAGTTTGTGTTAAAGCATTAGCCTCGTTAACTTTTGACTAACAACATGTTTTATTGTATTTGTGTAGCAAAGTTTATGTGCTTTATTGTAAACTGCGTCAAAATGAAGCACCCTGTGTGTTGGAACTGGTTGCAAACAGCTATTTAACAGATACGGAGCATTCTAGGCTCAGTTTTAGTAGCTCACTTGAAGGAACATGTAGAAGGCCGTGTTGTGAGTTGTCCAGTGAAAGGTTGTACAAATACTTTCAAGTTCAAATCCTCATGCCGAGAAAACAGGCCTTTTTGCAGATACTAGTATTGGCGATTCAGTGGATAAATGCTCCTGCCTCACAGTGAAAAGGTCCAAGGTTCGACTCTTTCATGTTCTCCCCGTGAAAGGCAACACTAAAATTTGCCCTAATTTGTTTTACGGTAATTTTCTGAAAACCAAAACTGCCAGTATTTTACTGTAAATTCTATATATTTTTTTAATGAACGGGTTAACCATATATCAGTTTTTTCATCGTAGTTTACCGTAAGCAAAAACAGTTATCGACTGTAAAATTAACAGATTCAACATCAACATACCGTAATGTCCTGTACATCGTGACAGTATTTTTTACAGTCAAATTCCTGGCAACCACAGCTGCCATTTAAAAAAAAAAATTAGTTTACGGTGTAGTAAGATAGTAGCGGCGCAGAGAGAGAGGAGGAATGAAGAAACAGGAAGTTAGCTAATGCTCCTCCACAGGAAATGGAGTTTGATGGGGCGGATTGAAACCCATAGATAAAGGTCGCCACAGTGGAGGCGGTGGTGAGTGTGTGAGTAAAGAAGGAATTCCCCCGCCTCTACTTCCCTGATTGAAAGAGTGTAGTGTGTGTGAAAGAGAGACAGTAGACGTGTCTGCTCCATGTTTGCTCAGCAGCTCAGCTGCCGTGCATGGATGTCATGTGACCTTATGTAACACTGTGATGTGTTATGAAAGTGTAAATGAGTCACACGTTCATTACTACTCTCAACCAGCGCCCGCATTTCTTCTTTGTATCTTAAGTAGCATTTACAAGTATTAGTATCAGTGGAGGACGACGCTAAACATGTTACACGGCTAAACGCTAAGCTAGCTTAAAACAAGAGAAGAAATAAGTGCTTAGTAAAATTTAGATGAAAGCATGTTACAGCAGAAAGATATTAACATGAAATTAGGGCTGGACGATATGGCCTTTTATTAATATCTCGATATTTTTAGGCCATGTCACGATACACGATATATATCTCGATATTTTGCCTTAGCCTTGAATGAACACTTGATAAATAATCACAGCAGTATGATGATTCTATGTGTCTACATTAAAACATTCTTGTTCATACTGCATTAATATATGCTCATTTTAAACTTTCATGCAGAGAGGAAAATCACAACTAAGTCAATTGACCAAAAGTGTATTTATTAAACAGTTATTAAGCAGTGGCACAAACATTCATGTCATTTCCAAAACAGAAAGTGCAAGATTGTCAGACATTTTAAAACGAGCTATTAGTGGCCTAGTGATCAAGGGGATGGGTCAAATGCAGAGGATAATTTTGCCATACCTAGTGTGTGTGTGAAAATCATTTAAAACAAATAAAGTGCACTGTTTTGCATGATGTCGCACAAGATATTTCAATAAGTGTCAAATAAAAATGAGCTGCATAACAGGAAATCAAATTGAATATGTCTATGTCTGCCACATACCATATTTCCTTGAATAGCCGCCAGGGCGCTAATTAATTTAAAACCTCTTCTCACTCCTGCCCTTACCAAAAGCATGCAGGATGGGCAAGCATGCGCTAATTGTTTTAAAACCTCTTCTCACTCCGGCGCTTACCTTATCATGAAAAGCACATTTAATTAAAAAAAAACGTTATTATGGTCTTACCTTTACTTATAAATGATGTCCATGTGCAGCTGCTTCTGATCAAAGGCAGTCTTCCTTATCTTTCTTCAGTTTTAAAAGTCTCTGGAGATCTTCCTTTAATTATTACCTCCTGCTTCGATTGAAAGTCCAGTTTAGAAAACTGTTTTATTTTAGATATGTAATCCTCCATGGTAAAAGTGCAAGCAAACGATCGCTGCTCACGCTTGCTGCTTGTTGTCTTCTTCTGCAGCACCGGTCTCCTGCAGTACTGGTAGTCGCAAGAAGGATCACTAGCGCCCTCTACCACCAGGAGGCGGGAGTCATTTAATGACTCATATTTGACCCGGCGGAAGTGCCAACCATGCGCTAATTATTTAGCAAAACGAGTTTGACCCGGCTGTAATTCTAGGCAGGCAAATACTATATTCCCGGCGGCAATTCAAGGAAATACGGTATGCTATGTGGTAGGTTCCTGCGGACGTTATCTCCTTCTGTTGTTGACTTTTTTTTTTTTCATACGGTGTTGATGTGCAGTTTGCTTCGGCATTTTGTAGCATCGGCCGTAGATGTTGACATGCGGGGTTTCAAGCACTCTTCATTCTCTAGCGGGTGACTTTTCAAATGATGCTACAAATTAGCAGTAATGCTACTTTTTGTAGCAACTCTTTTGCCGCGTACTTGACATATTACAGTTGTCTGTTCAACATCTTACCGCTTGAAGCCAAACCACCGCCAGACGATGCTGTTTTTCTTGGGAATTAATTCTTCTTCCTTCATTTGTTACCAGATTTGCATCTTTCTCTCTCTCGTATTACCACTCGCACCGCTAGCATCACAGCTAACTTTACCCATTCCGCTACCTCTCTGCTCGGCGAGGGCGTGTGACGTTGCACGCGTGCAGTATGTGACGTATGTCAGAAGGTGCGCTTGTTTTACATCTCTGTGAGAAGGAGAGACGAGAGTGAGAAAAGCCTGTAGTGTAATGCCTGCAGCTAAAAGCAACTGCGTGAGCACATATAATCGAATATCACGATATAGTCATTTTCTATATCGCACAGACAAACCCGCGATATATCGAGTATATTCGATAGATCGCCCAGCCCTAGATGAAAGCATGTTGCAGCAGAAAGATATTAACATGAAATTAACAAGTAGATTAATAAGAGTTATAGAGAGGAGGGTGGATCCATCTATAAATTGGTGGTGTCAATATTAAGGGTCGTATCAATATATAGTCGGTACGAGAGTGATTAAAATCTATATTTTTATTATTTTCAAAATCTTTTTTTTTTTAATTGTTTTTGTTCATGTTTACAAACTCAGGTTATAATAATTCCCTGTACTAGAGAAGTAACAATATGAACATTTCATATCACGGTTATTCTCACAAAAAATGATCACGGTTATTTTTATTAAGGTATTGTCGAATGTTCTCAAAATATGGCCAAGTTTGGTTTGAAAAATGCAACGCAATAAATAAATAGTCACCCAGTATACTTTCTCGGCAGAAGAAATATGTTATATAATAATACTATTCTGGCTACATAAGAGCCATGTTTGTTTTATTTAAGTGTTTAAGTATGTTTATTGTCTTCCGTTTTAATTTGTAAACGTTTTTTTTTGCATTATTCAGAAAAAAAAACGTGGTTTGGGTTTATGTGGGGCGCTATAGCTCGGTTGGTAGAGTGGCCGTGCCAGCAACTTGAGGGTTTCAGGTTCGATCCCCGCTTCCGCCATCCTAGTCACTGCCGTTGTGTCCTTGGGCAAGACACTTTACCCACCTGCTCCCAGTGCCACCCACACTGGTTTAAATGTAACTTAGATATTGGGTTTCACTATGTAAAAGCGCTTTGAGTCACTAGAGAAAAGCGCTATATAAATATAATTCACTCACTCACTGTTATTACATTATTTCGAGTATCGATCGATCACTCTCTGTTCTAAAAGAGAGCTTGTAGGTTTAATGTGCACAATTAAATATTTTAGTTGCTCAGACAGTAAGGTCTTTTTACACGTTTAGATTGGGGAATGTTGTTTTTTAATGGAGAAATACGTTGATGTCTCCTCCTCTTTTTATGTTAGCATTTAAGCTCACTAGCTCTAGCTTGCTTCCCCAGTAAATGATCAGTGCCACTGGTTTGTGACTTTATCAAAGTGTTATCAACCACAGTTTCACGATCATTTCAATGTAAAACAGTAATTAATACTAGCTGTGGGAATTTATACCACGTTTTTTTCATGGTACCGTTTATCGTTACATCCCTACACTGGACACAGAAGGACTTTTGAGAGTAGATTTAAAAGAGTAGTACCGTATTTTTCGGACTATAAGTTTTTTTTCATAGTTTGGCCGGGGGTGTGACTTATACTCAGGAGTAGGGATGTCCGATAATGGCTTTTTGCCGATATTCCGATATTGTCCAACTCTTAATTACCAATACCGATATCAACCGATATATGCAGTCGTGGAATTAACACATTATTATGCCTAATTTGGACAACCAGGTATGGTAAAGATAAGGCCCTTTTTAAAAAAAATTATAAAATAAGATAAATAAATTAAAAACATTTTCTTGAATAAAAAAGAAAGTAAAACAATATAAAATCAGTTACATAAAAACTAGTAATTAATGAAAATGAGTAAAATTAACTGTTAAAGGTTAGTACTATTAGTGGACCAGCAGCACGCACAATCATGTGTGCTTACGGACTGTATCCCTTGCAGACTGTATTGATATACACTACCGTTCAAAAGTTTGGGGTCACATTAAAATGTCCTTATTTTTCAATGAAGATAACTTTAAACTAGTCTTAACTTTAAAGAAGTACACTCTATACATTGCTAATGTGGTAAATGACTATTCTAGCTGCAAATGTCTGGTTTTTGGTGCAATATCTACATAGGTGTATAGAGGCCCATTTCCAGCAAATATCACTCCAGTGTTCTAATGGTACAATGTGTTTGCTCATTGGCTCAGAAGGCTAATTGATGATTAGAAAACCCTTGTGCAATCATGTTCACACATCTGAAAACAGTTTAGGCTCGTTACAGAAGCTACAAAACTGACCTTCCTTTGAGCAGATTGAGTTTCTGGAGCATCACATTTGTGGGGTCAATTAAACGCTCAAAATGGCCAGAAAAAGAGAACTTTCATCTGAAACTCGACAGTCTATTCTTGTTCTTAGAAATGAAGGCTATTCCACAAAATTGTTTGGGTGACCCCAAACTTTTGAACGGTAGTGTATATTGATATATAATGTAGGAACCAGAATATTAATAACAGAAAGAAACAACCCTTTTGGTGTAAATGGGGGAGGGAGGTTTTTTGGGTTAGTTTACTAATTGTAAGTGTAGCTTGTGTTTTTTATGTTGATTTAATAAATAAAATAAAATAAAAATATAAAAAAAACTGATATTACATTTTAAAGCATTTATCGGCCGATGATATCAGTAGGCCAATATTATCGGACATCTCTACTCAGGAGCGACTTATGTGTGAAATTATTAACACGTTAGCGTAAAATATCAAATAATATTATTTAGCTCATTCACGTAAGAGACTAGACGTATAAGATTTCATGGGATTTAGCGATTAGGAGTGACAGATTGTTTGGTAAACGTATAGCATGTTCTATATGTTATAGTTATTTGAATGACTCTTACCATAATATGTTACGTTAACATACCAGGCACGTTCTCAGTTGGTTATTTATGCGTCATATAACGTACATGTCAGGACTGGGTCTATGGTTTGTTTGTTTTCCCGAGATGCAAGTAAAGCTGGATCGGACATGGCTTGGGTGTGAGTACATATTTATTTAAACACTAACAAACTACAAAAAAGGAAGCAAACAAAAGGCGCGCACAATGGCGGAAAACAAACTTGACTAATGAAACCAAAAGACTAGCACAAAGGCAATTAACTATGAACACGAAACAAGAACACTTACTGTGGCATGGCATGAAGCATGAACTGTAGTAACAGGAATATCATGGGTCGCAGAGGTAGTATGGATGGTGTCACCAGGACGATCAACAGAAACAGACAGGCTTAAATAGCAGTGACATGATTAGTGACAGGTGTGCGAGTGCAAAGCAGGTGAAAACTAATGGGTAGTTATGGAAACAAAAACAATGGAGCGTAAACAGAAACTAAAGAGTCCAATAACTAAACAAAACAAAACATGACTAAAACAAAACATGATCACACAGACATGACAGTACACTTATCAAATAAATTTCCCCAAAAAATGCGACTTATACTCTAGTGCGACTTATATATGTTTTTTTCCTTCTTTATTATGCATTTTCGGCCGGTGCGACTTATACTCCGGAGCGACTTATACTCCGAAAAATACAGTAGTTTTTACTTTTGTTGAGTTATTGTAATAAAAGAAAGTAAGGCACTAATTTAAATATGGTGTTGATAACGTTAATCTGCCAGTAAAACTCACAATAAATATATAGAAACATTTACAGTTAATACCCTGATCATAACATCCCTGAAATTAGTATAATATTTGATAATATATCACATTAACAGGGATTTTTTTTTATTTTTTTTTTACAATATGCCAAAAGCAGGAAGCACGGTTAAAGAGGGGTTAGTGCGTCTGCCTCACAATACGAAGGTCCTGGGTTCGATCCCACGCTCGGGATCTTTCTGTGTGGAGTTTGCATGTTCTCCCCGTGACTGCGTGGGTTCCCTCCGGGTACTCCGGCTTCCTCCCACCTCCAAAGGTTGATTGGTGACACTAAATTGGCCCTAGTGTGTGAATGTGAGTGTGAATGTTGTCTGTCTATCTGTGTTGGCCCTGCGATGAGGTGGCGACTTGTCCAGGGTGTACCCCGCCTTCCGCCCGAATGCAGCTGAGATAGGCTCCAGCGACCCCGAAAGGGACAAGCGATAGAAAATGGATGGATGGATGGATGCCAAGAGACAAAAAAACAAAACACAAATAGCTTCCTGGACATACCTGATTTAGGGAAAAGACAATTTTGAAGAATCCTTTAAAACTGTTAGTCTGACATACACAAATGAAAAGAAAAGTCTTAGGGCCTTATCTAGTAAAGGTTAGTGATTGATAAAACATGCAAACTTGTGCATGAAAAGCTGATCTCTGAAGCATGTCGACGTCATTAAGTTAAGTTAAGTTAAAGTACCAATGATTGTCACACACACACTAGGTGTGGTGAAATTTGTCCTCTGCATTTGACCCATCCCCTTATTCAACCCCTGGGAGGTGAGGGGAGCAGTGAGCAGCAGCGGTGGCCGCGCCCGGGAATCATTTTTGGTGATTTAACCCCCAATTCCAACCCTTGATGCTGAGTGCCAAGCAGGGAGGTAATGGGCCCCATTTTTATAGGCCGGGGTTTGAACTCACAACCTACCGATCTCAGGGCGGACACTCTAACCACTGAGTAGGTCGTAGACAATATAAGATATATATGATGTGAATTTGGCCGACGATAGAGCTTTAATACTATCGTCATATCGCGATACTGCATGTTGATGACACATTCTAGCTTTGTCCCACAAATTTGACAGCGACAATCAAACGAACGCATTCTCAACGCAATGTCGCATCCTCGCTAGCGGCTAACGTCCCTCCACAGTGCAAAGGCACTTCTAAGCCAGCAATCCTGGCCTCAACAGCAGCAAATAAACTAAGTTTCTTACAAGTGTCGTTATCACTGGATGAAGAGGAATAACCAAACATGGTGCACTACGCACCATAGGAGGATATGCTAACCGCTAAGCTGGAGCTCTTGAATATAAACAGAGGTGCGACAGTACAGATACCAAGTGTAGTATTAGTATGTAGTTGTTTTTTCATTGTTTACAAACTCAGGAAGTAAGTCCTTGCACACAGTAGGACTTTAAGGGCAAAAAACAAAGGCGTCGCTAAATTGGCAACACTCATGATCCAGCATGCGTATCATTCTCTAACGTTTCTGTGACTTAAAACATGTGCAAACTTGATAGCACACGCGAGGTTGAGCTACTGCGCAGATGATTGTATCTCTTGAATGAGCAGACTAGAAAGACCAATCCATTTAGCGAGATTGTCTTCATGTATATGCAGTAGAGATGTCTGATAATATCGGCTGCCGATATTATCGGACGATAAATGCTTTAAAATGTGATATCGGAAATTATCGGTATCGGTTTCAAAAAGTAAAATTTATGACTTTTTAAAACGCCGCTGTGTACACGAACGTAGGGAGAAGTACAGAGCGCCAATAAACCTTAAAGCAGTAGTGTCCAAACATTTTTTCCACTGAGGGCCGCACAAGGGAAAAAATAAAGCATGTGGGGGCCATTTTGACATTTTTCATTTTCAAACCATAACAAAATATATGCATTTTTTATTTATTTTACCTTTAGGGGTCCCGGGGACCATAAAGGGTCTCAGTCATTAAAATGTAAAAAATTAGTCAGATTATTATTTTTTTTAAATTATTTAACGCTTACAGTAAATCTCTATATCAACTTCAAGTTGATATAAAGTAATACAAATAAAAAAAAATGTTTTATGGCTTTTCTGTCAAAAACAACTTAGCTTTTTTATAGTAAAACTGAAATATGCAGTATTTAGTAATTAGAGCCCTAAAAGATCAATAATGCAGGACACCATTGATTTTAATTCTTTCATATTTTTGAGTAATCACAGTGAAAAGATAAATAAAAAATCACTTAATATATTTGGGATCCAAAAGGTGCCCCACTCATAAAGTGATACATTTTTATTAGGTTTTTCTTTTTCTTTCAACACTTAAGTTACGAGATCAACTTCAGATATATCTGTCGATTTTATGCTGGAACTATTATTTTGTTTGTTTTATGCGCTTTTGTCAAAGAAAACTTTGATGTTTTTATATGGCTACTATACAATATACAGTATGCAATATTTACCACATAAAACATTTTAAAGTGAAATATTTGAAGTAATTGGAGCCCTGAAAATAATTCATTATAACATGGATTTTTTGTCATCATTTTTTTTTTTTTGAGCAATGGCAAAAAAAGAAAAATGAAGAAAGAAAAGAAAAAAAAACAGCCTGCATGGCAGCTTTTGTGTCAACATTGCAACTTTTTCTCGTTAGATTTCACCTCATTCCACTTTTTTTAATGTTCTTTTTTATTTTTACAATAGTATTTCCAGAATGTGTGGCGGGCCGGTAAACAATTAGCTGCGGGCCGCACTTTGGACACCCCTGCCTCAAAGGCACTGCCTTTGCGTGCCGGCCCAATCACATAATACCTACGGCTTTTCACACACACATGTGAATGCAAGGCATACTTGGTCAACAGCCATACAGGTCACACTGAGGGTGACCGTATAAACAACTTTAACACTGTTACAAATATGCGCCACACTGTGAACCCACACCAAACAAGAATAACAAACACATTTTGGGAGAACATCCGCACCGTAACACAACATAAACACAACAGAACAAATACCCAGAACCCCTTGCAGCACTAACTCTTCCGAGACGCTACAATATACACCCCCCGCTACCCCCTACACCCCCCCTCCCAACCCCGCCCACCTCAACCTCCTCATGCTCTCTCAGGGAGAGCATGTCCCAAATTCCAGGCTGCTGTTTTGAGGCATGTTAAAAAAAATAATGCACTTTGTGACTTCAATAATAAATATGGCAGTGCCATGTTGGCACTTTTTTCCATAACTTGAGTTGATTTATTTTGGAAAACCTTGTTACATTGTTTAATGCATCCAGCGGGGCATCACAACAAAATTAGGCATAATAATGTGTTAATTCCACGACTGTATATATCGGTATCGGTTGATATCGGAATCGGTAATTAAGAGTTGGACAATATCGGATATCGGCAAAAAAGCCATTATCGGACATCTCTAATATGCAGTATATATGCTGACTATTACAACACCCACAACACTGGGAGATGCAAGTAAAATCATTTAGTGATTCATCAAGCTGAAACTGTTCTGCGGCAGCTGTTTTTGCGTCTATATTTAGCACGGTTGGAAAGTATGCGTAAACTGGCACAGTTACGCACAAAGGGCTGTGAGAAAGGAGGCGATCAGTTTTACTTGAGACATCTATAGAGGTTAACTTGTGTCTTTATTAGGAAACCTTTTTATTACACAAAATTTATGTAACTGAATTTTCATTAAAAATTATTTAAACTTTGTACACTGAATTTTTTTGCATGGGAAAAAAATGTGTTAGCAAAATTCAGTGTTTATAAATTCATTGTATAAAATGTCAGTGTATAAAAATCAGTGTGTAAAAATATTCGGTGCTGAAAAATTCAGTGTCGAAAAAATTTGCTGCTTCAAAAAGCAAGACCCACTTCTGGTAAATTATGAATCAATCGATCCAATGAGGTGTCAAAATTGCATGAGAAAGGCTGTTAGCTGGGCCACCTGGACATAATACAACATAATTAACATTTCAATGCGGCCCGCTCCATATTTTCAAACTATAGAAATGATCCTAAAGGTTAGAATCTGCACTCCTGAGTGACATACGGGTTACTACGGTAACCATGGGAAGCCCTGCTTCATGCGGACAAGGCACGGGGCAGAGTGGGCGGTGCAGCAACAAGCCTGAGACCTCGCAAACGCGAGTGTCAGATGGAGGCAAATTTCTTCAACAAAGTTCTGCAGAACAGTGATATTATATTGACTATGTGGATGTGTTTTACCCTTTTGCCTTTATTTTTCGCCGTGTTTGTTGCATCTCCGTTGTTCTTGCTCAATTACTCAATATGTCGATCAAGGAGGTGGTCTGGGAATTAGAGGGGCAATTAACATTCAAATATTTTGAATATTCAGTGCTTTATTGTTCATAGTTAATATTGTAAATCCCAGGTGCTGTATTTTCATGTACATCGAGTGTCTTATTCAGTAAAACTAAACCGACCATCTCAAAAACTTTAGTTTTTACTAAATTATATGAGTCAGAATGTACATAAAAATACAGAATGAGAGATTTACTATTATAACTATGAACAATGACGGTGTGGCGAAGTTGGTAGAGTGGCCGTGCCAGCAATCGGAGGGTTGCTGGTTACTGGGGTTCAATCCCCACCTTCTACCATCCTAGTCACGTCCGTTGTGTCCTTGGGCAAGACACTTCACCCTTGCTCCTGATGGGTGCTGGTAGCGCCTTGCATGGCAGCTCCCTCCATCAGTGTGTGAATGTGTGTGAATGGGTGAATGTGGAAATACTGTCAAAGCGCTTTGAGTACCTTGAAGGTAGAAAAGCGCTATACAAGTATAACCCATTTATCATTTATTTATTAACAATAACTAGAGATGTCCGATAATGGCTTTTTTGCCCATATCCGATATTCCGATATTGTCCAACTCTTAATTACCGATACCGATATCAACCGATACCGATATACAGTATACAGTCGTGGAATTAACACATTATTATGTCTAATTTTGTTGTGATGCCCCGCTGGATGCATTAAACAATGTAACAAGGTTTTCCAAAATAAATCAACTCAAGTTATGGAAAAAAATCCCATATTTATTATTGAAGTCACAAAGCGCATTATTTTTTTTAACATGCCTCAAAACAGCAGCTTGGAATTTGGGACATGCTCTCCCTGAGAGAGCATGAGGAGGTTGAGGTGGGCGGGGTTGGGGGGGATGGCGGGGTTTTGGTAGGGGGTAGCGGGTGTGTATATTGTAGCGTCCCGGAAGAGTTAGTGCTGCAAGGGGTTCTGGGTATTTGTTCTGTTGTGTTTATGTTGTGTTACGGTGCGGATGTCCTCCCGAAATGTGTTTGTCATTCTTGTTTGGTGTGGGTTCATAGTGTGGCGCATATTTGTAACAGTGTTAAAGTTGTTTATACGGCTACCCTCAGTGTGACCTGTATGGCTGTTGACCAAGTATGCCTCGCATTCACTTGTGTGTGTGAAAAGTCGTAGATATTATGTGATTGGGCCGGCACGCAAAGGCAGTGCCTTTAAGGTTTATTGGCGCTCTGTACTTCTCCCTACAGCGGCGTTTTAAAAAGTAATACATTTTACTTTTTAAAACCGATACCGATAATTTCCTATATAACAGTTTAAAGCATTTATCGGCTGATAATATCGGCAGTCCGATATTATCGGACATCTCTAACAATAACACGTTGCTCTTCTACTGCAGACTACCTCATTGGTCAACGTCTTTTATAATCGAGCAAGAACAACCAAGATGCAACAAAGGCGGCGAAACATAAAGGGTAAAAAACATCCACACATTCGACATAATATCACTGTTCTGAAGAACTTTGTTGTAGAATTCTGACTCCGTCTGACACCCGCGTATCAGACTCTGTAAACGAGCCCCGCCCACTCTGTCCCTGCCACTTTGTATGTCACTCAGAAGTGCCAATTCTAACCATCATTTCTATAGTTTGAAAGCATCCAACGGGCTGCATTTAATGTTAATTATGTTGTATTATGCCCAGGTAGCCCAGTTAACTGCCTTTTTTATGCGGTTTTGCAAGACCTGTGTCACGTGACCACAAACTTGACACCTCATTGGCTGGTTCTGAGACAGGATCGATTGCTTCAGTCCTAATTTACCGGAATGGAGTCTTGCTTTTTGAAGCAGCAAATTTTTTGACACTGAATTTTTGTACACAAAATTTTAAAACAGATTTTTTTAAACACACATTTTGCTAACAAATTGTTTTTCACTGAAATTGTCAGCATAATTCATAATTTCAGTTCACAAAATTCGACCGCAAAAAAAACTTTATACTTGTATAGCACTTTTCTACCTTCAAGGTACTCAAAGCGCTTTGACACTATTTCCACATTCACCCATTCTCACCCAGATTCACACACTGATGGCGGGAGCTGCCATTCAAGGCATCAACCCATCAGGAGCAAGGACACAACGGATGTGACGAAGTTGTGAGAACGTGGGGATCAAACCAAGAACCCTCAGGTTGCTGGCACGGCCACTCTCCCAACTGCGCCACGCCGTCCCCATAATGTGCTTGTAAGCAGCAACACTGGGTTCAAATCGCGGCCAGTTTATTTATTACTCTTAATTATAGTCAGTTTGTTATTCTGCACACGAAAAAATAAACGATTGAACAATTTATTTCTCATGAACTAGTTTTAGTACAAAACATTAAATTCAATTCATGTTTGATTAAAAAAAAAGTATAACAATGGCTTCACATAAATACTAAAGTGTGAAAATATATTTTTAATGCGGGGGCGGCCTTAATTCAGCTCAGCGTGGCCCTGGATTTGTCATTTTTTATTTATTTCTGACAGTCCAAATATGTTAACCCGCACACAAACATCTGTCTTTGCAGCACAATAACACTCTTTCTCACGGACATTTGTGTTTAACTGTGCCAGTTTGCACGTACTCGCACAAAAACAGCGACCACAAAATAGTTTCAGGTTTGATGAATCGCATTGCGGCCGCTATATGATTATATTTGCATCTCCTCTACCAGTGTTGTGGGTGTTCTCATAATCATCATATATTCTTCTTATACTGTGTAAGCTGACAGAAGGAGATAATGTCCGCAGGAACCTACCACATAGCGAAGGACATACACTATTGGATTTCCTTTTATGCAGCTCATTTTTATTTGACAGTTATTGAAATATTTTGTGTGACATCATGCACAAAAGTGCACTTTATACACTACCGTTCAAAAGTTTGGGGTCACCCAAACAATTTTGTGGAATAGCCTTCATTTCTAAGAACAAGAATAGACTGTCGAGTTTCAGATGAAAGTTCTCTTTTTCTGGCCATTTTGAGCGTTTAATTGACCCCACAAATGTGATGCTCCAGAAACTCAATCTGCTCAAAGGAAGTTTTGTAGCTTCTGTAACGAGCTAAACTGTTTTCAGATGTGTGAACATGATTGCACAAGGGTTTTCTAATCATCAATTAGCCTTCTGAGCCAATGAGCAAACACATTGTACCATTAGAACACTGGAGTGATAGTTGCTGGAAATGGGCCTCTATACACCTATGTAGATATTGCACCAAAAACCAGACATTTGCAGCTAGAATAGTCATTTACCACATTAGCAATGTATAGAGTGTATCTCTTTAAAGTTAAGACTAGTTTTAAGTTATCTTCATTGAAAAGTACAGTGTGTTTCCTTAAAAAATAAGGACATTTCAATGTGACCCCAAACTTTTGAACGGTAGTGTATGTTTTAAACTATTGTAGTGGTGTTCTGTACAAAAAGTGCACTTCAATTTAATGTTGTTTTGATATGTCATCTTAATGACATCATGCACAAAAGTGCACTAATACCTTGTTTTAAAATGTCTCTGACAATCTTGCACTTTCTGTTTTGGAATTTACATGAATGTTTGTGCCACTGCTTAATAACTGTTTAATAAATACACTTTTGGTCAATTTACTTAGCTGTGATTTCCCTCTCTGCATGAAAGTTTAAAATGAGCATATATTAATGCAGTATGAAGAAGAATGTTTTAATGTAGACACATAGAATCATCATACTGCTGTGATTATATGCTTCAAGTGGTCATTCAAGGCTAAGGCAAAATATCGAGATATATATCGTGTATCGTGACATGGCCTAAAAATATCGAGATATTAATAAAAGGCCATATCGCCCAGCCCTAGGCTATTTACTGTAAATACATTATGATTGAATGATATGCACAAAGACAAACATGCCAAATGGATTCCTCTCTCTATTTTACTCACTTAGGAGACGCAATCGTCAGCACATGAGCACAGTAGATAAGCTTTGTTTGCGCTATCAAGTTTTTTAACACAGGCAGACCCTTGGTCTGTCAGAGAATAGAAAGACAGAGCAAGCTGGATCATTAGTGTTATTATTAGCAAATTTGTTGTTATGATTTAGCAAGTAATCAGAGTAGGACTGTACGATATACCAGTACTAATAAAGTAGCACGGTACTAATGAATTTAAAAAAGTACTGTAATGCCATTGAAAAATACCTGTACTTTTTTTTTTTTTCATCAACATGAGGTGCGCCGTGGTGATACGTATTGCTGGTAATACGAGCCGAGGCGCTAGTTAAGCCTGATGTATACACACGCGTCGCGGAGCTTGCGTAGGCGACGCCGTCATCCCTCCTCCACCTGCGTAGCCTCCCGCATAGCCAACGGCAGACCTGGGGAAAATTAAAGGCCTACTGAAACCCACGACTACCGACCACGCAGTCTGATAGTTTATATATCAATGATGAAATCTTAACATTGCAACACATGCCAATACGGCCGGGTTAACTTATAAAGTGCAATTTTAAATTTCCCGCTAAACTTCCGGTTGAAAACGTCTATGTATGATGACGTATGCACGTGACGTCAATCGTTGAAACGGAAGTATGCGGACACATTGAATCCTATACAAAAAGCTCCGTTTTCATCTCAAAATTCCACAGTATTCTGGACATCTGTGTTGGTGAATCTTTTGCAATTTTTTTAATGAAAAATGAAGACTGCAAAGAAGAAAGTTGTAGGTGGGATCGGTGTATTAGCGGCGGACTACAGCAACACAACCAGGAGGACTATGAGATCGATAGCAGACGCGCTAGCCGCCGACCTCACCTTGACTTTCTCCGTCTCCGGGCCGCCGACCGCATCTGTGATCGGGTGAAGTCCTTCGTCGCGCCGTCGATCGCCGGAACGCAGGTGAGCACGGGTGTTGATGAGCAGATGAGGGCTGGCTGGCGTAGGTGGATAGCTAATGTTTTTAGCATAGCTCTGTGAGGTCCGGTTGCTAAGTTAGCTTCAATGGCGTCATTAGCAACAGCATTGTTAACCTTCGCCAGGCTGGAAAGCATTAACCGTGTATTTACAGGTACATAGTTTAATAGTATTGTTGATTTTCTGTCTATCCTTCCAGTCAGGGGTTTATTTATTTAGTTTCTATATGCAGTTAAGCAGGATGCTATCACGTTAGCTCCGTAGCTAAAGAGCTTCGCCGATGTATTTTCGTGGAGATAAAAGTCACTGTGAATGTCCATTTCCCGTTCTCGATTCTCATTTTCAAGAGGATATAGTATCCGAGGTGGTTTAAAATACAAATCCGTGATCCACAATAGAAAAAGGAGAGAGTGTGGAATCCAATGAGCCAGCTTGTCCCTAAGTTACGGTCAGAGCGAAAAAAGATATGTCCTGCACTGCACTCTAGTCCTTCACTCTTACGTTCCTCATCCACGAATCTTTCATCCTCGCTCAAATTAATGGGGTAATCGTCGTTCTCTCGGTCCGAATCGCTCTCGCTGCATTGTAAACAATGGGGAAATGTGAGGAGCCTTTCAACTTTTGACGTCACGCTACTTCCGGTACAGGCAAGGCTTTTTTTTATCAGCGACCAAAAGTTGCAACTTTATCGTCGATGTTCTCTACTAAATCCTTTCAGCAAAAATATGGCAATATTGCGAAATGATCAAGTATGACACATAGAATGGATATGCTATCCCTGTTTAAATAAAAAAATAATAATTTCAGTAGGCCTTTAAGGCACACATATATTTAATGTATTATAAGATTTTCTAAAAATAAAGCCAATAACAACATTTTTGTGGTTCTCATTATTTTGAAAAGTATCGAAATACAATTTGGTACCGGTACCAAAATATTGGTATTGGGTAATCGGGACAACCCTAAATCAGATCCCTCCAGATACTGTTTATCAAAAAAACGACTAGCTCCAAATCTAGTGTAGGGTAGCTGTGGGCCCCTCCCCCATCTGAAAGCACTCAAGGCGTCTCGGTCTTGTGACATTAATAGATAAATAACAAAAAGAAGTGACAGAAGTAAGTTTGGCTTGTTGTTGTAAACATGTTTCGCTTTTCATGTTTTTCATTGCAAATGCGTCATTCCAATTATGCAAATATGACTAAGCCCCACTGAATACATTGTGGTTGTTTGGGAAACACTAAAAATCTTGTCAAAAGTCTTCCCAGAAGAGTGAAAGCTGTTGCTTTGGGGCTAAAGCTATCCATTATTCTAGTAATCGAGTAATCTATTGATTAGTTTGTTTGATTAATTGAGTAACTAGATAAAACATACTTTATGGCCTCATTGCATATTTTAGAGAAACATTTTGAATAAAAAACCATTTATCTGCTTGCCATACCCATAATTTGTATTATTAGACATCTACTGTGTTGTTGTTGTTGTTGTCCAATGTGTGATGGCTTTTCTTTCTTTCAGCATCTCTGGAGGAAAAAAAAAAAGGCAGCAAGTTGCGATGAGAGTGAGCCGGCCCTGGAAGAAGAAGTAACTCGAGGGACAAGAAGGAGGGGGGAGGAAATTGAGGAGAAACCAACAAAGAATCTTGTCTTGTCTGAAAGAGAGGCCAGCTTGATGACGCGATGAAGCCAATCAAAAAGCAGGGCCGGCGTTCCCCCCCCTCCACCCGGGCCAAAGGGGGTAAGCGCAGAGGAGCAGGTGAGGCCCCCGAAGGAGGGGAGAAAAGAGACTCGGACGAGAACCGAGACCAGCAAAGCCAAGATCCCTTCTCCTTTTCATCCCACTCTGAGTCCTGTGACCCAATCAGAAACCGTGACTCTTCCGACGGTGAATTACTCGTCGTGGACTCTGGGAAAGATGAGCAAGCAGCACGTTCAGTGTTAAGCGCGGGCAGCCACAGCGACAGCGGCGGGAGCAGTTGCAGTAACAGCAGCACGCCGAGCGCAAACAGCAGCCCCAACCCCACGTCTAGTCGCAAAACCGCCACCTTCAAAGCCCGCATTCCCAAGAAGAAATACACATCAGAACACTGCTCAATCACTGCCGCTGGTAGCCATAGCAACCTTGTATCCAGCACACCCCCTCCTCTGCTTCTTAGCGGAAGAACCCTCAACCAGGGCTCATCATGCTCAGGTAGTCCTGATGGCAACAATCAAAGCCGCAGCCTGATTGGGGACTTTCACAGCTTGACCACCGGCAGGGAGCTACCTCAGGATGTTTCCCTGGGACCCCCTGTCCTCTCACTGCTAGGGGATAAGCCAGTAGGAGTGGAGGTGGCCAGGGATGCGGAGCAAGTGTCTCCCTGTCCCCTACCTCGGTGCTCCTCTACAGACACTGCAAGCGAGCACTCTGCAGACCTGGAAGTAGTGACGGATGCTTTCCCACATCTGTCTTCCAGCCTCCCTGATGCGCTCGCCGACACTCTGGCCAAAGGCCTGAAGAATCAACGTGTCCTCGCTCGACAGCTCATGAGAAGAATTGATGATGGAGGAGCAGAAAGGAGGAGCAAAGGGAGGTCTTTGGGCTTAGTGTTCCGTGCGGGTGTGGTCCGCAGAGTCAGTGGTGAATATGGAAGCCTGGAGGTGCAACTAAATGGGGAAAAGACACTCTGTCGTTATCCGTATAGACACAACAGCCCCCCAGGGGTTGTAGATATCATTCTGGATGCCCCCCCACCGGGTGTTGATCCGATACCACTCAGCACCCGCGTCTGTGTGCCATTCAGCAGCGATGAAGGTGGGGAAGGCCAGTGGTACCGGGAAGGCGTCGTGACTCAGGTGGACACTCACCCAGCAGTGGCTAATTGCTACCGTGTCCTGTTGTCCGATGAAAGACCTTCATCGGTCAATGAAGGTGAGGATGGCAGAGGTGCAGCCAATGCAACGCAGGCCGTGTGGGTGTCCAGACAAACACTCAGGCTCTTAGTGCCCCCATGGGACCTGGACTTACCATCAAGGGAGGCAGTCGAGTGCACTCGCAATAACAAAAGGGAGCAGGAGGACAGGGATGAAATGGATGTGGAGCAGGAGGTGTGTCGTTTAAGCCGGGGCATGACACCTAGTGTAGGATCTGTGTTGGGAAGGGTGTACCCTTGCATGCCTCCAGTGTCCTCCACATCAGGACATAGTATAACTACACCAGTCACTCCGATCTCAGTCCTCAGCCTTGCTCCTGGCCGAGAATGGGACATTGAAAAAGACTTTGCAATGGAGAGGGATCTCCAGAGAAAACATGAGAGAGAAAGGCAGAACAGTATAAAGCAACAACAGCAACACCATTCCTACATGCCACTGACCCCAGAGGAGGACATGGAGGTGTCCCACTTCAACATGTTGCCAATGGGAGCCATTATACCTGGGTCCAAAACCATGGCACTGACTCAACACCGCCACATTGTCTCTAAGCCTCCTCCTGGCTACATCAATCATCATCTGTCTGTGGTGCAGGGCATTGGAATCCCCTCTGGCCACCTTGCCCTAAACCCTCATCCCCCTCCTTCCCCTGCCCTGCTAGGCCTCGACCCAATTGGAGCACCCACTAGTGGTGCTGTCATTTCCACCCCCCAGCTCCCGCCACTCCCACCTATCTCTTCCTCTAGCACGTCCTCCTCCAGAGTGGAAAAAGCATCAGGAGGTGGTGGTGGATCTGGGTCAGGTTCCACTTCTTCCTCCTCCTCACGTTCACGCACCCCGCTGACAGCGGCTCAGCAGAAGTACAAGAAGGGAGATGTGGTGTGCACGCCTACAGGTATCCGCAAGAAGTTCAATGGGAAGCAGTGGAGGAGGCTGTGCTCCCGGGAAGGCTGCTCCAAAGAGTCCCAGCGCCGAGGATACTGCTCAAGACACTTGTCCATGAGGACCAAGGAGATGGAAGCCAGTGGAGGCATCCGGGAGCGAGGAGGTGCCAGCAGCACAGGGACCTTGACGCCATCTGACCTCCGACTAAGCGGGGGCCGGGCCAGCTCCGAGTTTGACTGGGACGAGACTTCCCGGGAAAGCAGTGAGGCAAGCAGTCGTGGAGGAGATTCCCGCCCCCGCCTTGTCCTTCCTTCCCTGCTCCCCCAGGACCTCTCTCGCTTTGACTTTGACGAGTGTGAAGCAGCGACAATGCTGGTCTCCTTGGGGGGTTCCCGTTCAGGCACGCCTTCTTACTCACCCATCTCCAACCAGTCACCCTTCTCCCCGACCCCATCACCTTCTCCCTCGCCGCTCTTCGGCTTCCGCCCAGCAAATTTCAGCCCGATCACTGCTCCCTCTTCCCGCCGTCACCGCCAGCTGAGTGGCACTAAATTAGGCACTTTAGGTACAGAACGAGAACGCCACCTCTCAGGCATTGTGCCCACTTTTCAGACCAACCTCACGTTTACGGTGCCCATGAGTCCCAGCAAGAGGAAGATTGATACACACCCACCTCCTCCACTGCCAGCACTCCATGACTACCACAGCAAACCTGGGGAGCAGGTTATGGGGGATCTCAATCTTGGCCCTGCTCCCTTTAGAGTCCTTTCCCCCCAGAGTCAACCCACAACCCCATCCTCGCTGACTTTCCCCCGCCCACGTAGCGCCACCAGCCGACCACCATCCTCCGCTGCTTCTACACCACCGCCCATGCTGGTCTCTCCAACTCCCCCCTCCCCGCTGCCCCAGGAACCTTCACCGCGCCGCATCGTACCCCTGCGGGACTCCCCGGTTATCGTCCGCAACCCAGATGTCCCTTTGGCCAAGTTCTCTGACGGCCCCCTAGCGAGGCGAGAGAGGAGTCGGTCCAGGGAGCTCAGCCAGGCCCAACAGGCGGTGCCTCTGGGCCTGCAGGCACCCGTTCCCATCAACGGAGCCACCACCAATGGCGCAGTCCTCCTGCGAAATCCTGGTTCTGCTTTGGTCTTGGTCACCTCTAGCTCTGTAAGGAACACACTGTTTCCAGTTTTGTGTGATAATTGAAGTAATTCTACCAAGCAGTAATAATCCAATCCGTTGTTGTACCAACCGGTGATGCTGTTTGGTAATACAGTGGTAACCTGGAAATCAGCACATGGGAATGGGCTTAGATAACTGTTCCAAAGGGTATACTAGCCAACTGAAGTGCTTCATGGACAGTTTAACTAAATATGACACCTCTTTTCCTTTCAATCAGTCCCTCACCCCAGCTTCAGGAGGCCATGCTGCCCTCTCCAACTCTTTCACCCTGGGATCAACCACCGCAGGTCCCGCCCTGTCCTCGTCAGGATCCGGGGGCCGGGAGAGGAAACCCGAGGGGCACCAGGAGGCCAGCGGAGGGGCGCTGCCTCAGCCGGTTGCCTGCCACCCCACACCTACCGCTCTGCTGCCGCTCATACTGCCGGCCGAGTCCCCTCACCCTGCCCCTCGCAAGCAAATCATCATGGGACGCCCTGGCACAGGTAAACAAAGATGATGACTCACATTTTCTGTTTTTTGCTAGAGCAACTAAAAATATCTCTTCATGCCTTAAGTGCACTTTTTTTTATTATGTACTTTGGAAGCACGTTGCGGGACGTAAGCAAATCACCATCGCCATGACAACCATTGGCTATTGCACTACGGCCAAATCCTTAAAATATAACTATCGCTATGTGTCGTTTGTGGTTTTTCAAGGGTTTTATTTAAAGTGTTGAATGCAACAGTGTACAGAGAGACTTTTTCGTTTCAGTTTGTGGTGGAACGAAGATAAATACTGCACTGTGACACTTAGCCATTATCAAGCAGAACTTGCACGCCAATTTTGCCCCTCATTTGCAATCCCTATGTAACACAAGAGCACATATGTTTTTCTTTTTTTATGCATTTTAAGTCGTTAAATATAGAAAGTACAAGGTAGCTCACGATGCAGCTAATGAAAGTTCACTATTGTGCCCATGAAGCCCTCTAAAAAATAAAAAAAACACCAACAATACCTTATTTACATTTCGTGATCTGAATATTAACCAAGTATTAATGTTAAGGGACTACTTTTAGCGGCACATTGATCACAAAGAGCTAACTGTTTTATGTTGCTGTATTTACATATTAAGCCTGTTAGCTGCTGCATCGCCTCTGAGTTGGTGAAAGTTAATTCTAGATTATAAATCATGCCTCTCACCTGGATGGTAGAAGGATATGGCTATAAACCTAGAAGTTGGTAAACCTTGACATCTGACTTATATCTGGAGATGGTGAGAAAGACACGAAAATATGCTCTTTTGCGGCCTCTTTCTTTAACCCTTTGTTAGGATTAGGATTAATTCTTAATCTAAGCAGGAATATATAGACATTCCATCAATCTGCATTCTAGTGAGGGCAGACATTGTACAGTAAGTGATTGTTTTATTATGTTTGTAGTTTAGTTTAGTCAGCACTTAGCAATAATGCTTAGTGTTTCACTAAAGCTGCTTCTGTTTAGCACACAACTTCTAAAAGTTTTAGCTCATCCTCTTTATATTCAGGCTGAAAATTATAAGGTTCTGGGTCATCATGTGTCCCAAAATTGTCTTTGATCTCTCTCATGTAGTATTTTGTCATGAGTAGGTTTGTTGTTGTTAAAGGAAATAGCGAACTTTGTTATTTCTCTGTAAAATAGATATGCTGCCGTATGCTTAAAATGGCCAAAATACATAACTATTAAATGTTATTATGAATGTACCTTTTACTACAATACATACTGTAAATTTCCTACACCTTGAACCCTAGGGCTTACAAGACGGTGCGGCTAATTTTTTGATTTTTCTTCTCTGACGGCAATGATAAAAAGGTTTTACCAAAAAAAAAGTAGAATTGCTGTTCAATCTTCTTGTCGTCCTCGTGTTGATTGTTCATTCGTCACTCCAAGCAACGTTTGTAAGTTTCACAATATAACTAAAACCGTTTATACTTACTAAACCGTCCCATGTGTGATGTCTGTAGGAGTATTTTCATGCATATTTGTACATGCTATAGTAAAGTAACGACGTTAGCGTTGTTAGCGTTAGCTTATATGCTGACACGTTTTTGAGTATCCGTGTTAGTATTATTAACTTACAACAGCATTCTTTTTGTATTATTTCAATTTCACAAATTCCTTAGTAAATTCACCAAGACGTCACCGTGGAGTTATTGAGTCTGATAACGATGACTTCTCTTTTGTTTGATCAGACGTTTTACTGCTGTGTTACAGACACCGTTAGAAAACAATTAAGGTATGTCGATAAAAATGTACAGAATTTTATATGTAAATAACTAATTTCACAACGTATATATTTGTGGTGGGGCTAATATATGGAAGAAAAAAATGTTCCCTAAAATTTTGTGGGTGCAGCTAATATACCCGTGCGCTCTATAGGATATACTTATATATGTAAATATATTATATACCGTATTTTTCGGACTATAAGTCGCTCCGGAGTATAAGTTGCACCGGCCGAAAATGCATAATAAAGAAGAAAAAAAACATATAAGTCGCACTGGAGTATAAGTCGCATTTTTTGGGGGAAATTTATTTGATAAAACCCAACACCAAGAATAGACATTTGAAAGGCTATTTAAAATAAATAAAGAATAGTGAACAATTAATAATTTCACACATAAGTCGCTCCTGAGTATAAGTCGCACCTCCGGCCAAACTATGAAAAAAACTGCGACTTATAGTCCGAAAAATACGGTATTTACAATGTATATATAAAACATTGATAGACGCTTTTGAAAGTTTAGGACACTTAAAAAGCGCAATAGAACGACTACCATCGGCTGACTTTTGCTCGCTTTTATTTACAATTTATAATGTATAAAAAAAGAAATACATGGGTGCTTTTCTTACATAAGAATTGTGAATGATAGGTAAAATTACCCCCCAGAATTGCAGTTCCCCTTTAATATAATATTTACAACGTTGTGGGGGAAATTATTTTTATTAGTGAGTGGAAACAGTTTTTTCTGTATGTATTTATTATAAAGCAAAATATTTTTTACTTCTTCCAAAGTGTCCAAATAGTCCAGTAGAAGCAGTTGGATTGTCTGAGTAGTGAGGCCCGACTAGAGGTTTAAAATACCAGTCACTCAGGCTCTCCAACATGCTGCTCATTATGTGTTTTGTATTGCATGACTCGTACGTGCGGTGCCATAAATCGTGCGTGTGTGTGCCAGGGGTGTCGCCCTACATATGAGCGTGTGTGTGCATGTGTGTGTGAGAGAGATAAGGAGTGTTTCAGTGAAACTCTCAAAGGGTGAAAATATTGACAAGTCTAGACATGCAGCACAGAGAGTGTAAGTGCAACAAGGACATTCTCACACACACACACACAGATGCAGCGTTCCAGACAATCAGACAGGGCACCAAGGGCAGTCCCAGCATGATGTGAATGCGTTTCATCACCGCACAGACTAAAAAGCAGCGCTGATATTGCTGGCGTGTTGTCATGGATACGCCGTTTCCACTGGAAGAATTAGCACGGCGAAAGCCTGAGCTGATTACCCGAGCGCGCCGTTATTGCTCCCTCCCTCGCACATCCTTCGCACGGCTGCCAGCGAGCCACCTGCCTCTGTAGCGTAGCATTGCCTTCGCCGTGCATTATAAAAAAAAAAAAAGAGAGAGAGAAAAGTCCCAGAAATAAACATGCAAAAGGCGGCGGAGGCCCCCGCGGCAGAGATCCCTCCAAAATCTAAATATAGGCCTCCTGCATTAGCATCAGCACTGCAGGAAGTCGGCACAAGGTGTCAACAGGTCCCCTATGGCAACATTTACTACCCCCTGCTGAGATTTCTGTTTGTGCATGAATTTGGTAGAAAGTCTTCAGATCAGGGCAGCACGGTGTGCCTCACAATACGAGGCACACCGTATTGATCCTGGGCTCGGGATCTTTCTGTGTGGAGTTTGCATGTTCTCCCCGTGACTGCGTGGGTTCCCTCCGGGTACTCTGGCATCCTCCCACCTCCAAAGGCATGCACCTGGGGATAGGTTGATTGGCAACACAGTGTTTCCCATAAACTGCCAAGATACGGTATAGCTCGGTTGGTAGAGCGGCCGTGCCAGCAACTTAAGGGTTGCAGGTTCGATCCCCGCTTCCGCCATCCTAGTCACTGCCGTTGTGTCCTTGGGCAAGACACTTTACCCACCTGCTCCCAGTGCCACCCACACTGGTTTAAATGTAACTTAGATATTGGGTTTCACAATGTAAAGCGCTTTGAGTCACTTGAGAAAAAGCGCTATATAAATGTAATTCACTTCACTTCACATACCTGTGGCTGTGGGGGCGTGGCTATGGGCGTGGTCACCATGACATCATCGAGCAATTTGCATAATTTACTACAATGATATGATTTTCTCTAAAAAAGGCTCAAAAAATGTATACTTACTAATTAATAATAAAAGTTTTGTTTTAAACGTCCATCCATCCATCCATCCATCCATTTTACAATATAATTAACACTTTATGTACATATTTATATACAGATTTGAACAATAAGTTATTCACTGAAATATATTTATTAATTGTGGTTCTTACAAAAAATGTATTTTATAAAATATAAAAGCTAAAATGTCTCTTAAAGCTCTGCCCCTTTAATTAGTGCATACTAAATAATTTAACTTTAGCCTACTACTACAACCAGATTATTTACCAGCATACATAAAGTGAAACAGAGGCAGAGGTGTCCTGCCACAGTCAGTAACAAATAAACAGAAAACAGTAGTGGTCAAGTACAAATAAGGCAACAAGAGAACTATCCTATACTTCTCTTTTGTAAAGTAAATCTGAACAGCCTATATGGGCATCTACATCAACTATATGATTTGCCTGAGAAGCTGGACAGGCCCAAACATTTTATTTTATTTTATTTTTTTAATTTATTTATTTAAAAAAAAAATAATGTCCTGCCCAGCTTCTCGGGCAAATCATATAGCAGATGTAGATGCCAAGTTCAGATTTACTTTACAAAAGAGAAGTGTAGGATACTTCTCTTGTTGCCTTACTTGTATTTTGACTTTATTAAATGTATTTATATTATCATTTGGTGCAGCTGGGCCGGAGCAGGAGGGGATAGAAAGAGAGAAAAAGGAAGACAGAGGGGGGAATTGTGGGGACAAGAGGGGGATTAGACAGAGAGACAAAAACAACAACAGCAAACACAACAACAACAACAGAGCAACATCAGCAAATACGACATGTACAAATATGATGGTAAAAGTAATAGCAAATAAGCAGTTAGCGAAAATTTAAAAAAAATACAGAAGTGACCATGAGCATTATTACACTAAAAATGGAGCAATATGAATACCAATAGAAGTAGTGCTATTGATAATAAACAATACCAATACTTTACCTTTATTATCAACAATACAATTGTTCAAATGCAACAATACATATACGTAATGATAACTTGAGGTACGAAAGAATGCAGAAAAATGGAGGGGAAGAAAGAGAAGCAACCTACATTAACCTTGTAGATTGTTATAGTAACAATAGGTTAAGCTTTGTCAGTGTGCCATGTGTTATACCCAGTTTACCCTAGGGCAACAACGTTAATATATGTTTGATGAAACGTGATTATGTGCATGAGTGTATGTGTGCATATGTACTTGTATATGTACAGTATGTGTATATGTGTGCTTGTACAGTGAATGTATATGTACAGTATGTGTATATGTGTGTACAGCGAATGTATATGTACAGTATGTGTATACAGTATGTGTGTTTGAACAGTGAATGTATATGTACAGTATGTGTATATGTGTGTTTGTACAGTGAATGTATATGTACAGTATATGTATGTGTGTGTTTGTACAGTGAATGTACATGTGTAGTATGTGTATGTGTGTGTTTGTACAGTGAGTGTATATGTACAGTATGTGTATATGTATATTTTTACAGTGAATGTATATGTACAGTATGTGTATACAGTATGTTTGTATAATGAATGTGCGTGTGGATGTACAAACTTTGAGTGTGTAAATATGTACTGTATTTATTTGTATATGTATGTGGGAGCGTAGGTACCTATGTATGTCTGTATGTATGCAAGTGAGTATATGTGAATTTGCATGTACAATACATTTGACTCCCAGTGTGTGCGGGAGCCAGAGTACGGCCCCAGCCTCCCCGAGAGCCCATCCCACAAACAGTAGGTGTGGTGCCCAGGGAACCAGGGGCCACCGCCCCCACGCAGCCAAGCCGGACAGCAACAGGAACCCCAGAGCCTGGCCCACCGCGCCGCCCACAAGGGCCAGCAGCAGGCCACAGACAGACGCACCCGGCAGAGGACAAGGCACGAGAAAAGTAGGGGGCAGCCAGACCCCAAGCCAGCGAGAGACCACACCCCACACGGACAGAAAGGCGGGACGCCCCGCCCGAGGGGCCCGGAGACCCCCCGCAACCGGACGGGAAGACCGCCCCCGCCCCACCGGCAACCGGGCCCCCACGAGCCCCCCCCACCTCCGGAGAGCGCGGCGAGGCCAGCCCACGGCCACCCCACCCAAGCCGGCCGCCACAGGACCACCCAGCACGGGGCCACGGGAACCACCCACCCCACCCGCAGGGACCCCAACGATGGAGATGGAACAACCAGCAACCGCCCCGCGGGGTCCTCCCCCTGAGGTAGGGGAAATAAATAAATAAATACATAATAATAATAATAATAATATTAATAAAATATATTAAAAAATAAGAATAAATAAATAATTAAATCTATTTATTAAAAAAAAAAAAAGAATTAAAAGAAGATCACAGACATGCTGACACACAAGGTCGCTACCCCAACAACTGGCCGACTCACAGCACCTTGGAATACCCTGCAGCACCAAGCTACCACAGTAGACGCAGGGACCAGACCCAGCAGGCCCCAACCAAGACGGGCACCCGGAAGGGATGGACGGTGGGACCCAGGAGCTCCAGACACGCAGCGGATGCAGTAGCATAAGGCGCCGACCCCCACCCGACAGGCAGGCCCAGAACGTACCCCCAGAAATATACATACATATATATATACATACACATAAACATACACATGTACACATACACACACATACACATGCATATATATATACATACATACATACATACATACACACACACATATACATACATATACACAGTTTGTCAGCCCCGACAACCACCATGCGCGCGCGCTGCCACCAGTCACAACATCAGCCACCCCCCTGCACCAGACCCAGCAGCCACGGGCGCCCACACCACAAACAAACGGCAGCAGAAACAGCAGCCACAACACCCTCAGACAGCCAGCACCACCCAATCAAATCAAAGCGATCAAAAAAAAAACGCGACCGGCAACCACACGCCAACAGGATCACAGAGACCAGCCAGCGCCAGCCCGCCAGCAAGCCCAAACGCCAACACGCAAACAAGAGACACCCCCCACCAAAAGACCCCACCACCCCAACCCAAACCCGCACAAACACACCACCGCCCAAACAACCGAGACACAGTATCCAGACCAGACACGGGCGCCGCGCCGCCACCACATCAAGTCGCCAACAGAGACCCCACAGCGCAAGGTCGGGCCACACGGGCACGGACCCCACCCAACAGGAAGCGAGACCCACGCGACGCCACACACAAATAAATAATAAGATTAAACAAAAATAATAATAATTAAAAAATAATAATAATAATAATAATAAAATGAAATACAAATTAAATTAAATTAACAATAACAAATACAAATAATTAAATAAAATAAAGTTTTTAATTTTTTTTTAATTTGTGGCGGACGTAATTCTTTCGTGGCGGGCTGCCACAAATAAATGAATGTGTGGGAAACACTGCAACACTAAATTGACCCTAGTGTGTGAATGTGAGTGTGAATGTTGTCTGTCTATCTGTGTTGGCCCTGTGATGAGCTGGCGACTTGTCCAGGGTGTACCCCGCCTACCGCCCGAATGCAGCTGAGATAGGCTCCAGCACCCCCGCTACCCCGAAAGGGACAAGCGGTAGAAAATGGATGGATGGATGGGTCTTCAGATCATTGAATTGTGTCAATCTTTGCGGATAAAGTAAGACTACAAATAGGATTCGACGCATTAGTTCATGGGTGTCAAACTCTGTCCCGCGGGCCAAATTTGGCCCGCCGTGTAATTTCATTTGACCCTTGAGGCAATATCAAATTAACATTAGAGCTGGCCCGCCGGTATTATACAGCGGCGGTGCCGCTGTTACACCGCATTCACCGTTAATACTCATACTTGCCATCCCTACTGATTTTCCCGGGAGACTCCCATAATTTCAGTGCCCCTCCTGAAAATCTCCCGGGGCAACCATTCTCCCCAATTTCTCCCGATTTCCACCCGGACAACATTATTGGGGGCGTGCCTTAAAGGCACTGCCTTTAGCGTCCTCTACAACCTGTCATCACGTCCGCTTTCCCTCCATACAAACAGCGTGCCGGCCCAGTCACATAATATATGCAGCGTTTACACACACACAAGTGAATGCAAAGCATACAGCCATACAGGTCACACTGAGGATAGCCGTATAAACAACTTTAACACTGTTACAAATATGCGCCACACTGTGAACCCACACCAAACAAGAATGACAAACACATTTCGGGAGAACATCCGCACCGTAACACAACATAAACACAACAGAACAAATACCCAGAACCCCTTGCAGCACTAACTCTTCCGGGACGCTACAATATACACCCCCGCTACCACCAAACCCCGCCCCCAGTTTATGTTGATATAATGATATTTACCTCAGAAGGCTGAAAATACAAAAGAGGCATTCGATTTTTTATTTAAATTTTATTTAATATACCATTGATGTTTTTTCGTTTGTTTTTTGAAAGTTTAATTTGCACTATTAAGTTATATAAGCGTTGCTTGTTTCATATTCAGTGTTAAAGCAAATCAGTGTAGCAAACTGAGCAATAATTAATGTTTTATTCATGCACTTTCTCTTGCTACTTCAAGGCTTGAATGTTTGATTCATTCATTATTGTTATTTTATTTTCAAATTTATTATTAGCCTGTGGAAAAAGTTTATTTTGATATTTACCTCAGAAGGATGCAAATAGAAAAGAGGCATTCAATTTTTATTTTTATTTTATTTGATATGCCGTTGATATTTTTAAATTATTATTATTATTTGAAACTCGATTTTGCATGTCACTATAAAGTTATTATATAAGCCTTGCTTGTTCAATATTCAATGCAAAACTTGTTTGGGTCCCTGTTAAAAGGTTAATTTGTTCAACCTTGGCCCGCGGCTTTGTTCAGTTTTAAATTTTGGCCCACTCTGTATTTGATTTTGACACCCCTGCATTAGTTCATGCGAGTTTACACCTAATTGACCATGACACATGTGGATGTAATTTTTATGAACTCTGAGGGAGGTCAATAAATCGAACAATAATACAACTTTGCCGTCATTAATAATTTGGCATGTCCGTGTGCGTTTGTTTTCTTCGTCTCTGGCTTCCAAACAGGACGCAAGAGGGTTCCCTCTGTGCATCGCTCCCGGCACCTGAGCGTGTTTTTCCAATAGTCCACAGGTGTCAAACTCAAGGCCCGTATGTTTTTTGTTTTTTTTTGCCATAAAGAAATACAATCATGTGTGCTTACGGACTGTATCCCTGCATACTGTATTGATCTATATTGATATATAATGTATATATAGTGTTTTTTATGTTGATTTAAAAAAAATTATTATTTCTTGTGCGGCCCGGTACCAATCGGTCCATGGACCGGTACCGGGCCGCGGCCCGGTGGTTGGGGACCACTGCTCTAAAGGGTGAGCGTGGCTAAGGGAACGAGCACCTTGCATCATTTACAGATCACATTGAACTGACTACGTACGGTCCCTTAAAAAAAAAATAAAAAAAAATACTGCCATACTGTTGAGGTCACTTTTCCTATTTTATCCACAATTTCTTCATTTTTACGTTCTCTTCTCACTCCATGCAAAGAATCAACCGCGAGACAACAAGATTTGCACAGCCAAAGGTGATAGTTAATACTGTTACCTGATTGGCTGTTAGCGTGTCACTCCCACTGATCAGTGATCGCCTCCTGCGTTGCTCGGTTACCAGTAAGCAAATGCCTTTCTTCATGCAACCAACCTTGCTTTGCAGCGTTCGGTTTCTCCCGATGAAGAAGAAAAAAATAACGGACGCATTTTTTATCGATAAAAATTACATGTCTATCGCGATATATACTGATATGGTTTATCCCACAGTCCTAGTACAGAGTTGTAATGTCCCGCCCCATTCGCAGACAGTCCCATTATTATGTGTTAATAAGCTTTGAATGTATGCAACTCTGTCTTCAGCAGTGCAGCGGGGTCAGAAGTCAGGCTTCTATCTGCACTGACATGGACAAACATGCTGACCGCTCCCTTTCCCCCTGCTGTCCTCTCTCTGTCCATGCAAACACAGTGTGGACCAACGTGGAGCCTCGTTCTGTGCCAGTGTTCCCTTGGCACTCGCTCGTCCCTTTCCTGGAGCCCAGCCAACCAGGAGCGGCCGCCCAGCCCGCCGACGGCCAGCAGTTTGTCAATCAGAGCCAAGGTAAAAAAAAAGAAGAACAAAAAGTACAACATTGAAATAATATCAGCAGCGTTTAGTAATATTGTGATGAAATTATCATACAGTGCAATAATAGACATATTTACATGTACATTTCATGCATTGCACATAACATGTCCAATGAGCATTTGTGCAGATTTTTATCAAGCATTGCTTGTGTGTGGAACAGAACGGCAGCCAAAAGTACACATGTTGTGCAAGCTGGCGGCCATGTCAGCGTGTCCCGAAACATTGCAACTCAGCACTGTTTGCATTCGCACTTGGAATATCGCAGTCTGTTTATTCACTCCAGTGATGAAGATGATGAGAGGCAAAAAGTGGGATTACTCATGTTCAAATAGCTTCTCTTTGGGGCCTCTTTTGGCTTTTAGTAGTACCACTTCATTCCTCAAGGGGGCAATGACGAGGCTTTCAGCGACATGGGTTTGCTTTCAGAGCCTCTGTGCGGCGTGGCCCCGGTGAGCGATGGGCGCCCTCGCCCACCGGACCCGGAGAGGCGATCCCCATCACGCCCGCCTCCCACCAATGACAACCCTCACACAGAGAGAGGCGGGGCCGACAGCGAGACGGAGAGCGACACGGACGACCCGTGAGTAGAAAACGTAGATGCCGTCAGCGTGTCAGACATGCATAGCAACACCACATGCAGATAGCCAACTTGTGCTAGATAGTGACTATGAACTTATTCATTAACGTGTATACCGTATATTTCGGATTATAAATCAAAGTTTTTTTCGTAGTTTAGCCGGGGGTGCGACTTATACCACGGAGCGATTTATGTGTGGAATTATTAACACATTACCGTAAAATATCAAATATTATTTAGCTCATTCACATAAGAGACGAAGCAAATGGCAGCAATCGTCACACACACGTCAACCAATAAGAATTCGGTAGGGGAGGGTCATGGCAGAAGTGCATTGTGGGTCATGGGATGCTAACTGCTATATGCTACTGCCGGAGCTATTAAAATGGATCACATCAACATTGGCGGTAACTTATAAAAACTGAGAAGGGCTGAACTAAAATGGCACCGAAAAGGCAATCGTTAACTGCAGATTACAAGCTGGACGTAGTGAAATATGCAGCAGAGAACGGCAATCGAGCAGCAGAAAGAAAGGACATACCAGAGGCGACACCGGGGAGGAAGATTTCATCGGATTTAGCGATCGGGGGTGACAGATTGTTTGGTAAATGTATAGCATGTTCTATATGTTATAGTTATTTGAATGACTCTTACCATAATATGTTACGTTAACATACCAGGCACGTTCTCCGTTGGTTATTTATGCCTCATATAACGTACACTGATTCAGCCTGTTGTTCACTATTCTTTATTTATTTTAAATTGCCTTTCAAATGTCTATTCATAGTGTTGGATTTTATCAAATAAATTTCCCCCAAAAATGCGACGTATATATGTTTTTTTCCTTCTTTATTGTGCATTTTCGGCCGGTGCGACGTATACTCCGGAGCGACTTATAGTCCGAAAAATATGGTAACTCTCTAATGTACTCTACTCAGAAAGTGAAGTGCCATTCAAAGTATTAAACTCTCACGTGTCCATGACATATTTTACAACTAAGTCTTAGTAACGGGTATCTTTCACATTTGAACCGATACAGTACCAATTCCGATACTGTACTAAACAGTGGAAATTTTCAGTACTTTTGTGTGTGTTCATGTGATAATTGTAGTGACAACTATGACTGTTTTTTTTTATGGGTTAGCAATCACTTTAGGGCAGGGGTCTCTAAACTACGGCCCGCCAGCATCCAAAATCCGGCCCGTTGGAAGTCCCAGAATATAATTTTTATTTATTTATTCATTTTATTTTTAAAAATATGTCCTTTCCAGGGGCAGCACGGTGTCACAGGGGTTAGTGCATGTGCCTCACAATACGAAGGTCCTGAGCAGTGTTGGGACTAACGCGTTACAAAGTAACACGTTACTGTAACGCCGTTAGTTTCGGCGGTAACTAGTAATCTAACGCGTTATTTTTTTATATTCAGTAACTCAGTTACCGTTACTACATGATGCGTTACTGCGTTATTTTACGTTATTTTTTATGTAGTATCGGCTAGAAACAGATGCGCTGCGTTGTCGTTCTTCTAAATCTTCCTCTGCCACAAGCCAGAGAGAAGAAAAGGCACACACGTGATCTGCGGTTTGATATATAAAACAAAACAAAAAGGTTGTTCGCATGCACGTTCAGTCCACACACAGCGTGGTCATGGCGAGCGGAGTAACAGAGGAGCTTGAACGCCCCGCGCCATTTAATCGGTGTGTTTATAGGTGCAGACTCCGTTGTGCAAAACGAGGGTTTTAAACACATGCTGAACGTGCTTGAGCCACGTTACGACATCCCGTTGCGCACCCACTTCAGCGATAAGATTGTGCCAGATCTTTATGAGCAGGAGAAGAAAAAAGTTGTGGATGAACTATCCCGAGCATCATCTGTTGCGCTCACGACAGACTGGTGCACGTCCAGGGAAACTATGTGACGATAAGCGCTCACTTTATCACAGCAGACTGGCAGATGAGCAGACACGCCCCCTCTACGAGAGTCACCTTGCACAGGTACTGACACAAGCAGTGGAGGAATGGAAGATAAAGATATCCCAGTCACAAGTGATAATGCCAAAAATCTAATAATTGCAGTGAATGAGGCAGGACTGGGACCACAGGTAGGTGCTTTGCACATGTAGTGAATTTGGCATCACAGAAGGGAATCTCAGTCAATAGGATGGATCAGGAAGGAGGTTTCCTAGCACAACAGCTGCTCATGTGCTTAAGACAAAGCAAGAAATGCTAAAGCTGCCTACTCATAAAGCTCATACATGATGTCCCAATGAAGTGGAACTCCACTTATGATATGTTGCAGCAGCAGGCAGCTATATACTCTGCATTGACCCACAAGACCCTGAAGGCAAATGTCAAAGACATCATCAACCTGTCTGATGATGATGTGAGAGTGGCAGAGGAGGTCATCCAGGTGCTTAAACCCCTCAAAAGTGTTACATCTCTATTGAGCACCATCTGTGTCAATGATCCTGCCACTGAAAACAAGGATTCTACAATCCATGGCTCCAAGTGTGGAAGACAGCAGCATCACTCCAGATGTCAGGCTTTATTTCACTATCTATGTTTCAAGGAAGATGATGTGCCTTCTTATGTTGCACTTTAACTTGTTTTTTATTAATGGTCATTGGTCCAAGTTTAAAGAAAGGAGAAATGCCTTTTTATGTTGCACTGTTTTTCATTAATTATGTTAAAATTAAAATTAAAATGCATGTCAAGTTGATCAACAGATTGTATTATTCTCCAGTGCAATAACAGTATTGTAATGAAGGCTAAAAGGGCATTAATGGGAGCTTTAAAAAAAAAAGAAGAAAAAAAGAAGTAACTAAATAGTTACTTTTCACAGTAACGCATTACTTTTTGATGTAAGTAACTGAGTTAGTAACTGAGTTACTTTTGAAATTAAGTAACTAGTAATTGTAACTAGTTACTGGTTTTCAGTAACTAACCCAACACTGGTCCTGAGTAGTCCTGAGTTCAATCCCGGGCTCGGGATCTTTCTGTGTGGAGTTTGCTTGTTCTCCCCGTGACTGCGTGGGTTCCCTCCGGGTACTCCGGCTTCCTCCCACCTCCAAAGACATGCACCTGGGGATAGGTTGATTGGCAACACTAAATTGGCCCTAGTGTGTGAATGTGAGTGTGAATGTTGTCTGTATATCTGTGTTGGCCCTGTGATGAGGTGGCGACTTGTCCAGGGTGTACCCCGCCTTCCGCCCGAATGCAGCTGAGATAGGCTCCAGCCCCCCCTTTACCCCAAAAAGGGAGAAGCGGTAGAAAATGGATGGATGGATGTCCTTTCTAGATTTTTTTAACCCAATGCGGCCCTCGAGTCAAAAAGTTTGGGGACCCCTGCTTTAGAGCGTCGGGTCAGGACTAGGGTTGTTAATGATAAACCGATGTGACCGGATATCCGGTTCGTGAAGTGGCCGGTTTGGCTGCGCCGGTTACAGCCCCCTCAATCGATAAAGTTCAGTTGTGAATCTTTAGGTCAATCGAGTGTAAACACATAAACACATCTTTAAAAGTACCAGTAGAGTGGAAAAACAAGTTGACTTTATATGCTTAGTTGTGTTTCATTGTATCCATTGTCCAATCACAAAATGCCACAAATGAATTCATCCATTTTGAATATTGCGCTCCGAATACCTTCGGCTTTTTCCGGAGATTGACGTCACAGTAGTAACGCTTCTGCACTCTGACCGTGTTGTCAGATCAGTCATACTGGAAATAGGCAAAAATGAGAAAGACATGTAAATAAATAACACATGAACACACGTGTTTTTGTTTTTTTATGCATTCTGAGTTGTAAAAAAATACATAAAAAGTCCGCTAACAATGGGGTCTATGAGGGCTTTCCATTTTGCCCACAAAACTCTCTAAATAACTGCAAACAATACTGTATTTACATCTCGTGACCTAAATCTTGACCAAATACTAGTAATGTCGTTATTATAAGCACCAACGCAGACAACGTATTTTAGCATTGATAACCGAGAGCTAACTGTAGTTTATGCTGCACTGGACTCAAGGAGAGACTTAAATGTAATTATAAAATGAAACTAAAAATGGCAGTAATGCAACATATATGGATGCAAACTGCCGTAAAACTGTAAAGAAGAAGAAGCTTGTGCCGCAGCAGAGCCTGCAATGTCTTTTTTGCTGCTGTTCAGCTACTGGTGCATCGCGTCTCAGCTCGTCTACATTATAAATCATGACTCTCATCTGGTTATTAGGAGGATTTAACAATGAATGTAAAAGTTTTTCGTCAGTGACATTCAGGTTATACCCAGTGTTGCAGACAAACATACTATACGTGGTCTGGGGAGACCAGCAATCAGTTTATCTTTAAAAGAACGTGAAAGTCACGGCTGCTTGCCAAATATTTATCCACAAGATACGTAATGTCAACACTGCGGCCCGTCTCCGTGCTGTGTCGTCCGTCAATATTGTAACATCCGACCGAATAGCGCACACAGACCCAAAATACAACGTTTTCGTCAGGGTTGTAACGGTACACAAAAATTTCGGTTCGGTACGTGCCTCGGTTCAGAGGTCACGGTTCGGTTCATTTTCGGTAAAGTAAAAAAACAACAAAATATAAATTTTTGGGTTATTTATTTACCAAATTTGCAAAATCTTCCACCAAAAATATTTTTCTTAGTGGAATATTTGATGTGAAGTAATTGGAACCTTGGATACATCAATAATTCATAATAACATTAAATTTGATTCAATATTATGTTTTGAGCAATGACAGTTTGAAAGAAAAAAAAACTGCTTTGTTTTATTAGTCAACATTGCAACTTTTTCAAAATTACATTTAACCTTTAAGCTTTTTTATTTCACTTTTGTTATGTTTTTGTTTATTTTAATAGTATTTTTAGAATGTGCCGTGGGCCTTTAAAACATTAGCTGTGGGCCGCAAATGGCCTCCGGGGCACACTTTTGACACCCCTGCTAAAGATAATAAAAAATTCAATCTGATAAATCTATGGATAAAAAGCCGAGCCTGGCGACGCATGCGCGTTTATCATAACTCTCTCGCTCTCTCTGTCTCTGCCCCTCCCTCACCAATGCTGCTGCGCGCACAATTTGTTTTGTTTTTAACCCCTTCTTAACCCTGAACGTACATTGAAAATACATGCAACCCTAACTCAAAATGCCGGACATATGAGGCATTTAAGAAACTCCGCCCTGACAGCTCCGCAAATGTCCGGTGAAAAGAGGACGTATGGTCAGTTTATCGTAGTCCGTTAGCTGCTAGCATGCCGTGTGTTGTGCCTCGGTGTGCATTGTTTACACAACGTGCGTTACGCTACTTAATATGTCCGTGTGGAAACTCGTTCGGTACACCTCCGAACCGAACCGGAACCCCCGTACCGAAACTGTTCAATACAAATACACGTACCGTTACACCACTAGTTCTCGTACAACAGGTTGAATCTCTGTGTCTCGCTCTCTTTTCCGGCAACTTTCTTTCCCCCTCTCAACTCTACAACACTTCCCATCCTTGTTCCGGAAGTCCCGCCCCCCAGTCGAGCCATAGGCTAAAACTTGACTTGACTCGTGGAAAATAAGTATATATGACATGTGTTCGTCTTTTTAATTTATTTTACATCTTTGGGGATATATGTTGTGTTTTAGAAATTAGAACATACTGGAAGCATGTCACATTTATAGAATGTGGTTTGTTTATATTTGAAGATGAGTGTGCCTATGGGTGTTCTCTATCATGAAATTATTGCTATTCTCATGACATTTAACTGATAGTTTTCTTAGAATATGTTTGGCCTCTCATCCAAGTAGTTTTCATCAGTTCATGCTCAGACTTAGCTTGGACAGATTTAGTCTAAGCGCTTGGTGCCAAGGTCCTAACTATTTATCCTCTAACATGAGGAGAAGCGTATGCACAGGAAGGAATGCTTATGTTTGTTTGTGCTGTAAAAAATAACGTGTCCATCAACAAATGTTAACCATTGAATCGTTCATACACCGTGTCCAATCTTATTGAATCGTTCATACACTAAATTGAATCGTTTATACACTAAATCAAATTACAATGAATCGTTCTGTTTTATAAATAAATTGTAACTCGTGTAATGAGATGCGAATCAAATTGTCCACCACAAAGAGATTTACATCCCTAGTCAGGACATCAATCATGCGTTCAGATGAGTGTAGTAGAAATAATGGTATGTCCAAGTCCAGATTTATAGTTTGAATTGTCTATTGAAAACTTGCGTGTGTGTGTGTGCGTGTGTTTATGTGTGTGGTTTTTCAATACAAAATAAATGCAAACAATCATTCTAGCAAACAGGCCCCAACCAGAGTATGATGTTAAGCTTGTGAACTTGATGTCAAACAGCCCCAAGACTACAGTAAAACTAACAACATGAGTAACAATAAAGTTGTAAGCACATAGTTAGTGAAATTAAAGTGTATATAAAGTAACCCACTCTGTATTGACTCACACTGCCATTTAAACAATGAACTATGATGTTCAGTGTAACTTCCACAGCTTGTTGATGCTATGATGCGTTCAATGCCCCCTCCAGTGTCGTAAAAGTGAACTACATACAAACAAGCAACTCAATGACTCAAAAAGAAAACAAGCACTACAGAGACAGTCTTTTGTACAGTAATAAAGGTTCATTTGTTTAATAATAAAACAATTTTGATTTAACATTTAACAATCAGCTGGTAATGATAACTGAGCTGTCCAGTTTTTTTACACTCTCATTTGCAAGAGTGCATTATTTCAGTTTGCCCTAGGTGTGTTGCCATAGTCAGAAAGTAGTCTTTGCCATTATATTAAATGTGCCAGTCCTGTCTTTTGTTTAGTCCTACAAAGTGTTTGTACTGTATTGTACTTATTACACACCAGCTTTTTTGCATTGTAACGTAAATCTTTGCTGTAGTTCTCATTAGTGATGTGCGGATCGATACTGAAATATCAGTGCCGCCAATACCAGATCTTTATGCTCTAGTATCGATTCTGTAATCAAAATATCCATACTTTTGATATTTTCGTTATTTGAGATAATGTATAACATTAGCAGGAACACACTGTAAAGTAACTAAATAATTGTTATCTAAACGCTGTTAATAAAAATATAATATAAATAAGATATAACATGTGCAGAATAATGCCATCATTTTTTTTGCCGTGATTTTGTGTCGTTTGAAGATGATTCACAAAGAGCAGCAACATTTGAAAGGACACTACTTTTTAAATTTAAACAGACATATTTTATATATTTGCACAAAGTATCGGGTCGATATCACCAACACCAGCCTGAATTTTTCTCGGTATCAGATCGGAAATAAAATCAGTGGTATCGCACTTCACTAGTCTTCATTAACAAATTCAGAGGTTTTGAAATCGCCAAGTAGAATCACTAATAGCATGTATACGGCGTATTCAATAAAAATTGCATGGAAAGTGGATACTTTTACTTTTGATTGTTCTCTATCAGGCATGCCTTCTTTGTTGGCATGAAAAATTCCAATGTTACCCCAAGGGGGTCCGCCTGTTTGCTGGAGCGGAGTGACGTCAAATGCAACAAATGAAATATGGCATCGCTTGATTTCACGTGAATTGGTACCTGATAATGCAGACAGAGTTAGGTCGGTACCTATAAAAGAACCAAGTTGTACCCATTCCCTAGGGGTGTAACGGTACACAAAAATTTCGGTTCAGTACGTACCTCGGTTTAGAGGTCACGATTCGGTTAATTTTCGGTACAGTAAAAAAACAACAAAATACATTTTTTTTGGTTATTTATTTACCAAATTTGTAAACAATGGCATAACATACAAGGTCCATTGCCAGGGTTAATGTGGTCAACGTATATAAAATAAAAACTAAATAAGATAAGGCTCAGAATGGTTTCTTAACAAAACCTTTCTACATATAAAGTGCTTTTTTTGATTGATTGATTGATTGATTGAGACTTTTATTAGTAGATTGCACAGTACAGTACATATTCCGTACAATTGACCACTAAATGGTAACACCCCAATAAGTTTTTCGACTTGTTTAAGTCGGGGTCCACGTTAATCAACATTAAACTGCCTCAAGTTGTTGCTCAGATTAAATAAAATGACAAAACTTTTCTTCTACATATAAAAAGGGCAACATTAAACAGTTTCAAGTCAACTCAGCCTCAGATGAACTTTTCTTCTCCCCCCCCAGCCTGGCTAACTTGGCAGTAAGAGGATATATGGGCTCATTGTTCTTCCACCATAGAAGTGGGTCAAAATCTATTTTTTAAAACAATATGGTCTTAAATCTGCTGCTATAAAAACATTTGTTATTGCTTTAGCCCTGCCTGACTCGCCGAGGAGAGGCTGCTTGAATGCGGTGGGAGCTGTTTGCTCGTCTTTATCTTTGTTGGAGCGATGTTCACTTGGGGGTGGTGACGCTTCAAATGGGTTAGCATGTTTGACGTGTTGGCAGAAGCATGCCTTACAGCTGCTGAACAATGTCGGCAAACCTCCGTCCTCCGTTGTTGTATCACACCGCGCAGCCAAAGTGTTCCCAAACGGGAGATCTTAACGAGGCAAGAGGGTCTTCCAGATCTGGCTTTTATATGTTGTCGTAGCCCGGTCGTTGCTAGCATGCCGTGTGTTGTGCCTCGGTGTGCATTGTTTACACAACGTGCGGTGTGCTACTTAATATGTCCGTGTGGAAACTCGTTCGGTACACCTCCGAACCAAAACCCCCGTACCGAAACGGTTCAATACAAATACACGTACCGTTACACCCCTATCCCACTAACTTTTTTTTGCACTTGACAGTTAACAATGTTAATACAGGTTTTATGATAGTAACAGCTTGACCCTGGAACAGATCATTCCTATTCTCTCATGTGAAAAGTGCACAAATGAGAGGAAAAGCAGCAGTGTTTGTCTCAGTCCGTAGTGTAGCTTCATGAAACTTGTGTTTGCGAGTGCCACGTCCACTTCCTACAAGGATGCTACGCTCACACCGTGTTGTAAAATCCACTAAAACGGCGCCATGTGGCGTGTAGTCTGAAACCGTCGTATAGCCTCTGCTCACTCATTGCGCTCTTCATCGTCTGGCCCTGTTTGTGCTCTTTCACGCTGACTCAGACAGCCTGTCTGGCTCGTAGTGCGCCGCTTTTGTTTTCTAAAGAAATATCTCAGGGTCGCCGCGCTCTCCAAAGGCCGCCGCCGACTAAAAGAAAGCCTTCTGGCTCTTGGCAGCGAGTTAACAGGGATACACAAAGTCAACTATTTGCACTGCTTATCATTAGCATACAGTATTGAACATGTTGTTCATGTGTTGACGTACCACGACCGCAGACACAACATTAGGTACATCTGCAACCACAGGTGTTTTAATTGTTTAGGGGTACCTAATGTGGTGTCTGCTTAGTCTTCTGCATCCGAGTAATAGGGAATCATAAAAGTATGGTTAGAGTGTCCGCCCTGAGATCGGTAGGTTGTGAATTCAAACCCCGGCCATGTCATACCAAAGACTATAAAAATGGGACCCATTACCTGTAGAACTTGCACCTGGCTCGCTGACAACAAGCTATCCATACACTTGGGTAAAACAGAATCCATCCTGTTTGGGTCCCACATCAACCTCAAGAAAGTCAATGACTTCACCATAAAAGTGGGTGACATTGTTATCACCAGGAAAGGTGAGGTCACCTACCTAGGTTCCATTCTAGAGGCTAACCTTTCCTGTGATAAAATGGCAACCAAGGTAATCAAAAAGGTTAACCAACGAGCGAGATTTCTCTACAGAATCTCCTCTCTGGTCAACAAAAGCACCTTGAGGATTCTGGCGGGAACTCTCGTTCAAACCTTTTTAGATTACGCATGCACCTCCTGGTACCCTAGCACCTCCAAAACCCTCAAATCTAAACTCCAAACATCTCAGAACAAGCTAGTCAGGTTACTGCTAGACCTCCACCCCAGATCCCACCTCACTCCTACCCACTTCTCTAAAGTGGGCTGGCTCAAGGTGGAGGACAGGGTTAAACAACTTGCACTGAGCCTAGTCTATAAAATCCGCTACACCTCCCTGATACCGAAGTACATGTCAAACTACTTCCTTAACGTAAATGACCGCCATAACCACAACACCAGGGGGAGCTCCACTAACCACGTTAAACCCAGATTCCGAACTAACAAAGGTCTTAACTCATTCTCTTTCTATGCCACATCAATGTGGAATGTGCTCCCAACAGGTATAAAAGAAAGGGCATCTCTATCCTCCTTCAAAACCGCAATAAAAGTTCACCTCCAGGCAGCTACAACCCTAAACTAACACCCTCCCCGGATTGCTAATAATCAAATGTAAACAATCAAATGCAGATACTTTTTCTTATGCCTTCTGATCTCTCTCTCTCTCTCTCTCTCTTTCTCTCTCTCTCTCTCTCTCTCTCTCTCTCTCTCTCTCTCTCTATGTCCCCTACTTGATGTCCATATCCTACCCCCCCCCCCTCCACACCCCTGATTGTAAATAATGTAAATAATTCATTGTGATTATCTTGTGTGATGACTGTATTATGATGATAGTATATATGATAGTATATATCTGTATCATGAATCAATTTAAGTGGACCCCGACTTAAACAAGTTGAAAAACTTATTCGGGTGTTACCATTTAGTGGTCAATTGTACGGAATATGTACTTCACTGTGCAACCTACTAATAAAAGTCTTAATCAATCAATCAAACCTCTCTGCTTGGCACTCAGCATCAAGGGTTGGAATTGGGGGCTAAATCACCAAAAATGATTCCTGGGCGCGGCCACCGCTACTGCTCACTGCTCCCCTCACCTCCCAGGGGGTGATCAAGGGTGATGGGTCAAATGCAGAGAATAATTTCGCCACACCTCGTGTTTGTGTGTGACAATCATTGGTACTTTAACTTTTTAACTTTATAAAAGTATAAGGATTCACCTCATTATATTATTATACATTTGCAAATGCATTTGATCATTATATATTTTTTTTTACATAAGATGTAGACTGGCAGCTCAGTCGCCATAATTTTATTGTACAATTCATAATTTTTTTGAGGATATTACTGTAAATGGAAAAATGGTACCACTGTTTTTTCAAGTAAAAATTCTGGACGACAGAGCGGACATTTTTTTACTGTAAAATATGTGGTTGTTGTTGTTGTTTTTACAGTCTGTTACTGTAAATATAAAAGCGATTACACAAATTTTTTAAGTAAAATTGTGGCGACAAAGGGGACAGTTTTTTTTATCGTGAAAGCAATGGTTGTTGTTTTTAGGTGTATTACTGTAAATACTAAAATTTAATTTAATTTAAAATAGTACATTTAAAAAAAATTGTGGCAACTGATTTTACTCTAAAATCATTTGTCATTTTATGGATAACTTGCTTTGAAATCATAAGTCAATCAGATATTTATTTTTTGTTTGAACAGAAAAGTTTGTAATGTATGTTGATATAATATTTGTTACAATATTACAAAATACAAAACTAACAGTTCTTTATTACTAAAAATTCCTCCAAATGTGAATAAAATTGTATTATTAAAATGAACAACATTATTATTAGATTTATACATAAGTCAATCAGACATTTGAGTATTTATTTTCATTTTAAGAAAATAAATGTATGATAATTGTTACGTCGTGGTCGCATTTTACTGCACCGGATCGTTCTCCCAAGATGCAGACGGAACTCCGGAGGCAAGGTGCAGGCAAGAAAATGATTTATTGTCCATAAATCATGAAAAATACAGAAAAGCATGTCGATAGCATGGGAGCTATGGCGAAGCTTAGCACATGAACAGGAATCAAGAATCATAGAAATAATCAACGTAACGGAGCAAACAAAACAGCCAGACCGAGTGTGGCGAAAAACAGGAATGAGTAGCTCTCTGATTAGTGCCTGGAAACAGGTGAGCATCCCGAACACTAATCAGAGGCAAGTGAAACTAATCAGCACCCAAGGTAACCAAAACACAAACCCAGGGGTGCGGAAAACAGAACTGAGGCAGTCAAACTAAGTAAACAAAACATGATCCGGGCAACGGATCATGACAATAATATCCTATTTGTTACAAATGATATGCAATTGCATGCAGTACATGTATTTTTTCTGTCTAAACGGAAAAAACGAATAGATTTTGGTTAGAAAAGATTTATTGACGCATATTATTTCCATGTTTTTGCGGGCCACGTAAAATGTTGTGGCGGGCCAGATCTTAATGACACCTGTGCTCTAACCAAAGTGATTTTGCACTACAGCTTCTCTCCTGGTGTGGCGGCCGCCAATGATCCGGCACCCTCGTCTGGCCCCGTGAAGAGACGCACGCAGTCCCTCAGCGCCCTGCCCAAGGACGGAGACAGGAAGGTAAGTCCCGCATGAAAAGGTACAAAATCCCAAGTTCACCTTCTCCCACCGCCCCCAGAGGGAGAAAGACCACATCCGTCGTCCCATGAACGCCTTCATGATCTTCAGCAAGCGCCACAGAGCCCTGGTACACCAGCGACATCCAAACCAGGACAACAGGACGGTCAGCAAGATCCTGGGGGAGTGGTGGTACGCCCTGGGACCCAACGAGAAACAGCAGTACCACGACTTAGCCTTCCAGGTGTGACTCCATCTTTGTTTTTCATTTATTTCCACGTTTTTCATGGGACTCTTTTAGCCAGTTCAACCCAAAGGAGTGTTAGTTCGTGGGGCTGGACGATTATGGCAAAAATAATAATCACAATTATTTTTGATTGATATTGTAAACAAATTTGAAAACATGACTATTTAGAAAACATGACTATTTAGTCTACCGCCAAAACTCAACTGTATTCTAGAAAAGAAAAAAGAAAAAAATTAGTAACGAATAAACCACAACAAGTAAAATACATAAAATAAAATAGAATTCAACTTTTCCGTTTTGCTTTTTACTTTTTGTGTCAAATAAAATTGTATGAAATGTTTGGTAATTAAATGCAAAAATTCTCAATTTTTTTGGTGCAATACATCTTTGGACAATTTTGACCAGTATTTTAGGTCATAATAATTTTGTAAATGTATCAAATGCTTTATTAGGCCATAAGGTGAACCAGGAAAAAGTGACTAGAAAGAGATTTTCGTTCCCATGTCTGTGCACTACTCTTTTTTTTTTGCATTTTTGCATGGACAATGCCATTGTGGACATTATGTTAAAAGTTCTCCGCAAAATATCCTGGCGGTTATTTTTAGAGCCATAAATGTATAAAAATAGGAATTACTAAAAATATGAAAATCTTATGCAGCTGTTTTTTCTTGTAAATGTATTTACATTCATTCTGGAAACAGAATCTCTCTCACAAATTGACATTAATACTTATACCTAACATTTGAGACAAGTATTTTAGCATTGGTATACAAACCCCGTTTCCATATGAGTTGGGAAATTGTGTTAGATGTAAATATAAACGAAATACAATGATTTGCAAATCTTTTTCAGCCAATATTCAATTGAATGCACTACAAAGACAAGATATTTGATGTTCAAACTCATAAACTTTATTTACTTTTTGCAAATAATAATTAACTTAGAATTTTATGGCTGCAACACGTGCCAGAGGAGTTGGGAACGGGCATGTTCAACACTGTGTTACATGGCCTTTCCATTTAACAACACTCAGTAAACGTTTGGGAACTGAGGAGACACATTTTTGAAGGTTTTCAGGTGGAATTCTTTCCCATTCTTGCTTGATGTACAGCTTAAGTTGTTCAACAGTCCGGGAGTCTCCGTTGTGGTATTTTAGGCTTCATAATGCGCCACACATTTTCAATGGGAGACAGGTCTGGACTACAGGCAGGCCAGTCTAGTACCCGCACTCTTTTACTATGAAGCCACGTTGATGTAACACGTGGCTTGGCATTGTCTTGCTGAAATAAGCAGGGGCGTCCATGGTAACGTTGCTTGGATGGCAACATATGTTGCTCCAAAACCTGTATGTACCTTTCAGCATTAATGGCGCCTTCACAGATGTGTAAGTTACCCATGTCTTGGGCACTAATACAACCCCATACCATCACAGATGCTGGCTTTTCAACTTTGCGCCTACAACAATCCGGATGGTTCTTTTCCTCTTTGGTCCAGGGAACACGACGGCCACAGTTTCCAAAAACAATTTGAAATGTGGACTCGTCAGACCACAGAACACTTTTCCACTTTGTATCAGTCCATCTTAGATGAGCTCAGGCCCAGCGAAGCCGACGGCGTTTCTGGGTGTTGTTAATAAACGGTTTTCGCCTTGCATAGGAGAGTTATAACTTGCACTTACAGATGTAGCGACCAACTGTAGTTACTGACAGTGGGTTTCTGAAGTGTTCCTGAGCCCATGTGGTGATATCCTTTACACACTGATGTCACTTGATGATGCAGTACAGCCTGAGGGATCCAAGGTCACGGGCTTAGCTGCTTACGTGCAGTGATTTCTCCAGATTCTCTGAACCCTTTGATGATATTACGCACCGTAGATGGTGAAATCCCTAAATTCCTTGCAATAGCTGGTTGAGAAAGGTTTTTCTTAAACTGTTCAAAAATTTGCTCACGCATTTGTTGACAAAGTGGTGACCCTCGCCCCATCCTTGTTGGTGAATGACTGAGCATTTCATGGAATCTACTTTTATACCCAATCATGGCACCCACCTGTTCCCAATTTGCCTGTTCACCTGTGGGATGTTCCAAATAAGTATTTGATGAGCATTCCTCAACTTTATGAGTATTTATTGCCACCTTTCCCAACTTCTTTGTCACGTGTTGCTGACATCAAATTCTAAAGTTAATGATTATTTGCAAAAAAAAAAAGTTTATCAGTTTGAACATCAAATATGTTGTCTTTGTAGCATATTCAACTGAATATGGGCTGAAAATGATTTGCAAATCATTGTATTCCGTTGATATTTACATCTAACACAATTTCCCAACTCATATGTTTGTACTTTAATTTGAATTTAAATCATGAAACATACAAAAAAAATGAAAAAAAACGCTTCAAAATGAGTGAATAGCAACCTGTACAATGAACATACACATGGTACATTTTGCTAAACAATGATATTTTGTACATTAAAAATTTCAGTAGATACTGTGTTATAAGAGGAAGTAAAAAATAAAATAAAATAAAAAACACTTTGGCCCACAATGGCTGACATCAATCAAAATATCGAATAATGCCGAAAAATGGAAATACAACAACAACTGCATTGCAGTTTGGAATCTGCCCACAATATGGTATAAAACAATATTTACATGAACAAAACAATGTGTTGATGTCACAGCAGGTCTTGAGTATATTTTTTTTAATTTTTATTCATTATTTTGTCTTAACTTTGCACATTGTTGCACATATGCTTGTGTAAGGTATGTTTTTGAAACCTTTATTTTGTTAGTGTAATCAGACCAGACGGTGCTATTACTGTGAAAAGAGGAAGTGTGCTATGCTGTTCTCAGCTTGACGAGTAAGGAGACAGTTTGAGGCTGTAAACAAAGAGAGCCTCTGAAGTTGCGATTGCTGTCGTTCACAACAACACAAGCAGATAAGATGTGTTGTAAGTGTATGGATTGTTCTTGCTAGCTTTAAGTCACTGCTTCAAATGGCCGTATCGACATTGTTCAGTTGAGGACAGGGTGGTTGAGTGCGTCAGGGATGAATGAGCATCATTATTTTTCCTTCTCCTCACAATTTCACTCACATTTATGTCAATTTCACTGATATTCCACGCCGAACAGCGGATTCTGTTTTATTGGCCAATTATGTGACGCGGTCCGCGGTTACGTGATTGCGGAAATGTCTTATTTTTTTGTTGGATTTAACGGTAATTGACTCGGCATATTAGCGCTGTGTCAAATAAAAAGTAGCAATCATGGTGACGTCCCAAACTTCTAATGGACATGCTCTTTTTTCCACTCATTTGCTCACTTATCCATTTCACCATTACAAGCTCAGGAATTTGCGTGCACATTCATCGTTTTTTCCCCATTATTATGTTTTCATAATCATGAGAAGCCATAATCAAAATCAAAGTTTGATTAACTGTGCAGCCCTATAAGTCAGTCGTGTCTGTGTGATCATGTGACCGTCTGCCTCCAGGTGAAGGAGGCCCACTTCCGAGCTCACCCGGACTGGAAGTGGTGCAACAAGGACAGGAGGAAGTCTCTGTCTGATGGCCGGGGGGCCCTCAAAGAGCCGCGGGAGAGGAGCATGTCCGAAAGTATAGGTGTGTGCGTGTGTGTGTGGCCATGACATGATAATGTTCATGACTTATAAGGACAAAGTATAATGAGTAATAGGGGTGTCCCGAGACAACTTGTATTTCTTCCGATTCAATACCGATATCGGGTTGATACCATATCAGCATAAATCATTAGAGATGGGTACCATTTACATTTTACTAGGGATGATACTCGAAACCGGTTTTCCCGGTTGTTCGATAAGAAAAGAACCGAGTCCTCGGACTCGAATCCCTCTTTGAGAACCTGTACCCGTTATCGAGACCACTATAGTAAAGAAAAAGAGTTGGTTCTTTATTCGAATCCCTCGGAACGAATCTGTCCCGACCAGAAATGCTCCGTGTGACATCACAAGAAATGACGTCATGTAGCTCAGTCATTAGGCGCAGATAGGGAAAGCAGGAAAAACAATGCACCGGAAAAATCGCTCCAAGGTGTAATAAAGTTCAAAACAAAAGGTATAAACCAAACTTTACTGAGAGATTTGAGCAGGGTACAAACACATGACGAACACTTTTACGACCAGCCGGAAACATAGCAACCAGGCTAGCAAAGCACCTCCTTTACGGCAGCTGTCGCAACGTTCTTAAAGCAACCGCAGCACATACAACATATATGACATCTCCCTTTTTTAACTTTTGTTTTTCTTTCCTTGTAAACAAAACAAAATCACACTGTATATGTGTTGTCTGTCTAATTATAAATAATGCAGACGAGGCGTGTTGGCTGAGTTCTTGACGTTTACTTTCACAGCGTGCTCATAACCTCATTCTTAGCTGCTGGGTGACGACATGCAACAACACTTTTCGGGGCTACCGCGCATGTGCGTCACTCCCGTTGCATGCTGGGTAGTGTAGTTGTTATATTCCTAGCTCATAACATCACATCTTTCCCCCTATAAAGAAATAATGTTAACTCAATAAAGTGTATTTCTTTTTTTAGCTTTAACCTTTCTTTTTTTAGCATTGTAACCACATTTGCAAACAACTTTTCTCTTCATAGAATTTTTTTTCAATAAAGAAATAAAGTGCAAAAATGTCAAAGCATCATAACAAACAGTTAGGTCAAATAGCAGAAGTACACTTTTTGGAGAGCTGTATTATTTTCAGTTGTGTGCCCAAGGGACTGATTTTATTTAACACTATGTACCGAGGATGTCGTTGTGGCTTGTACAGCCCTTTGAGACACTTGTGATTTAGGGCTATATAAATAAACATTGATTGATTGATACACCTATAGTGATCACAGAAACAAGTTGTTTTTGTGTTACTGTATATACTGTATTTGTTTTTCTGAAAAATCCCACTTAATATACTTTGGGTAACAACAGTCAATATTTGTTTTTTATTTTATTTTTTTAGGGGGGTAACAGTCAATATTTATTTATTTATTAGATTAATTTTTTTTCCTTATATAATAAAAGTGAGCTTTTGTTAAACCAAATATTGTGTTTTTTTCCATATACAACAACCTATCTGGACTCGATAAGGAATCGGTTCGATAAGAAGATTCGATAATAGGCTCGAACTCGATAATTTCTTATCAAACATCATCCCTACATTTTACTGATACGGTACTAATTCCCGGTAACTGGGAATCGATACCAGTACCCAACGGTACCAATTTTTGGTGATTTTGTGTGTGTTAATAAATTAATTGTATTTGATAATAAAAATCTTTTTTTTATTGCATCATTTAAAAAATAGCTTATTATGATTATTTCTGTCTAGTTGTTATATCTTGTTTTATTATCATCATATTATCATTTGCAATAAGTTTCAATAAAATGTCAAAGACGTTAGATGTCATACTAGGTTATGGTGTGTTTTTTTATTTATTGTTGCGCCCTAAATGTGGTAATACTGTAAGAATTGTACTTATTACGCACCACCTGTTTGATTGTAACGTGCATCTTGGTTGTAGTTTTCATTGACAAATAAGGTGTTGAGATCGCCATGTAAAATCACTAATGCTAATCAATAGCATGTCAATATTAAAGCCAATGTATGGTATCGTCAAGCTAGTGCAATTTTGAAAAAGTAACACCAGACTTTACTAACGTTGGATAGTTTTTTGAGTCAGAGTTTTTGTTGGCATTCAAAATTGCAACATTAGCGAGAGGTCATTTGGCTGGGTACGTTCTCAGTGCTGTTGGGGTGATCGCCAAGTGAGTCGGCAGCCGGGCGTGACGTCACGCGCAACCCTGGTACCGTAACATGATGTTGTTGGACTTTACGGAAGTCGGTGCCTGGTAGGACCGGCGAGATTCGGTCAGTGCTAAAAATTTACCGAATTCGGTACATATCCCTACAAATTGTACATAGTTTTATTATTTTGTAGTGAGGAATGTTAGAAAAGGTTTGATTAACTAAAATAAATACTAAAATAAGAAATACTAACCTATTTATTACTAACTGTCTGAAATGGACTTATACCACTGTCTTTAAGTTAAAGTGAAGTGGTAATTGTTTTTTGCAACACCTCGTGGCCACAACAATTCATTAACTTAAGCTTACGAGGCAGTAAGTTGAATGATGTGGACACCTTTGTTACTGGATACTTTCTAATATGCTTCTGCCTTGGAGACTTTGTGTGTGTAAGTAACATGCAATTATAATGATTTAATACTTGTTTATATTGACAAGATTGTGGAAGTCTCTCTCCCTAGTGGGTTCTCCTGACGCTGACAAAGCTTCACACTAGTCCGGATGTCTGGTGTTAGCAATGTCTTTTTATTCGGCAGCGCACACACGCTACGAAAAACACCCCCAACTTTCCCGTTTCTGCTCTGTGACTTTTCAGTCTCTCAATGTCCAGTGCGCGTCCGCTCAGTAACTCCAACTCCAACTCCAACAACTGGGTCTCGGTCCGGCTGCTGCTAATAAGCATGGCAAGTGATTGGATGATCAGCCCCAGCTGGATAATCCAATCACCTGCCAGCTGTGCTTCGAGGCCGGTCCTTAAACACCCCGCTCCGCGGCAGGCCCGCAGACCACGCCCCCCTCCACAAAGATGTCCAATTGTTCAATGAAGGACACTTCTATGGCGTCACATTAGTGCCAAAAATCCAAGCGCATAAAAACTGTTATCGCGCGCTGTTTCTCCACTTCGTGCGCGCAGCGCGCGCCACGCTTTTGCGCGCGCGTGGTGCCTATCTGCGCGGGCGCCGTCTCGGTCTGTGCGTGCGCCGTCTCGGTCTGTGCGCTCTCTGTGTACTCCTGGGATCTCTCCTCGCGCTGTCATGTTTCGTTTTGGTACTTTGGGGGCGGGCATGCTTAGACGGCCCCTTCTTTCTGATTGGCTCTGAGTGTTTTTCATATGAGCCAATCAGAAGTATAGCAGGGCGGGTCATCGTCAATATGTATCAAGATTTACGGAGGAAGAAGTGGATAAAAAAATGTTGGCTGAAAAAGAGGTAAGTTGAGGGACACAGTTATTTACATTATTGAACTGGTTTGGAGTGATTGTAAGGGTACTATTACTACTACTAATAATAATACATTTTTATTTATAAGGCACTTTTCATACATTTAAAATGCAGCTCAAAGTGCTTTACATAGTTAAAAACAAAATGAGAAATAACGCCCACATCCCATGAAGACAGTCAAACATGTACATAAAAATAAACAAACAACAACAATAATAATAATAACAACACAATGACAATGGCACATGCATGGATACAGAGGCTCCAGCGAGAAGAGCCAAGCACAGGAACCCTCTGGACGTAAAGATCCAGAGGGCTCTTTGAGGAAACACTAGATGATAAAATAAATGAATTAAAAATAATTAAAATACACATCAGGTAAAAGTCCAAAAATAATATGAAATAAGATGAGATATAATCAAACATAACAATAAACTACAATATGAAATATAAATATAATAAGACCATATAAAAATAGGCTAAGATATGATAAAACATAAAAATAAGCTAAGATATGATAAAACATAAAAATAACTAATACTAATACAATAATCCTGCACATTGGGCCTAATAATTGTGTAGTAAAGTGGTTTTTGAATTCGAGCAATGTAATCTGAAAGATGTTTAAAATAACAACAATTAATGTTAATATTTTTGAAACAGTATGCTTCTCATAACATGAGTATCTGTATGCATGAGAGAGTGTAAAGAAAAGCATTGATATAGTTTCACTTCATCTGCCTTTTTTTACAACCTACTTGAAGTTGTATTTTTCAAAGTCGGTCATTGAGTACTTTGGTACTTTGCCGTCAATGCCCCCCTCAAAAAAACTCCTCTCCATCCCTGCCAGCATTTCTGTTTAGAAAAGGAAGATGCAAATTGGTTACTATAGAATACAGAAGTACAGTATATAACCAAAATGTGTAAGACCGATGACATGTCATGTCACAGCACATTTAATTTGAAGGTCAACAAATAAAACATACCAGTGTTAATAAAATAAAATAAATAAAACATACCAGCCCACACGATTTTTCATTTACATTCAAATTTTGTAATGCAATCGAACAGAATGCAAAAGAGATGAGCTGGCTAGTCAGGCTAGGAAAGAGGTGTAAAATACAGGATGTTTCCGGCCAAAACGGGATACTTGACAAGTATTAGGACTATGATGAGAAGAAAAGTAATAAAACAAGCAACAAGCGAAACAACACAGCAGGGATGCTGTGTGAACTAGCAAGTCCAGGTGCTTTTTTTATTAACTCATGTGCAGTGCATTTAATGTTTTCAACTAAGATAGCAGTGGAGCCTCCATTCTTCTAACAAGTCAGTAAACCCTTACAATCACTCCAAACCAGTTCAATAATGTAAATATGTGTCCCTCAACTTACCTCTTTTTCAGCCAACATTTTTTTATCCACTTCTTCCTCCGTAAATCTTGATACATATTGACGATGACCCGCCCTGCTACGCTTCTGATTGGCTCATATGAAAAATGCTCAAAGCCAATCAGAAAGAAGGGGCCGTCTAAGCATGCCCGCCCCCAAAGTACCAAAATGAAACATGACAGCGCACAGACCGAGACGGCGCGCGCGCAGAAAGACACCGCACGCGCGCAGAAAGGCACCGCGCGCACGCAAAAAGGCGCCGCACGCACAAAGGCACCATGCGCGCGCAAAAGGGTGTCGCGCGCGCGCACAAAGTGGAGAATCAGCGCGCGATAACAGTTTTTATGCGCTTGGATTTTTGGCACTAATGTGACGCCATACACTTCTTACATACGTCTCGCTTGTGTGCTATTGTTTGCTTAGCTGTTGTGTAGCTGCTAGCTCCTAGTAGCCATTAGCCTTGCATGTTTTGTAAATGACTTGACTAGAAATTGTGTGTTTATTGGAGGACATTTTCTAGGTGTTTACCTGGCTGTCCAGCTTTGCACAAGGAAAGATCGGACATTCTTGATGCAAGCCCATATCTTCTGATACTTGTTTTTTTTGCTGCTATCGGATCGGGACATCTTTAGTACGTAAAAAGAGTTTTCTTTAAAGTGTTCCCACATACTTGTACTATTGTCCAAATTGTCTTGCTAAGATTAAAGTTCCAGGACTCTCCAACCTCCATCCAATCATTGATTAGGAGCTGTGACCCAACACTCCTGAGGTGTTTTTTAATGGCCCTCCACATATTGTAATAAAATGAGGTGTATATATGTTGATATAACTCAAAGTTACTTGTTCAGCGCGTACATTGCGACCTGACGTAGTGCATTTACTCTGCTCAAATGATCCGCCATATTGGCTCAGACGCCTTTTCTTCTCCCCAGACGCTCATTTGGAGTCTCAGGCGCTGGAGGCTAAGCTGGGAAGCGCGGGATGGACGGGCGGTGCAGACCTCCAAGGGGGGCCGTTTGGCGGGCAGCATCCCCGTCCCAGAGCTTTCTCCCAGAGTGCCATGCACACCCTAGAGCAGCGGGAGCACAAGAGAGACCACGAGAAGGTAAAGGATGATTATGTCTGCAGCTCCAAGGCAGCCGGCGCACTCTGGAGAATGTATGTGTGATTATGTTTTCCAGAGAACAAAGCAACACAAGCACACACCGTCTCGGTGTGTGTGTGTGTGTGTGTGCGTGCGTGCGTGCGTGCGTGCGTGTGTGTGTGTGTGTGTGTGTGTGTGTGTGTGTCCTTCACACCACAAAAAAACTCTTTGTGTGAGAATGGTTGAGGCAGAAATCTCTCGGGGATCTCAACCTCCAACTTGCAACGTCTCACTTTGGGCTTTTTAATGCCTTTGAAGGTGTCAGACACTTTCATGCTGTAAGCACTACTGCGTGTGTGTACTATTCTGGTATACCATCATACACAGAAAGTCTTTTTGCCCCGCGTCAGGAGGGCGGGCCCAGCTTTTTACGGACCCGGCCGCTGCTGCACCCCTCACACCTGGGCGCCGGCGAGGACGTCACCAGCGACGAGGAGCGCATGGTTATCTGTGAGGAGGAGGGGGACGATGATGTCATGGGTGAGTGCTCATGTCCAGCAAGTCCAAATGAAGTCCACGTTTTGGGTCGCTGAAAAGTTTAGAGACAATTCCAAAGCCTCCCTACCTATTCAGTGGCCTTGTGGTTAGAGTGTCCGCCCTGAGACTGGGAGGTTGTGAGTTCAAACCCCGGGGCCAAGTCATACCAAAGACTATAAAAATGGGACCCATTACCTCCCTGCTTGGCACTCAACATCAAGGGTTGGAATTGGGGGTTAAATCACCAAAAATGATTCCCAGGCGCGGCCACCGCTGCTGCCCACTGCTCCCCTCACCTCCCAGGTGGTGAACAAGGGGATGGGTCAAATGAAGAGGACAAATTTCACCACATCTAGTATGTGTGTGACAATCATTGGTACTTTAACTTTACTTCTTTCTCGCGTTCATATTATGATTTTTAATCCACAGTGTCCATTTTGCCTAAATTAATCTCCTTTTTGACCTGGTTTAGATTTAGTTCCTCCCACACTGTTGAATGCATTGGGCAGAAATCTCCTTTTTTCTTTAAAAAAAAAAAAAAAATCCTTTTTGACTATGTCTTTATTCACAGGCAAACATCCAGCTGGCTGTGAACACATGTTTTTGTAGCGATCAATGTGCAATTTTCTTTCTGATTTGAAATTCAGACTGGTATCGGCGATACCGATACTTTGTGCAAATGCACCTAATGTCTCTGGTCAAACGTAAAGATTACTGTGTTTAAAATGTGGCCGCTCTTAGGGAATTATCATCAAACGATATAAAATCACAGGGCGAAACAAATGGTGGCGTTATTCTGCGCTGAATGCGTTATATTTAGAGATCGACGGATTATCAACCGGGCCGATTATCAACGCTGATATTTGGCATTTTGGCGTAAATCGTATTGGCCGTTTTTTTTTTAATCAGCATCGGCCTTTTTTTATTTTTTATTTTTTTTACAACACATAAGGAGATACATTATATACACATATGATACCAGTATTTAGTCATTTAAAAAATAATAATCAGTGAAGTAAATAAATAAATGATAAATGGGTTATACTTGTATAGCGCTTTTCTACCTTCAAGGTACTCAAAGCGCTTTGACAGTATTTCCACATTCACACACACATTCACACACTGATGGCGGGAGCTGCCATGCAAGGCGCTAACCAGCAGCCATCGGAGGCAAAGGGTGAAGTGTCTTGCCCAAGGACACAACGGACGTGACTAGGAAGGTAGAAGGTGGGAATTGAACCCCAGTAACCAGCAACACTCCGATTGCTGGCACCAACTTCGCCACGCAACAAGTAGGTAGTAATAAGCACTACTCAAACATAAGCTTGTTTTGCCCTGCCTGAGAAAAGTTCCCTTTTTGCTGGAACTCAATTTAGTTTTTTATTCATTTAAAAAAAAAAAAGATTACTCTCATTGTCAATAATTCTCCCCAAATATGTTTAGATATCTGACAGGGCGTTTCTTTGAGTTTTTGTGAGTATTCTTCTCCAGTGTGCGCCGTTGCTTTTACAGCGGCGCTCAGGCGTCCATGCCCCCTTTCTCTACGTGCAGTGCTGGTCTCCCTACAGTACTTCTCCTCTGCTTACCTGTCAAAACTTTAAATTTTTGCAGGGAAATCTAGTTTTTGTTCTTCTTTCCTGGCGTCTTGCTGGTCCCATTTTGTTTGTTTTCACTACTACAGCGATGGAGTGGCTCAACAAGCCATTAAGAGCTTTAATGGGCCCTTTAATGGGCTCATTAAAGGGATGCAGCAAATTTCACGTTATGTGATTGTATGTATGTATATATGTGTAATATGATACATATATAGGTATATAGTAGGGGTGTAAAAAAAGAAGATTTTTTTGAATGAATCACGATTATTTGTAACGATTCTTAATTGATTAAAAAAAAATCTAAAATATATTTTTTCCAATCTGTCCAGTTCAGCCACTCAGGCAAATCATATTGTTGATGTAAATAAATGATCATATCTGATGTACAGATTTATTTTACAAAGAACAACTGTGTGATACTTCTCTTATTGCCTTATTTGTATTTGACTTTATTAAACGTTTTACGTAATATCGACGATTTTCACGGCTGTTTATTTTATGGAGGAATGTAGTTAATCATAGAACTTGCACCCAATGTTAATAAAAAGTATTTATTTTGAATCGAGAATCATTAGAATCGAATTGTGTGGTGCCCAAAGATTCACAGCCTTACTATATACATATATATATACATACATATATATGTATACACATATATATACATATATATATATATTTGTATATACTGTATGTGTGTGTGTGTGTATATATATATATATATATATATAAAAGGCCATTAAAAATAATAACCTACCCAGTGGCCTAGTGGTTAGAGTGTCTGCCCTGAGATCGGTAGGTTGTGAGTTCAAACCCCGGCCGAGTCATACTAAAGACTATAAAAATGGGACCCATTACCTCCCTGCTTGGCACTCAGCATCAAGGGTTGGAATTGGGGTTTAAATCACAAAAAATGATTCCCGGGCGCGGCACCGCTGCTGCCCACTGCTCCCCTCACCTCCCAGGGGGTGAACAAGGGGATGGGTCAAATGAAGAGGACAAATTTCACCACACCTAGTGTGTGTGTGACAATCATTGGTACTTTAACTTTAACTTAACTTAATTACATTAGGTGTGCTGAAAGCTGTAAAAACCCTGACATAAGTAAAATTCCTAGCTGCATTGTGAGATGTGTCTTATAAAATCCAAACACTCTCCCCAGAGGACTCATGTCCCGAAGGCTCCATTGACCTCAAGTGTAAAGAGAGAGTGACGGACAGCGATGAAGATGAAGCTGATGGACAGGTACGCCTCGTGCTGCATGCTAACTGTGCTAACTCAATCAAAGCAGGAGAGACTGCTTATTTTTCGTCTCCATCTTTTCCTTTTCTCCAGCATGGCTTCCAGCCACGAGCTCGCTCCTCCGTCGCCTCGCCCTTGCCTCCCACCCTTCGCGCCCACTCTACTCCAGCTGGAAGGAGCGCGGGAGGAGGAGGAGGAGGTGGTGCTGATGAAGGGCGTGAGAGGAAGATCAAGAAGGAGGCAGGAGAAGAGGGCAGTAAGGGAGTCTCCATCAGGGGTGAGGCTGGGGTTGGAGCAGGTATCACCTTCCTGCCCATCGCGGCGGGCACGCAGACCCCACAGGGTGTGACCCAGCTCCTCAGAGCCGCCCCTGCTGCGGTGAACAACGTGGTGCGACCCATCGCCAGCGCGCTCCTGCCTGCGGAGGGCGCCATCATCCTCAGCGCCCCGCCTCAAGATAAGAAAGCCACCCTCCTGATTGGAGGAAGCCAGCAGCCGCCAATCGCCACAGGGGGTGGGTACTTGTCCTCAACTTCCTCCCCTGGTCCAGTCAGTGTACCCCCCATATTGGCGGGGAGCAGCCTGGTCAATAGCCTAGTTATGGGAGGCTCCTTGACGCCCTCCCAGCCCTTGAAGCTTCAGCCCCCCCGTGCTGTCATAAGACCCGCTACCACCACCTCCCCACTCGCTTTCCCCCCTGCTTGCCCCAAGCCACTAGCGCAGGTCCAGTACATCCTGCCCGCCCAAAGCCCATCTCCGCCTCAGCTCACACACCAGCAAATGTTCTCAGTGCCCACTGAAGCTCCCCTGGCCAATGGCACGCACTTGGGGGCGGGATCAACATCTGCATCCGGAATCAGAGGTGAGACCAGATTGGCTGAGAGTTAAAAAAGTAACTGGACTGTTGGATTTTTATGGTGTCAAACTCGTGCCCTCATAGGGCCACAGCGAATATTTATGAATATAAACTTATAATACCCTTGCTACACGATTTACATTGGCAACCTATTTGGATTGTTATATTTTTTCCTTGATTCGTGGATAACTTGTGTCAAACAAATATTTAAGTATTTATTTTGATAAACACACAAAAAAATGCTTGGAACGTCTTGTTGCATAATCAGATCATATTAAAGTGTAGAACATATGCAATTGCATGCAATGCATTTTTCTGTAAAAAACAAATACATTTAGCTAAAAAGTGCTTTATTATTTCCAGGCTTTTGCAGGCCACATAAATCATCCTGTAAAAGGAGGTAGAGAGCCACGGGCTGCATACAACAATCTGGCGGACCAAGTAAAACGATGTGGCGGACCACGTAAGATAACGTAGTGAGCCACTTTAAGTGAAGTGGCGGGCCACAATTATTGATGTGGCAGGCCACGTTGAATGATGTGGCGGATCACATAAAATTACATGGTGGACAACATAAAATGACTTCAGCCACATAAAATAATGTGGCGTACTACTTAAAACTATGTGGCGGTTCACAATAAATGGCGAGGAGGGCCACATTTGGTCCCTGGGCTTTAAATTTGACACGTGGGGTTTACATAGATTGACAGTTTCTTGTTGAAAAAGCGCCACCCACCCTTGCCTAAGTGACTTGATGCAGAAGCGTCCTCGCACAATGTTTGTGAAGGCATGAATGTCCCCCTCCCTTCCCGTGCCGATGTCCCCCGCCCACCTGTCTTCTTGCTTCCATTCAAGTCTGCTGTCTCTTTTCAGCCGTTCAAAGCCAGCTGCAGAGCAAGATGCTGGTTCCCATGGCAACAGTCAATACGGGGCCCACTCCTCCACATCCTCCCATCTCCTTGGTGGCCCCGCCTCTTCCTGTGCAAAATGGTCCCGCCACAGGAAACAAGGTGGGAGATAGAACCACAATGTAACCCAGCATATATATATACATATATACACACATACATATGTCTATATATATATATATATATATATATATATATATATATATATATATATATATATATATATATATATATATATATATATATATATATATATATATATATATATATATACAGGGCTCGAATTTTACTGCGGCAACCACGGCGGTTTTCCGCGACCGCCCTCGTCTTTCGCCGTAATGGCCAAAAAATTTACCAACATTTTCGGCAAGAACATGCCGTGACTGCCCTTGACTTTTTACTTGTTAATGGACGAGGGGTGTAACAGCAAACGGTATAATGATCATTTGCGATGGTTAGTAATACCGTTTTAGTTTTTTTAATTACCGAAAAACCGTCATTTATTAATGCATTTTTGGCAAGACGAAGTCAGGTGCATGTACACTAGCGGTGTTTGGCTGGATAATTATGGCGGACCAACGACACCGACTTTGCTGCAGAGATTTCCCCTCGGAGTAAACGGAGCTTTGGTTTAACATCCTTTTCCCTCGCTTCCCACTGTGTGTTTAAGAGTGCACTGCTGTGTTTGGATGGAGACAGGTGTGGAAAATGTTGGAGACAGATGCACTTGTCCCCACACTAAAAGTATACAGCAAAGGAGAAAACTATTTGATTTTTGCAGCAGGCGATGTGTCGTGAACGTTATCACAACTTGTTTATAAAGTCTTTACTTTGTTGACTGGGATGTTCACTCCTCCTTTTTTAATTGCAAACTGTATCAGTGTTCAAATAACATCAAAACTGGCTGAAATGTTTTGTCATCTCATCGAATTGAACGCTGGCTGTGAAGATTTTTGATTCGATGTGACAGGGATCACTCCGGGTTTTTTTTGTTGGCCAAACTGTTGTACTGAAACACTAGGGAGGCATTGGAGAAGAACAAAGCTTGTTTGGTAGACTTCATCTTCATTAGCCAAACTGCTTTGTGTTTTATTTTTATATCAAAAAGTAAACACAAGTTTGTTTTTACATTAATTGGGTTTTTTTTATGTCATAAAGGTGTTACTTCAAAAATCAATCATTTGACACAGCATTTTGTTCATGTTTAATTGTGTATAGTTAATTCCTATGCAACATATTTATGGATCTGTCCCAATACAGCATCTAGATGTACATATAAATGTACATCACTTTAAAAAAAACAACTCTCTCTATCAAAATGTAAAAATAGAGATAAAGGCATCATGTAATGACAAAAAGCTGACAAGTTGATGTTATTAAAGAATTAAAAAAACTAATATTTGTCTATAAATATATGGATAACGTTTATCTATAGTCTTTTTATTAGACATTACAAATGACATGATGGTATTACGTTCACACCTCAGAACTGCTTTACTTAACAATCAGTAATCTTTAAGGCAACACTTGCCTTGACCTTAAAAAGTTAAAATTCAAGGCCTGCATATATGTATGTATATGTATGTATGTGTATGTACATATATGTGTATCTATCTGTGTATATACTGTATATATGTAAACATATATATATATATATATATATATATATATATGTATATATATGTGTATCTATCTGTGTATATATATATGTATACATATATATATATAATATTTCAATACATACTGTGTGTATGTATATATACATATATGTATATATATATATATATATATATATATATATATATATATATATAATATTTCAATACATACCGTGTGTGTGTATATATATATATATATATATATATATATATATATATATATATGTGTGTGTATATATATATATATGTGTGTGTTGGGAAAAAATCACAAGACTATTTCATCTCTACAGGCCTGTTTCATGAGGGGTTTCCTCAATCCTCAGGAGATTGAGAAAAATCTCCTGAGGATTGAGGAAACCCCTCATGAAACAGGCCTGTAGAGATGAAATAGTCTTGTGATTTTTTTCCCACACATACATATTACGCTCTACCACGGTATCGAGCACTATTTTTTTTTTTTTGGATAATCTAATTAAGACATATATATATATATATATATATATATATATATATATATATATATATATATATATATATATATATATATATATATATATATATATATATATATATATATATATATATATATATATATATATACACAAATTAACCTTGTCCAAGATAATGTCCAAATCATAAAAATATTATTAATGGTGATAATTTGTTGTCCTGCATTCAGATTGCTCCTCTGCCTGTGGTCCAGTCCAACGTTCACACCGCAGCCGTGCAACATGGGAGCCCCTTTCCTGTTTCCATGGCGACGGTGATGACTCCCTGTGCCGCCGCACCCCCACACACCGTTATTCTGACCTCTCCGCCCACCAGGTCAGGAACACCTGAAAGACTTCACATTGGTTCTACGTGATTAAAGTGCCTCGCTCCTCCCAGGATTACCTACGTTCAGTCGAGCCCAGGTGTTACCACGGCGATGCCCCAGCAAGCCCCGCCCCCACCGGGTTCTGCCTACCTGGCATCTCCTCTGGCGACTTTAGGCTTCACTGCCATCACGCCGGCCGGGCAGACTCTGGTTCAGCCCGTCGTGGGTCCGCCTCCAAACGTCACCTGCCAGAACCCGACGGCCAAGGTGGCGGCCCCTGCTGGTCATCAGGTAAGGAAGACCAAAACTTAGCCAGTAGAGAAGTACATGTTAAAAGTGAAAGAGGTGTATCTTGCATCATGCATTTATTCGATAATCAAATACAGGCGGTCATTAAAGTATTAACCGACTGAGTGAGAATGTAGCTCCGCTTCCACAAGCCCAGGGAGTTTGCATTACCACAGCGTGCAGAAAACCTCCAGAAGCCTGCAAGCCAACCTTTCTCTTCTATTAGTGTTAATAAAAAGACAGCTGAGAGACACTTTGAGCACCACTGCTTTACTTATTTCACCAGGAAGGCAAAGTGTGGCCTCGGGGGCTATTTGCTGAACGCACCCTTTTTTTTTGGCACTTTTGAGTAATAAAAAGACAAAAAACATAATAAAATACAGCCTAAAGGCATAACATAATGAGAAAAGGCTGAATAAAATGTTGATATAATAATGAATATAAACACAAAGATTTGTTTTCAGATTATAAACACAAAGATTTGTTTTCAGATTAATGGTTTATCTTTTTTATTAGCATATTTCATTATAAATGACATGACGATGTCACACAACCACCATATTGAAAGAATATTATTAACAATATTGTTTATTTTATATACTTTATTTTAAATGTAAAGTTTTATTGCTATTTATTAGCATATTTGTAAGCATGGTATTGTTAGGATGTTATAGAACAGTGCTGTTATTTTTTTTAATGTAATGGCATCTGATACTTTAATTAAAGCAGTAAATATAAAAGTACATTTTACAGTTTTTAATTTTTTTATTGTGGTACTGAATAAGTATCAAGAATTGTGGAATCAGTATCAGGTATCAGTATTAGGGCTGGGTGATATGGCTGAAACTGGTATTACGATATAAGTGTTGTATATTGGTCGATATCGATAATTATTACATGTTTTTTTATAATCTATCAAAATTAGGGACCAGAAGAAAAATATATTACACTTTTTTTTAATTGTTTCAAATGTAATCTTTATTATAATCCCCTCAGCAATCAAGGCAGAAAGGAAAGGAAATGTCAACAGAAGCATGGAAAACACTCAAACAATGTAAACAAACAAAAAAATTCTATCGGATTGAACACTTAACAATAAGCTGTTAAAATTAAGGTGCAAAAAAAAAAAGTAATATGTAAGAAAAGCTTGTTAAAGAGTAACAAAATAGTGTAAAGTGTGAAAATGTAAACACAGAGAAACCTGAGAACTATTTTCTACAATTTTAGTGCCAGCACGGCTGTGCTCTAAAGGGTGAGCGCGGCTAAGGTGGTGTGGTATTACTGGTCTTGGTGGGGACGAGCGCCTTGCATCATTCACAGACCACATTGGTCTGACTACGGTCCCTTTGAAAAAATCCCAAAAAAATTGCCATACTGTTGAGATATATTTTCCTCTTTTGTTCACAATTTCTTAATTTTTACTTTCTCTTCTCACTCCATGCAAAGAATCAACAAAGATGGCACAACCAAACTTGATAGTTAATACTGTTATCAGTGATCACTTCCTTCATTGCTCGGTTACCAGAGAGAAAATTTCTTTGTTCATGCAACCAACCTTGCTTCGCAACTTGAGGTTTCATCCAATGAAGAAGAAAAAATAATAGAATGTTTTATCCAACGCATTTTTTATTGATATCGATTCCATGTCTTTTACGATATAGATTGATAATGTTTTATCGCCCAGCCCTAATCGGTATCGACTACTGGTGTCGTGACAACCCTACTGGGTACAATCTAATATGAGATCCAATACGTTCCTTGCCAGGTTCTCACCGCCATTTACCCTGCTCCGACTGCTCAGCTGGTGCCCATGACGACAGTGTCCTCTGCCGCCGACGCCCCAGACCAAGACGGGCCAAAGCCTTCCCCGGTGGTAGAGCAGAAGGTGGACATGAAGAAAGAGTCGGACGCTGAGGAGGAAGACGGCCGGCACACGTCCAGCTCTGCCACCGCCTGCACAGGTACATTTTACCCAGCATGCCGAGCTCATGCAGGCACACTTTTGTGAATGACGTCACGCTAATGATCTTCGTCTTCTTATCGGCGGAACAAAAAGAAGACGCCGGTCGGTTCATCAAGCAGGAGGAACATGGCGGGGAAAAACAAGAGCGGCTGGATGAGGAGAGGACGGAGGAAAACTGTGAGGAGAAAAGAGGCAGAGAGTTGGAGAAAAAGGAGCGCAGCAGCAACGAGGTGAGACAAGTTGAACTGTTGTTACGCTGCGGTGATCAAAGTTAGCATGTACCGTATTTTCCGCACTATAAGGCGCACCGGATTATAAGGCGCACCTTCAATGAATGGCCTATTTTAAAACTTTGTTCATATATAAGACGCACCGCATTATAAGGCGCACCACGTTATAAGGCGCATAGAATAGACGCAGTAGAGGCTGGGGTTACGTTATGCATCCATTAGATGGAGCTGCGCTAAAGGGAATGTCAACAAAACAGTCAGATAGGTCAGTCAAACTTTATTAATCAGCGTTCTGACAACTCTGTTCACTCCCAAAATGAATAAACAGCTGTTTTATTATTTTCCCCGAGGTAATGTCAGTGACGCAGTGTTTTGTTTATCTTTTAACAACAGCCAGGTATAACATGTAGTGGAACATTTATATCACATAGTGGAGGGAAACATTTCCTCGATTCAATAAACACGTAAAAAACAGTCTGATACTGTTACGGTAAATCAAACGTTAGTGCAATCACAATATAGCAACACTCGAAATAGTGCAAAGCAATAACAATATATCAATAACTCAACGTTAATGTCACACAAGACAACACACAAAATAAACATGTAAAGCTCACTTTATGAAGTTATTCCTCATCCACGAATCCCTCGAATTCTTCTTCTACAGTGTCCGAATTAAACAGTTGGGCGAATACGGCATCCAACATGCCCGACTCCGTCTCATTAATCGAGTCAGTGTCGCTGCTGTTATCTAGCAGTTCAGTGACAATGTTAAATTATCTCGCTGCTGCTCTATTCCCGTGTTCCACTGCGTGACTGATCGCCTTGAGTTTAAACTCTGCGTCATAAGCGTGTCTCTTAATAGCAGTGTTGTTTTTGACAACCATCTTACATTTAGTCTTAGTCTTTTGGACTAAAATGCTTATTAGTTTTAGTCACATTTTAGTCACTTTTATATGTAATAGTTTTAGTCCAGTTTTAGTCGACGAAAACTCAAAAGGGTTTTAGTCTAGTTTTAGTCGATGAAAAGTCAAAAAAGTTTTAGTCCAAAAAAAAGAATAAAAAGTATAATATAAGTATAGTCTTTTAACAAATTAATTTAGGTCAATAAGTATTGGAGATTGCTGTTGGGCAGTGTCACACATAAGTTGTGAAAATAGCAGCAGATCTATAAGTTCAACCCATTGTAAGCTTGCAGATCTGCTATTTTCACAAATAATAACAATAAAGGAATGGTTTTAGACATATAAGGTTTCCACCCAACAGCAAATTTCTGATCCAAGGATTGTGTATTACACATAGATAAAGTGGTAACAGTGGAATCAAAGTACATTACTCCAAAAAAGCCAAAAAACAAAAACATTCTACTTCAGCAATTGTGGCTTTATTTCTCAGAATTTGTTAAAGTACAATGAACATAAACATGCCCAAAATATGAGTGATGGATGAGGAACACATATGCTCAACTTGGCCCTGTCTGCCAGTGCAATTACAACAGATATCATACAACCCCACTCTCTTTAATTTGTGCAAACCATGTAATACAATAATCAATTAATTCCTGATTCCTTAATGGGGCTGCACAACGTCACTTGTGGCTTTTAGGCTAAAGCTAGCACACTCTACGTATAACAGTAACTCGACCTGTTTAACATATCAAGTTACGTGCTGACAGAACGTACTAAAGAGATAACCACACCGTTACTGAATGTAAACATGCTGCTAAAGTAACACACACATAATGAATTGACGTTAGCGTAACAAAAGCTAACTTTAGCCTGAAGTTAGCTGCCCATTTGCGCCAGGACTATGTGGAAAACGTACTAATGTATTAGCTAACTATGACATTTATCGATTATGTTAACAGCATTTGTAACTTACCTTCGAAAAAATATCCTTGTGGCGAGCCTTAAGGTTGGTCGTATTTTTTCTGCATATTTTGTGGCCACATTTGTCACCGTCTTCCTTCACAATACACTCTGTTTTATTATCTGCTGGGTTATATTTAAAATACACCCATATGTCGTCTCTACGTTTGCGACCACCGAGCCCCTGTGTTGAAACTGCCGCCGCCATCACGGTCCATTGCCTGATGAGTAACAACAGTCTGACGTGTTGAGCACGTTGTGCGCTGAACGCCAGTTGGTGGGCGTGGTTTTAACTGACACACACAATAAACAGAAATGTCATGCATTTTAAACGTCTGACAGATTACCCACTAACATTTTCGTCCGTTCTCGTCTCATCAACGAAAACTCACACACGTCTCGTCATGTTTTCGTCATCAGTGAGACATGTTTATCTCGTCACCGTCTCGTTATCGTCATGAAAAAAAGTGGCGTCAACGAAATGATTTCGTCATCGTCTTCGTTGACGAAAACAACACTGCTTAATAGGAGCCATTTTGGGATCTTTACATAAACACACAAATGGAAATGAAAAGGCACGCCTCGCGCAGTCATATATCCCAGCATGCATGCAGTCGGCGGCTGCTTACCGGAGTTGCGAGACCTGTTGTGGCTCAATATTGGTCCATATATAAGGCGCACCGGATTATAAGGTGCACTGCCAGCTTTTGAGAAAATTGGAGGTTTTTAGGTGCGCGTTATAGTGCGGAAAATACGGTACATGTTTTCATCCTCCAAACGCATTTTGACGCACAGAATCTGTACTTGCACACATTTTGGCGTTCAACCTGGACAATCCTATCCAGCGTACGCTACGCCGGCCGCCCCTCCCCCTGCAAGTCTTTTGCGCAGCGTGGCGTGCACCTACAAAAAGCCTAACCTTAGACCACAGGTGTCAAACTCAAGGCCCGGGGGCCCGCGACATCTTTTATCTGGCCCGCAAACACCTGCAAAGGATATGTGTCGATAAAGTACTTAGTATTTTCTCACTAAATGTAATTTATTTTTTTTATTTTGACAGAAAAAATATATGTACTGCTTGAAATTGCATGCCTTTTAAACTTTAATAGTATCCAATATTGCAACAAATATTACAGTATATTATCCATCCATCCATCCATTTTCTACCGCTTGTCCTGTTCGGGGTGGCGGGGGGTGCTGGAGCTTATCTCAGCTGCATTCGGGCGGAAGGCGGGGTACACCCTGGACAAGTCGCCACCTCATCGCAGGGCCGACACAGATAGACAGACAACATTCACACTCACATTCACACACTAGGGACCATTTAGTGTTGCCAATCAACCTATCCCCAGGTGCATGTCTTTGGAGGTGGGAGGAAGCTGGAGTACCCGGAGGGAACCCACACAGTCACGGGGAGAACATGCAAAGTGCACACAAAAAGATCCAGAGCCCAGGATTGAACGCAGGACCTTCGTATTGTGAGGCACACGCACTAACATTTGTTCCACCGTGCTGCCCAGTATATTATCATAATTTCCAAAAAAATTTTGTCTAAATAAAAATACTTAACTTTACAGCAAATTACCCATAAAATTCATAGAAATGACAATACATTTTCCGTTGTTCTTTTCTGCATTTTACTGTAAATTCAAAAAAACTACAACTGTTTTTTGCCTTAAAAATTCTGTTGACTGAGCTGGCAGTTTTTGACCGTAAAATCTATGGTTGTTGTTTTTAACGGTGTAGGAAAGACGGTACATTTGTTTTTACGGTAGAAAAACTGGCAGCTAAGTTGCCAGAATAAGAAAATAACTTGTACTGTTTTTCCATTAACAATATAATGATGTAAAAACCTATGTCAATTTAACACAATAATTCTGGCAACTGAGCTGCCAGCTTTTTCCGTAAACCCCACACCCCAAAAAAAACTAACAGTGGTACTGTTTTTCCATTTACTGTAAAATTTTGTAAAAAATAAAAAAAACACTATATTTTATAGTAACATTTTGTAAATATAAAGTTTTTACTGTAAAATCAACAGTCTACTTAAAACTATTTATATAATTAATAATGAAATCCAGAGGCCTTCAATAAAAACGAGTTTGACATCCCTGCCTTAGACTGTGCAGGCTGTGATTTTACACCAACATTTGCGAAAAACTAACTGAACTTGAATACTTCCAGCTGCAACAACACTCCATTCAAATAGCAAACAATGCTATTTGAAAATTTACATAATTGAGGGTTTCTTCAAGGTCCCCTTTTAAGTCCACTCCTCATTTTTCTCGTATTGGGATTTATGTAACTAAGGTGTGTCTGTAGCTTGTTTACTTCAGATGCAGTCAGTAGTCGTTTCTTCAACTTCTTTAGTTATACTAGTGGTCTAAAGTGGACTATTGCACTCTTCAAATAGCATTGTTTGCCACAATCAGGCGGTCCAATACCCCATACTCTCTGAGCACTCTCCACAGGACATTCAGAGGGACACGGTCAAATGCCTTCTTCAAGTCCACTAAACACATGTAGACTGGTTGGGCAAACTCCCATGGTCCCCTCAAGGACCCTGCCTATAGAGCTGGTCCACAGTTCCACGACCAGGACGAAAACCACACTGCTCCTCCTGAATCTGAGGTTCGACTATCCGGCTTAGCCTCCTCTCTAGTACACCTGAACAGACCTTACCAGGAAGGCTGAGAAGTGTGATCCCACGATAGTTGGAACACACCCTCCGGTTCCCCTTTTTAAATAGAGGAATCACCACCCCAGTCTGCCAATCCTGGCGCACCACCCCCAATGTCCAGGCAAAATATACTGTATATAGCTATATATTTAATTTTTTGGTGAAAATTATGTATCGGCTTACAATCAGAATTAATAAGAAATGGGATTCGGATGTGAATCGATTTTTTTAGCACCCATTCTGATAAGTATTGATTGGCCAAGCGATACTGAAGCATTGATGCCTTTTGAAACACAAGAAGTGATACTGTGTCCCTTGATGTGTGTGTCACTTTAACAAAAAAACAAGAGAGCGATAGAGCTGCTGTGTCATTTGACTGTGAAGCGCTAAACTGTGACAGTTCATTCTAAACGAAGTCAGAGTAATCGCGTTTTTCATCTATCTAAATGGAACTAAGAAAAACGTCAAAGTTCGAAGTGTGGGATCATTTTTATTTTTTTTGCTGCCAAATTAGGTACCGTATTTTTCGGAGTATAAGTCGCTCCGGCCGAAAATGCATAATAAAGAAGGAAAAAAACATATATAAGTCGCACTGGAATATAAGTCGCATTTTTTGCGGAAATTTATTTGATAAAACCCAACACCAAGAATAGACATTTGAAAGGCAATTTAAAATAAATGAAGAATAGTGAACAACAGGCTGAATAAGTGTACGTTATATGAGGCATAAATAACCAACTGAGAACGTGCCTGGTATGTTAACGTAACATATTATGGTAAGAGTCATTCAAATAACTATAACATATAGAACATGCTATACGTTTACCAAACTATCTGTCACTCCTGATCGCTAAATCCGAAGAAATCTTATACTTCTAGTCTCTTACGTGAATGAGCTAAATAATATTATTTGATATTTTACGGTAATGTGTTAATAATTTCACACATAAGTCGCTCCTGAGTATAAGTTGCACCCCCGGCCAAACTATGAAAAAAACTGCGACTTATAGTCCGAAAAATACGGTAAATATTATTTTTTCCTGTTTATTATTTGGACCATATAACAGAGTGGCATGTTTCATATTACTTTCAGCGCAGATATTTGTTTATAAAAAAACTATAAACAATTATATTTGCTAACTAGCGATTTTATTTGCAGGTCATACGTATTGACATGGTATCAATGCAGGGTCAATACAGGTATTGCGTGTGCCGTACACTCACCGAGGCGTAATTTACCTATCATTACCAATAAATAGTAATAATTGTTTTTGTTTTGGAGCTTGTCTGTGGGAACTGTAAGCAAATCAAATGTTTTCTCTCTGCAGGCTGCATGTCATACCCCTCCTCCTCCCCCTCCTCCATGTTCAGCACTGGACCCCCCTCCACCGCCGCCCGCCGAAAGAGAGCCTTCGTCGTCCTCCAAGAGGATCAAGTTCCGACCACCACCCCTCAAAAAGACACCCGATTCTCACGACAAGTGAGTGGGAACATATCCCATACGCAGCACTTTAAAGATGTATAAGAGAGAAGTTATCAGTAATAGTTCATGTTAAGTTTGCGTCCATGAACCTAATAGATCTTCTGAATAGGTGCAATTTCACATTTTTTGTAAATGTTCCCATGACATTTATCCAAAGTGCTCATTAAGTTTCTTCTAGGTCAGGGATATTCAACTCAATTGTTTTGGTGGCACAGGGGTTAGCGCATGTGCCTCACAATACGAAGGTCCTCAGTAGTCCTAGGTTCAATCCCGGGCTCGGGATCTTTCTGTGTGGGGTTTGCATGTTCTCCCCGTGACTGCGTGGGTTCCCTCCGGGTACTCCGGCTTCCTCCCACCGCCAAAAACATGCACCTGGGGATAGGTTGATTGGCAACACTAAATTGGCCTTAGTGTGTGAATGTGAGTGTGAATGTTGTCTGTCTATCTGTGTTGGCCCTGTGATGAGGTGGCGACTTGTCCAGGGTGTACCCCGCCTTCCGCCCGAATGCAGCTGAGATAGGCTGCAGCACCCCCCGCGACTAGAGATGTTCGATAATATCGGCCGATAAATGCTTTAAAATGTAATATCGGAAATTATCGGTATCGTTTTTTTTTATTATCGGTATCTTTTTTTTATGTTTATTTTTTTTTAAATCAACATAAAAAACACAAGATACACTTACAATCAGTGCACCAACCCAAAAAACGTCCTTCCCCCATTTACACTCATTCACACAAAAGGGTTGTTTCTTTCTGTTATTAATATTCTGGTTCCTACATTATATATCAATATATATCAATACAGTCTGCAAGGGATACAGTCCGTAGCACACATGATTGTGCGTGCTGCTGGTCCACTAATAGTACTAACCTTTAACAGTTAATTTTACTCATTTTCATTAATTACTAGTTTCTATGTAACTGTTTTTATATTGTTTTACTTTCTTTTTTATTCAAGAAAATGTTTTTCATTTATTTATCTTATTTTTTTATTTTTATTTTTAAAAAGGACCTTATTTTCACCATACCTGGTTGTCCAAATTAGGCATAATAATGTGTTAATTCCACGACTGTATATATCGGTATCGGTTGATATCGGTAATTAAGAGTTTGACAACATCGGAATATCGGATATCAGCAAAAAGCCATTATCGGACATTCCTACGCGCGACCCCAAAAGGGACAAGTGGTAGAAAATGGATGGATGGATGGATGGATGGATGGATGGATGGATGGATGGATGGATGGATGGATGGATGGATGTTTTGGGGGCCACATTTCCAGAAAGCTAAGGGCCGGCGGGGCGGACTTCTACCGTCATTATTAATCTTATTTGAATTTGATATTTATAAATAGCCTAAATGGTGAAAAAGAGAGGACCTAAAATGGAACCTTGAGGAACATCACTAGTATAACTAAAGAAGTTGAAGAAATGACTACTGACTGCATCTGAAGTAAACAAGCTACAGAAAGACCTTAGTTACATAAATCACAATATGAGAAAAATGAGGAGAGGACTTAAAAGGGGGCCTTGAAGAACGCCTCAATTATGTAAATCACAAGTTTGGACCCCAGTGTTCTATGTTTGTCAAAATGTCAATGGAAGGGTCTGCCAACTAGGGATGTGTATAGAATTTGGGACTTTTATAGGCCCTCTTTAGATTCACGTAAATTCAAAACGCTGCCATATTTTGATACCTTTTTTTCACGTGACATCATACTTGCCAACCTTGAGACCTCCGAATTCGGGAGATGGGGGTGGGGGTTTGGAGGCGTGGTTGCGGGGGCGGTGTTGGGGGGGGGGGGGGGGGTTGAGGTGTAGGCATAATACCCCTTCCCCTTCGAGCTTTTCTGGATAAAATGAAATTCTTTTTTCCAATCATTTTGGAACTTGCAAGCATATTTCTTCTTCTTACTCGTCATCGCCATGTCTGTTCTTCGTTCTTCTGCTTCGTCTCCTTCTTGTTGTGTGTGCTGTTGTGCACTGAGCACAACAGCACACACAAGCCGTAGATGTTATCGTAGCGTCCCGGAAGAGTTAGTGCTGCAAGGGATTCTGGGTATTTGTTCTGTTGTGTTTATGTTGTGTTACGGTGTGGATGTTCTCCCGAAATGTGTTTGTCATTCTTGTTTGGTGTGGGTTCACACTGTGGCGCATATTTGTAACAGTGTTAAAGTTGTTTATACGGCAACCCTCAGTGTGACCTGTATGGCTGTTGACCAAGTATGCCTTGCGTCATCATTCAACCAGTTAAAAGATCACACAACGTGTCAGCATTCTCTTCACATCTTCGAGTAAAGACCATTGTTAAACCCGTCCAACGCTACTTTATTATGTGACTGGGCCGGTACGCTGTTTATATGGAGGAAAAGCGGACGCCTGGACAGCATGCGGCTGTTAAGGGGTGAAGGTTTCAGGTGAGAGAGGACGTTAAAGGCAGTGTCTTTAAGGCACGCCCCCAATATTGTTGTCCGGGTGGAAATCGGGAGAAATTCGGGAGAATGGTTGCCCCGGGAGATTTTCGGGAGGGGCACTGAAATTCGGGAGTCTCCCGGGAAAATCGTGAGGCTTGGCAAGTATGCGTGACATCACATCCATTTGTAGGCTTGTTATGTCCAATTGCAGACTAAACACCTGCTGAAGGAAACAACTCAAGCAGCACTCAGGTTGGACTCAGCCAAACTCCTTCCACGTAGTATTGCAATTTTCGACACCAACAAAGCAAATATGCTTGATGGAAAACGCTCAAACGTAAAGTAAGGCTCCACTCTTCCAATAATGTGCTAGCTTAAAGCTAATTTACATTGGATTTGTTATAGACTGGCTACTATTAGCATTAACAATTTTACATGGCAATTTCTACACAACTGTTTGAGGAATATTTTCCATCTGTAAGCAGATTAAAACGCCTGAGAATTGGCCTTCGTTCTGCGAGAAAGGATACACTCATGATGATCTCACTGTTTTGTAAACTATACACTCTCACACAACAAATTTAATTAATGATGTCATAAAGTACCAGCTTGGAGGGAGAGTGGATGAGAATGTGTGCGCACTCACCACACACACACAAGTTAACTTTCAATTTTGAAAAATGACCTAAGTGGACAAAAGCATGAGGGATGGGCGACCATTTTAGAGATTGCTTTGACCTTTAGATAGCTCGGCTTTTCCTCACAGCGCTGACAATACTATTGTTTGTATTTGCTCCTTTTTGGTGGAATATATTGATAAACTTAAATTCTCGCACAATACCTAACATAACACATTCAATTTCCTGGAAAAAGCTACTTCCTAGTTAGACAACATACCATAGACCGCATATACCAGGGGTTTTTAACCTTTTTCACCTCCGGGCCCAACTTATCCAGAGCCCACTCAAATATTAACACTAAATGACTTGACTAGGTTATAACTAACCTACTTACAGTTCACAGTTCTCAAATGATATGAAACCATGTGTTAATCACAAAGATTATTATTAAACACATATATTTTAGGCTTAGGTCAGGCTGATTAGAAAAATAAGTACTAACTAAATATATTGCATAATTAGGGACTCAGAAATAAATGTGGGATTTTTTTTATATACAATTATTTAGTGCTAAGATAAAAAAGTCAATTAAAAAGTTATATTAATAATTAATTAATAATTATAGTATAATATATATATATATATATATATATATATATATATATATATATATATATATATATATATATATATATATATATATATATATATATATATAAAATAATTAATAACACATGTTTCTTAACAGAACTGTCAATATAATTGAAGTGCAATTGAAAATACAGTTTCACCACTTTCGTCATATTTTTTGCGCTTTAAAAACTTCTCTATGACTTTATCAGACTTCTTTTGTTTGTTTGATATTGTCATTACTGCCACAAGTGGTGGAAAAGTGTATTACAACTGAGTACCGCTTTGGCCCATACGGACCACAGCTGGGAAACAGATATTTTTTGGCGCTTGCTGCCTTATGGTTAAAAGACAGTACTGCCATCTAATGTCTTGGAAGTGCAACTGCATTGCAAATTAAACTCAAATGTAATCAGAAAACAAAATATAACAACTGGACAGTACAGTTATCATAATCAACTCATTTTTAAATGTTACATTAAAAAATAAGAGTTAACATATAATAACGCACGCAAAAGTACATAAAAAAGGTACCGGGAATTGGTACCGTATCGGTTCAAATATGATTGGTACCCATCCCTACTGCCAAAGTGTTTACAGTGGTCCAAGTTCTTCTATACAACAGGAGCAATCTTGTGTTTTTAGGAATCTGCTCCAAAAGGTTTGTCTCCCAAATTTTGACCTGTACTTTAGGCCCAAAGCTAATACAAAAACTGTACTTTGCAGGGTCTTGTCGGAGTCGTACTTCGAGGAGCGTTTTGCTGAGCTTCCAGAGTTTAACCCGGAGGAGGTGCTGCCCTCGCCCACTCTGCAGAGTCTGGCCACGTCCCCTCGAGCCATCCTGGGAAGCTACCGCAGGAAAAGGCGCAACTCCACGGGTAAGACAAATGACTTTTCCCCCGATTGCAAGTTGTTGTTCCCTGATTTCCACGCCCTACCAGAGCTGGACCCGGCGGCGGATGACCCCGTCTCACCGAGGAGGAAGACTCGCCGCCTCTCCAGCTGCAGCTCGGAGCCCAACACCCCGAAGAGCGCCGCCAAGTGCGAGGGAGACATCTTCACCTTTGACAGAGCAGGTGTGACACGAAGGATCACAGCTGAGAACTGAACCACGATGCTCATCCACTTTAACCCCAGCAGCTACAGAAGGAGATGATCTCCTGGGAGACTTGGACCGAGTCCCCTTCTCGTCCCTGCGTAGAACTCTGGACCAGCGCCGGGCTCTTGTCATGCAGCTCTTTCAGGAACATGGATTCTTTCCCTCGGGTGAGAAAACTGTCTCAGTCTTGTTCAGGACTAGGGCTGGGCGATATGGCTGAAAACTAGATAAATGCTTTAAAATGTAATATCGGAAATTATCGGTATCGGTTTTTTTATTATAGTTTTTTTTTGTTGTTTTTTATTTTTATTTTTTTTATTAAATCAACATAAAAAACACAAGATACACTTACAATTAGTGCACCAACCCAAAAAACCTCTCTCATTCACACAAAAGGGTTGTTTCTTTCTGTTATTAATATTCTGGTTCCTACATTATATATCAATATATATCAATACAGTCTGCAAGGGATACAATCCGTAAGCACACATGATTGTGCGTGCTGCTGGTCCACTAATAGTACTAAACTTTAACAATTAATTTTACTCATTTTCATTAATTACTAGTTTCTATGTAACTGTTTTTATATTGTTTTACTTTCTTTTTTATTCAAGAAAATGTTTTTAATTTATTTATCTTATTTTATTTTATTATTATTTTTAAAAAGAACCTTATCTTCACATACCTGGTTGTCCAAATTAGGCATAATAATGTGTTAATTCCACGACTGTATATATCGGTATCGGTTGATATTGGTATCGGTAATTAAAGAGTTGGACAATATCGGATATCGGCAAAAAGCCATTATCGGACATCCCTACTGAAAACTGTATCACAATATAATTGTTTTATATGGTAAATATTGATATTTTTTATGACATATTTACATTTTTAATTCAAATGTTCTTTATTATAATCCCCTCAGCTATCAAGGCATAAAGAAAAGGAAATGTCAACACAAACATGGAAAACACTCAATGTAATCAAAATTGTAAAAATCTAATTGAACACTTAACAATAACTTCTTAAAATTAAAGTGCAAAAATAAGGAATATGTAAGAAATGCTTAATAAAGTGTAACAAAATAGTGCAAAGCGTGAAAATGTAAACTATTTTCTGCAGATTTACTGTCAGGAAGTTATGGCTGCTTAACATTTAATATGGTTTGTTACTCTTAAGTATGGAAAGGAATTTATGTTATTCAGTAATTATTATTTAAATATTATTGGACCAAATTACTATTATCTTAAAGCAGCACATTTGTTATATTTTGTATTTTATTTTATTCATACAGTCCTGCACTTTAATTCCTACCTGTTGTTTCTGTATACTGTGGAACCTCAATTTTCGAACCTAATTGGTTCTTGAACAGGGTTGGCAAATCAAACAGTTTGTATAGTGAAGCAGAGTTCTCCATAAGAAACAATGTAAATATGAATAATAGGTTACAGCCTTGACTAAAGTCTGTGCTTTGGTGAAGGTGTGTATACGTTGAACACAATATAAAGTGCTATGCAGTACTGTATATCAAACCAACACAACAGGAGGTGATGGATCTACTTTCTATTTACTGTATTTTTCGGACTATAAGTCGCAGTTTTTTTCATAGTTTGGCCGGGGGTGCGACTTATACTCAGGAGCGACTTATGTGTGAAATTATTAACACATTACCGTAAAATATCAAATAATATTACTTAGCTCACTCACGTAAGAGACTAGACGTATAAGATTTCATGGGATTTAGCGATTAGGAGTGACAGATAGTTTGGTAAACGTATAGCATGTTCTATATGTTATAGTTATTTGAATGACTCTTACCATAATATGTTACGTTAACATACCAGGCACGTTCTCAGTTGGTTATTTATGCCTCATATAACGTACACTTATTCAGCCTGTTGTTCACTATTCTTTATTTATTTGAAATTGCCTTTCAAATGTCTATTCTTGGTGTTGGGTTTTATCAAATAAATTTCACCCAAAAATGCGACTTATACTCCAGTGTGACTTATATATGTTTTTTTCCTTCTTTATTATGCATTTTTGGCCGGAGCGATTTATACTCCGAAAAATACGGGGATAACAAGCCGAAACGACGACAGGCTAAACAGTGCTGTATGGTGCCCTAGTTTCTTCAAAATAGCCACCCTTTGCTCTGATTACTGCTTTGCACACTCTTGGCATTCTCTCGATGAGCTTCAAGTGACGTGAAAACCATTTTATGTGACTACCTCTTGAAGCTCATCGAGAGAATGCCAAGAGTGTGCGAAAAAGTAATCAGAGCAAAGGGTGGCTATTTTGAAGAAACTAGAATATAACACCCGGAAAAGGGTGGAGTGCCATCTCCGGGTTGGGGAGGAGATCTTGCCCCAAGTGGAGGAGTTCAAGTACCTCTGAGTCTTGTTCACGAGTGAGAGAAGAGTGGATCGTGAGATCGACAGGTGGATCGGTGCAGCGTCTTCAGTAATGCGGACGCTGTATCAATCCGTTGTGGTGAAGAAGGAGCTGAGCCGGAAGGCAAAGCTCTCAATTTACCGGTCGATCTACGTTCCCATCCTCACCTATGGTCATGAGCTTTGGGTCATGACCGAAAGGACAAGATCACGGGTACAAGCGGCCGAAATGAGTTTCCTCCGCCGGGTGGCGGGGCTCTCCCTTAGAGATAGGGTGAGAAGCTCTGTCATCCGGGAGGAGCTCAAAGTAAAGCCGCTGCTTCTCCACATCGAGAGGAGCCAGATGAGGTGGTTCGGGCATCTGGTTAGGATGCCGCCCGAACGCCTCCCTAGGGAGGTGTTTAGGGCACGTCCGACCAGTAGGAGACCACGGGGAAGACCCAGGACACGTTGGGAAGACTATGTCTCCCGGCTGGCCTGGGAACGCCTCGGGATCCCCCGGGAGGAGCTGGACGAAGTGGCTGGGGAGAGGGAAGTCTGGGCTTCCCTGCTTAGGCTGCTGCCCCCGCAACCCGACCTCGGATAAGCAGAAGAAGATGGATGGATGGATGGATGGAATACAATATAACACATGTTTTCAGTTATTTCACCTTTATTTGTTAAGTACATAACTCCACATGTGTTCATTCATAGTTTTGATGCCTTCAGTGACAATCTACAATTAGTCATGAAAATAAAGAAAACGCATTGAATGAGAAGGTGTGTCCAAACTTTTGGCCTGTACTGTATGTTGATATGGTTTTATCGGCCCAGCCCTATTCAGGACTTTGCCTCACTTCCTTGTCCTCCAGCTCAGGCCACCGCTGCCTTCCAGGCGCGCTTCGCAGACACCTTCCCCACCAAGGTGTGCCTGCAGCTGAAGATCCGCGAGGTCCGGCAGAAGATCATGCAGACCGCCACCCTGGAACCCGGCGCCTCCGCCGAGGCCGGCCCCGCCCCTTGCCAGGCGCAGGAGCAGCCGGACGACAAAGACCGGGGCCTGGAGGAGCCAAAAAGCGAAGGTTCATAGAGGGGGAAGAATCCGATCCGACCTGGGAGGCAAGATTATTGGAATGTGGTCTGGAATATTCAAAAATGAGTTCTCTAACATACGGCTGAAGAAATGGACAATCTTTGCAGAATATTTTCACTTCTTGACCCAGGTCTGCCCTCAGCACATTTGCACAGTCGTTTGTCATTGGACACAAACCCTGTGACACACACACACACACACACACACATAAACCACAGTGCAGGTGTAATCTCTAGCACACACTTAACAAATCAGACTGTTACTCTTGATTGGCAGCACCCAGGAGCCGCCACCAAGGACCACACACACACACACACACACACATTTAAGGCACTTTGTCACTTATCATGCAGATGCAGTTTGCTGTTGCCAGCCATCCCTCAGTTGCCATGGACTTGACCTCGTGGTCCCGCCACTCCTCAGCACAGTGGTCCGGAACACAAATCACAACCCCGACGACCTCCACTGATATACCACAGCCCCTCGATGCTGCAAGACAGACAGCACACACACACACACACGCACACGGAGCGACCCCGGTGTGACCTGGCCCCGGGCCCGGCACACTTTTAGCGATTGTAATGAGAAGACACAATTGTGTGACCAATCTTTGCACCTTCAGTTGTTGCCATGTGGAAAAAGACTGAACCCTCACGGGCGGGACGACGCTTCACGTCTGAAGCCGCAAAAAGAGATTAAGTGAAGACGTTTGACACTGGACGGAGGACGGACGCATCCAAAAAAAAAACAAAGTTCATATGCAACAACAAGATGTCAGGCTCACAGGCAAGAGACACAAAAATAATAACCACACTTCAGTGGATACGATGTTGCTTTCTCGTTATCGTTGCCGTGGAAATAACCAGTTTTACTGTGGCCTGTTTTTCTCTCGTGGCTTGTGTTTCTTCTCCAGCGTAACGTCAAGGAAAATCACCACAAAAAAAAAAGGCTTCACGAAGGGGGGACGTAATCTGCAAGCCCTCTCCCACGTATGATTTTAAAAGTCGTCTCTTTGTAAAATGTTGAAATCAGGTGTTTGCACAATCTGTGCGGCCGGCAGCGCCGCAAGTTAAATCAGGAAAGTATTGTTTTTAGAGATTGTTTTAGCAGAAAAGATTTTGTTCCACATGTTATCAAATGACCCTTGACCCCGCCGCGCCCCCCCCCCCCCCCTCCTCTCTCTCAAGCGTTGTTAGAGAGTGCCCTTAAGCACTGGTCCCGGGTCAAGCGCTATGTAGCTCAGGATGGTTCTGGTCAGGGTTCGTTCAGGGAAAGCAGATCCTAGACCAGCCCTGGAGGGCAGTCTCTGGAGCCCCTCCCCTCTTCCCTCGCTTCTCGACACTTTATCCTTTCCCATCAAATGGTGCAATAGGACAATTTTTTTTTTTTTTCTGGGAATGGGTGGGTTTGTTTAGTCTTTTTTTTTTTTTTTAATTTTGAGGAGGGAGGAGCAAGGCTGAGTGCCATAGGTAATGAGATGCAGTGCAGTCAATGAATGAGCAGAATGTGATGCTACAAAAAAAAAAAAGACTTTATCTTACTAAAAATCACATTTTAAATAGCACTTTTTGGCTCTTTGCCTCCTCGGTGAAGAGCTAGGGGGTAGTTCTTATTATAATAATGATGATGGGTCTTTTATTTCTCTGTAAACAGTTGAATGTGTGAAACAAATATATATATATATATATATATATACATATATATATTCACCGTTTTTGCATATATGTACATTTAGGTCTGTGTTTGGGTGCGCGTGCACGTTTTGGCACATGTAGGTAGTGCGTAAACATGACCAACAACCACTCGTTCTGTCGTCACAATAGTCTATTTTTCATTGTAAGCACCTCCCGAGAGACAGTATTTTTATAGTCACCGCGACTATTTTGTCCACTATGTTGACTGTTATCCATTCAGGATATATACATACATATATATATATATATATATATATATATATATATGTATGTATGTATATTTATATACAGTATATGTATGACATGCAGTATATCTTCAGGCTAATCCAATAAAGACAAAACAGGTAAAAAGAAGACTATCACATCCCTAAGGGGTCAGGGCTGCCATCTGCATGCATGTGCAACAGCATGCAAGCGTGCAAACACCCACACAGACGTATGTGCATACACACACACACACACGTATGCGTGTATACGGTATGATTGTGCTTAAAAAGGAGTTTGTCCTTACGTCGCAGAAGGAATTTTAGGATGAGTGAGGTGAGCGCGATCTCATAAAGCAGGCATGTCGACCATGTGCAATATTTCTAAATGACGACAAGAAAAGAACTAAATATTGAAAATATTAAAGGTCTAACACAATGTCCGACTTTGTGGTGCCTGTTTTATCTGTTCGGAAGTCACGGTCGAGAAATGAAATAATCCAAAAGTCTGCCTGTACATTGATAATACAGTCGGGCCTCTGCTTACAAGCTGAATTGGTTTTGTGACGGAGCTCTAAACTTAAAAAAGAACAACTTTTAGATTATAAATATTGTACGGGAACAACTCAACAGAATGCAGCACAACCAGTAGTTTTTGAAGTAATGTAATTATAATGGAGAGTGGACTTTTAAGGTATATCTTCTCAGCTGTTTCCCTGTCAAACACTCTATCCGCAGCTTTTCCATATGTTCTCTTTTTATTATATATATTTTATACAAATGGGTTCACAGAATTATACAATATCTTGTCCTTTAACATTGCCCCCTTTTTGTCAAATAAATAATAATTACAGTGAATGGCATGTAATAAAAATAAAAAAATAGAAACAAATTATCAATTAAATAATGGTGGTAATACAACAAAAAACTACTTTCATCAGTATCCTAATTGTACATAATTTCATACTCATTGTTTCATAATTTAAATAAAGATGGCGTGCTTATCATATATATATATATACAATATTGACCTATATTTTATTTATATACCGTCATCTTTATCTTCTATACAGTATACTGTACTTATTAAACATATCCATGTTACTGAATGTTAACTTTTACATTTCTATTATCTGCATCAGAGTTATTGTTTAGGATTTTCTATTAGGTGCTGATGCCTCTGGTGTCAAACACACCATCAGCGGTTTTTCCCGCATTTTCTTCTTTTTAAAGACTTTGTTGCAATGGTTTTACAAAATGATACAATATCTTGTCCTTTAACATTGCCCTTTCTAAAATAAACAAACAATAATTACAGTGAATGTCAAATGAAAAATAACAAATTCAATAATAGTAGTACAACAATATATAAAACATATATACCCAATCCATACATACATATATACAACATTGACCTATATTCTACTTTTTTACGGTTTATCTTTATTAACAATGATGTTACAGAAATCCTATGTATATAACTTATTAAATATAATCATTGTATCTTTAATACTAAATGTTAATTTTCCATTTTTATTATCTGCGTCAGGGCTGTTGTCCAGGATTCTATATTAGATCCTGGTGTCAAACACACCATCAGCAGCTTTTCCATCTTTTCATGGCTACATGTTTGCCGTTTAGATATTATAATAACATTCTTAGCTGGCGTTAAGACTCATTCTGCTCTAGTATGGCACAGACTATGCTCAAATTGCTTCACCAAGGTAATTATGTTTCATTTCTTTTTTTAGTTCAATGAATAGCATGCACTTCTTTTTGCAAAGATGGGAGATGACTATAACTGAAGTTTGACAGTTTACTCCACAAAACAGGAGTAAGTAAAAACAATAGAGACACCAGCACTGCATAGAGAGTCGCCTGTCTTGTCATGCTTTTGTCCACTTAGGGTGCCTTGCCTTAAAACCTCTAAAGGCTTAGTGGCCACATGCGTGGACAGCACCTTTTAGCTCTTATTTCCAAAATTGTGTACTGAATTGGGGTCTTATGGCCACTTATGTGGACACTTATCTGTTGGTGTCTCAACAGTATAACATACAATGGAATTTGGAGAAAAAAAAGGGTAAAAATAAGAATTAGCATGTCACTAAACATAAAGTACGTGTTTGTTACTTATGGACTATGTACATCATATCAAAAGATGATTCTTAGTTTTTATTCTAATTAGGGTCCAATAAACCCAAATAGCAAAGAGAAATTAAAAAAAGCATGTAAACAAACAGCTTGGGCCTTAAGAGGTTAACATGAATCGAAACTGAAACTTACCTTAATTGTGTGTGCCATTCTCCTCATTCACTCTCTCTCCAGGCTGGTACCTCATGACACCATTAAAGTTATACAATACTAAATGCAGTAGTATAAAAGTGGGGGTGCACTAAAAAGTTGATTCACATCCGAATTGCAATTCTTATTCATCCTGATTCTAAATCATTTTATAATTTTAAAAAATACATTCTAAAAATACATCTTTAGGTTATCTCCCAGCAACCAGAAAGAGTTTTCCTCACATGTAACTTCATTTGAAAAAGTGTTCTTATAATTATTATACCAAATAATTTAATCCATCTGTCCATTTTCTACCGCTTGTCCCTTTCGGGGTCGCGGGGGGTGCTGGAGCCTATCTCAGCTGCATTCAGGTGGAAGGCGGTGTACACCCTGGACAAGTCGCCACCTCATCATAGGGCCAACACAGATAGACAGACAACATTCACACACTAGGGCCAATTTAGTGTTGCCAATCAACCTATCCCCAGGTGCATGTTTTTTGGAATAATTTAATATGAATAAATAATCGATTTGAATCGAGAATCGATTCAGAATCTATTCTCGATTCAAACCGATTCTCGCAATGTATTATTTTGTATAATAATATAATGAAACTTTTTCAAAAACAAGTTACAGGTTAGAAATTCTACTTTTTGTTGCATGGAAAGGCATAAAACGTATTTAAACAAGTTATTCTTAAAAAAATAATAATAATCATTTTTAAATCCATCCATTTACTTCCGCTTATCCAAGGTGGGGTCACGGGGGCAGCAGCCTAAGCAGGTAAGCCCAGACTTCTTTCTCCCCTGCCACTTCGTCCAGCTCCTCCCGGGGGATCCCGAGGCGTTCCCAGGCCAGCCGGGAGACATAGTCCTCCCAACGTGTCCTGGGTCTTCCCTGTGGCCTCCTACCGGCCGGATGCGCCCTAAACACCTCCCTAGGGAGGCGTTCGGGTGGCATCCTGACTTAATGCCTGAACCACCTCATCTGGTTCCTCTCCATGTGGAGGAGCAGCGGCTTTACTTTAAGCTCCTCCCGGATGGCAGAGCTTCTCACCCTATCTCTAAGGGAGAGCCCCGCCACCTGAGGGAGGAAACTCATTTCGGCCGTGATCTTGTCCTTTCGGTCATGACCCAAAGCTCATGACCATAGGTGAGGATGGTTAGGGCACGTCCGACCGGTAGGAAGCCACGGGGAAGACCCAGGACACGTTGGGAAGACTATGTCTCCCGGCTGGCCTGGGAACGCCTCGGGATCTCCCGGGAGGAGCTGGACGAAGTGGCTGGGGAGAGGAAAGTCTGGGCTTCCCTGCTTAGGCTGCTGCCCCCGCGACCCGACCTCGGATAAGCGGAGGAAGATGGATGGTATGACTCGGCCGGGGTTTGAACTCACAACCTACCGATCTCAGGGCGGCCACTCTAACCACAAGGACACTGCATGAGCAGGTTAAAATGGTATTGCCATATTTACATGTGAAAATGTGGTCATAAATCCTGTCGGAAATGTGGTTTTCCTGGCCTTTTTCCGCTGTCAAGTTTGTAGTTCCGAGTTGTCCGGTGCCAAAGCGGCGAACCTGGGAAGGAACTCCATTTCCCGTGGTGCTTTGCGGCCGCTCTGTTTCTGGGTGTCTAGCAACAGCTAACTAGCCCAGACAGCCGGCAGGCATCAGCAGCAGCAGCAACGACATCCCCGCAAAAAAATCACTCGCCGTCGGGTTTTCACAGTTGAGGGTCGCTCGGCTGAAAAAAGAGTGGGGAGACAACTGCGAGCCCTGCGCAAAGATATGAGCGGCAGCGGGCGGCCCAGGACCAGCTCGTTTGCTGAGCCGCCAGGTGTTCCAGGAGCCGCCGCCGCCGCCGCGCCCGCCGGATCAGCCGCTGCCGTGGGGAGCAGCACAGGAAAGTCCGGGGTCTCGCAGGCCTCCGGGAGCAGCTTATCAGGATGCTCGAACCTCAAGCTCGCAAGTATGAAACCAAGTATCATACATTAAATCTGCTCTTTTTGGTGGATTTGACTACAATAACTGCATTTTCTTACGCTTATGTCCACTAGTCACCCCCTCGAAGACGGACTGTCCCTTTTCGTCCCTCCTGCCAGCTAGCATGCTAACGTTAGCCACTTGTTCTGTACGTTCCCCGCCCGGTCTTGTTCGGCTCATAGCCGGAGAAACATTCTACGTTCCTCATATTTGCTGCTTTTTGTTCACGGCGTGTCTTCTGACGGTGCCCGACTGTTGGTGTTCAGCCGAATCAGGACAAATGTGGCCAAGCGAGACAGGGAGTCGTGGCTAAAATCGTCATTGTTCCTCGGAGGTGCCGCTCGCTCCCATCGTGATCGTCAGGTCGTGCTGGAAGGAAAGTTGTCCGCTCACAAGCTTCGTGGGCTTGCTTTGGGTTTTAGCTGTCAGCCAGCGGATTTTCCACTCGGACCTTGTATAAGTGTCTCTTCTGGGTGTGATGGATGTCTTTTCAGGTATGAGGCAGCATTCACTCGATTGGATAGATTCATTGCAGGGAGAATGATGTGCGTTAACATTTTTCCCCCCACACTGTCCAGTCATTTTTGGATCGGTAAAAGTTAAAGTACCAATAATAGTCACACACACACGAGGTGTGGTGAAATTAACCTCTGCATTTGACCCATCCCCTTGTTCATCCCCTGGGAGGTGAGGGGAGCAGTGAGCAGCAGCGGTTTGCCGCGCCCGGGAATCATTTTGGTGATTTAACCCCCTATTCCAACCCTTGATGCTGAGTGCCAAGCAGGGAGGTAATGGGTCCCATTTTTATAGTCTTTGGTATGACTCGGCCCGGGGTTTGAACTCACTCAAGTACCAATGATTGTCACACACACACTAGGTGCGGTGAAATTCAATCAATCAATCAATGTTTATTAATATAGCCCTAAATCACAAGTGTCTCAAAGGGCTGCACAAGCCGCGACGACATCCTCGGTTCAGAGCCCACATAAGGGCAAGGAAAAACTCACAACCAAGTGGGATGTCAATGTGAATGACTATGAGAAACCTTGGAGAGGACCGCAGATTTGGGTGACCCCCATACTTGCCAACCCTCCCGATTTTCCCGGATTTCAGTGCCCCTCCCAAAAATCTCCCGGGGCAACCATTCTCCCGAATTTCTCCCGATTTCCCCCCGGACAACAATATTGGGGGCGTGCCTTAAAGGCACTGCCTTTAGAGTCCTCTACAACCTGTCGTCACGTTCGCTTTTATTCCATTCAAACAGCGTGCCGACCCAGTCACATAATATATGCGGTTTTTCCACACACGAGTGACTGCAAGGCATACTTGGTCAACAGCCATACAGGTCACACTGAGGGTGGCCGTATAAACAACTTTAACACTGTTACAAATATGCGCCACACTGTGAACCCACACCAAACAAGAATGACAAACACATTTCGGGAGAACATCCGCACCGTAACACAACATAAACACAACAGAACAAATACCCAGAATCCCTTGCAGCACTAACTCTTCCGGGACGCTACAATATACACCCCCACCCCTAACCCCGCCCACCTCAACACCGCTCCCCCCCCATCTCCCAAATTCGGAGGTCTCAAGGTTGGCAAGTATGGTGACCCCCCCCTCTAGGGGAGACCGGATGCAAGGGACGTCGAGTGGGTCTAGCATAATATTGTGAAAGTCCAGTCCATAGTGGATCTAACATAATAGTGAGAGTCCAGTCCATAGTAGATCTAACATAATAGTGAGAGTCCAGTCCCTAGTGAGGCCAGCAGGAGACCATCCCGAGCGGAGACGGGTCAGCAGCACAGAGATGTCCCTAACCGATGCACAGGTGAGCGGTACACCCCGGGTTCCGACTCTGGACAGCCAGCACTTCATCCATGGCCGCCGGACCTGTGCCCCCCCCTTCCACAAGGGAGAGGGGGGGCAAAAAAGAAAAGAGACGGCAGATCAACTGGTCTAAAAAGGGGGTCTATTTAAAGGCTAGAGTATACCAATGAGTTTTAAGATGGGACTTAAATGCTTCTACTGAGGTAGCATCTCTAACTGTTACCGGGAGGGCCTTCCATAGTACTGGAGCCCGAGTAGAAAACGCTCTATAGCCCGCAGACTTTTTTTGGGCCCTGGGAATCACTAATAAGCCGGAGTTCTTTGAATTAACCGGTAATTAACCTCTGCATTTGACCCATCCCCTTGTTCACCCCCTGGGAGGTGAGGGTAACAGTGAGCAGCAGCGGTGACCGCGCCCGGGAATCTTTTTGGTGATTTAACCCCCAATTCCAACCCTCGATGCTGAGTGCCAAGCAGGGAGGTAAATGGGTGCAGTATTATAGTCTTTGGTATGACTCGGCCCGGGGTTTGAACTCACGACCTACCGATCTCAGGGCGGACACTCTAACCACAAGGCCACTGAGCAGGTCGTCCCTTGTCCCTTCCTGTGTCCAGGGTGTGTTTTTGGATCGGTTAAAAGAGACTCAAGTCCGCTTTTTACGCTAGTACGGCTCGATTGGTCAAATGTGGATGCAGTTGAGGACCATACAAGTGGATTTTAGTCCAGAGTGAGGCCAATGTAAAATTGTGGATGGGCGATATAGCCGAGAATTTGTATTGCGATATATAGTCTCACTCTCATGGAGCCATAAACCTGTTGTTGTTGACTTTGGACGGACTAGCGACTGCACGACAGCGGAACAGAGACACGCGGCGGGCTTACACACACACATGCATCCATAAAAAATATACGCCGCCACACACATACCCCAACCCCCATCCAACACCCTCAACGCGAATCCCTTGGGGGCGATGGACGGCTGGGCAGCGCCTGAAGAGCTGCAGCCGTGGCCGTGGCCCCCACTCCCTCCCCTCTGTTGCTAGATATCTCGAGATGTTGTAATATGTATATGTGCTTTGCCATGGAGGTTTTTTCCCACTCGAGACTGGGCCCCCTAACGAGCCCAGTCTAGATTGTATGTTTTTTACTCATCCTTCCCCAGCGTTTACCTTTTTCCCATCTTTTACGGGGCACCTTGTGGCGACCCATCAGCGTTCCTGTTCTGTAACCCTGTACACTGTTTGTTTGTCTAATCTTGAACGGGTTTGTGCTGAAAACAAAGTTTCGTTGTACTTGTGCAATGACAATAAAGACCTACCTACCTATAGTGCAGCCTGCTGCGATAACAATGTATATCACCTTTAGGTATGTGTAACGATAAACGGTAATAATGATATCTGTGGTTAGTATTACCGTTTAAATTAAAACAAATGAGATACCAAGATGGATAACTGCACTTTGGTAAACTCATTGACTCGTGCCAACATGAAAACAAGAGGCATTAACGTCTTTCCCGAATAAGGAATGGCATACCCAAATCTAATCTTATATAAACACATTACTGTCTGGTCAACTAAGATATTCAATTATGATCGTTTTTTTACTCAGACGAATATGAGACTGAGATGTTTTTATGGTGCGTTCAAGGGCCTCTGAACAGAGTTGGACAGTGGCAGAAATAATAAATATATTTTATTGGTTACACACTTTTTCTTTAAATAAATATTAAAGCGCAACAGTAAAAAGTAATAATTAAAACAATAAAAGCTTAGCCATTAAAATAGGTAGATGTTAAGACTAAAAAAACGTATCAGTGAAACAAACACAAAACATGCAAAATAGTAACTTTTATAACAGTGTATTTTAGTTATTTGAAAAAAATTACTTCGTCAAAAGATTTCAGTATGTGACAAGTACAATTTCCCATATGAGTTGGGAAATTGTGTTAGATGTAAATATAAACGGAATACAATGATTTGCAAATCATTTTCAACCCATATTCAATTGAATGAACTACAAAGACAAGATATTTGATGTTCAAACTCATAAACTTTTTTTTTTTTTTGCAAATAATAATTAACTTAGAATTTCATGGCTGAAACACGTGCCAAAGTAGTTGGGAAAGGGCATGTTCACCACTGTGTTACATGGCCTTTCCTTTTAACACTCAGTAAACGTTTGGGAACTGAGGAGACACATTTTTTAAGCTTTTCAGGTGGAATTCTTTCCCATTCTTGCTTAATGTACAGCTTAAGTTGTTCAACAGTCCGGGGGTCTCCGTTGTGGTATTTTAGGCTTCATAATGCGCCACACATTTTCAATGGGAGACAGGTCTGGGCTACAGGCAGGCCAGTCTGGTACCCGCACTCTTTTACTATGAAGCCACGTTGATGTAACACATGGCTTGGCATTGTCTTGCTGAAATAAGCAGGGGCGTCCATGGTAACGTTGCTTGGATGGCAACATATGTTGCTCCAAAACCTGTATGTACCTTTCAGTATTAATGACGCCTTCACAGATGTGTAAGTTACCCATGTCTTGGGCACTAATACACCCCCATACCATCACAGATGATGGCTTTTACACTTTGCGCCTATAACAATCCGGATGGTTCTTTTCCTCTTTGGTCCGGACGACACGACGTCCACAGTTTCCAAAAACAATTTGAAATGTGGACTCGTCAGACCACAGAACACTTTTCCACTTTGTATCAGTCCATCTTAGATGAGCTCAGGCCCAGCGAAGCCGACGGCGTTTCTGGGTGTTGTTGATAAACGGTTTTCGCCTTGCGTAGGAGAGTTTTAACTTGCACTTACAGATGTAGTGACCAACTGTAGTTACTGACAGTGGGTTTCTGAAGTGTTCCTGAGCCCATGTGGTGATATCCTTTACACACTGATGTCGCTTGTTGATGCAGTACAGCCTGAGGGATCGAAGGGCTTAGCTGCTTAAGTGCAGTGATTTCTCCAGATTCTCTGAACCCTTTGATGATATTACGGACCGTAGATGGTGAAATCTCTAAATTCCTTGCAATAGCTGGTTGAGAAAGGTTTTTCTTAAACTGTTCAACAATTTGCTCACGCATTTGTTGACAAAAGTGGTGACCCTCGCCCCATCCTTGTTTGTGAATGACTGAGCATTTCATGGAATCTAATTTTATACCCAATCATGGCACCCACCTGTTCCCAATTTGCCTGTTCACCTGTGGGATGTTCCAAATAAGTGTTTGATGAGCATTCCTCAACTTTATCAGTATTTATTGCCACCTTTCCCAACTTCTTTGTCACATGTTGCTGGCATCAAATTCCAAAGTTAATGATTATTTGCCAAAAAAAAAAAAATGTTTATCAGTTTGAACATCAAATATGTTGTCTTTGTAGCATATTCAACTGAATATGGGTTGAAAATGATTTGCAAATCATTGTATTCTGTTTATATTTACATCTAACACAATTTCCCAACTCATATGGAAACAGGGTTTGTAGTTTTTGAGCACATTCAACAATACCGCAATAATAACCGTGATATGACATTTTTATATCGTTACATCCCTAATCACGATATATTAATTGGCAATATAACTGTTTCAGAACGGGTCCTAATTTGGCTGCTGACATATGTGGTGACATATTGTGTCATTTCCGGTTGTGTTAGTTTGTTAAAACTAGCATATGTCAACTACCAAGTTTAATGACTCTGGGGTAAACGTTTTCAAAATTTGCCCAAAAAGTTAGCATGATAACGTTAGCATATTTGCTAATATCTGGTCACTTTCTGTTCGATCTTCACTTCTGTTTAAATGTATTATGCACTTATTTTTCTGTTGTTTGGATACTTGACATTAGTTTTAGGCGACTACAAATTTGTAGTAGTTACAGAAGCGGTATCGGTAACAAAAAGGACAAAATATTTTTTAGAATAAAAGATATAGATCAAAGATCTGTAGTATCGACCATATACTGATACTATATTTGGTATCCTTACTGTCTATCTGTATCGACCCGCCCACCTTTGTTTACATTTAAAGGCTCTATCTGGCGGTTACCATATCATCCCACTGTGTAGTGTAGCATGTTTAACTATTCCTCGTCCTCCACTGATACTTCTAAGAAGTTTGTTTGCTGCCATGGAGTTGAGGATCTCTGACTTAGAAATGGCTTTGCACTGTGGAAGAAGGTTAGCCGCAAGCAGGCTAGCAAGGGCGATACAGTGCAATGGCGATGTGTTTGTTTGCTTGCAGCTGTCAAATTAGAATACCGTATTTTTCGGACTATAGGGTGTACTTAAAATTAGAGATGTCCGATAATATCGGACTGCCGACATTATCGGCCGATAAATGCTTTAAAATGTAATATGGGAAATTATCGGTATCTGTTTCAAAAAGTAAAATGTATGACTTTTTAAAACGCCGCTGTACGGAGTGGTACACGGACGTAGGGATAAGTACAGAGCAGTTGCGTCTCCCAGTCATACTTGCCAACCCTCCTGATTTTCCCAGGAGACTCCCGAATTTCAGTGCCCCTCCTGAAAATCTCCCGGGGCAACCATTCTCCCGAATTTGTCCCGATTTCCACCCAGACAACAATATTGGGGGCGTGCCTTAAAGGCACTGCCTTTGCGTGCCGGCCCAATCACATAATATCTACGGCTTTTCACACACACAAGTGAATGCAATGCATACTTGGTCAACAGCCATACAGGTCACACTGAGGGTTGCCGTACAAACAACTTTAACACTGTTACAAATATGCGCCACACTGTGAACCCACACCAAACAAGAATGACAAACACATTTCGGGAGAACAGCCGCACCGTAACACAACATAAACACAACAGAACAAATACCCAGAACCCCTTGCAGCACTAACTCTTCCGGGACACTACAATTTACACCCCCCGCTACCCCCTATCCCCCACCTCACCCCCCCAACCCCGCCCACCTCAACCTCCTCATGCTCTCTCAGGGAGAGCATGTCCCAAATTCCAAGCTGCTGTTTTGAGGCATGTTAAAAAAAAATAATGCACTTTGTGACTTCAATAATAAATATGTCAGTGCCATGTTGGCATTTTTTTCCATATCTTGATTTATTTTTGAAAACCTTGTTACATTGTTTAATGCATCCAGCGGGGCATCACAACAAAACTAGGCATAATAAAGTGTTAATTCCGCGACTGTATATATCGGTATCGGTTGATATCGGAATCAGTAGTTAAGAGTTGGACAATATCGGAATATCGGATATCGGCAAAAAAGCCATTATCGGACATCTCTACTTAAAATCTTTTCATTTTCTCTAGAATCGACAGTGTACGAAATAATTCTGGTTGTGCTTACCGACCTCAAATCAATTTTATTTGATGGTGTAATGATAAGTGTGACCAGTAGATGGCAGTCACACAAGAGATACGTGTAGACTGCAAGATGATGCCAGCAAACAACTATAAATGTTTCATTGAGAATATAAAACATTACACACGGCACTCAAATCTGTCAAAATGTTTTAGTACGACTTTGGTAATCTATGAAGCCGCACCGCTTGATGGATTGTCGGAGCATTACGGCTACCATAGTCAGATGTACTGTGCTTCAACATATGAGTATTATTATGGTGTGTGTGTAAGGACAGCAAAAGGCACCTATTAGCAGACATATTATCTGCCGTTTTGTTTTGCAATATTGTGCAAAACCAGTTTTTCTGACCTTCTGGTACCTGCTGATGTGTATTTGGGATCTGCATAAGTACTGAAAATATGCGCACATGCAGCACATCTCTGGCAAACATTCCACCAAGTCCTAAGAGCGCACGTGACCTGGAAGATGTGATGTTGTTTTGGACGCACAGGGTAGTTGGACAATGTGCATGTCACATGCGCCACTCAATCAAGGTTCGACTTTGTGCGTCTGATTATTGGTGGACATGATTTGGTTCCCTGAAAAAAAATACATGAACATAAACCAAACCAGACCGGACCTAGGTGACCACTAGGAAGCTTTTTTTGTATTTTTGCTCCAGGACTACACCCTTAGAAATGTTGCGTTGACATAACAACACCCCGTGCAGCGTTGGAAGATATCTCTTGAGCAAAATGTCCAAGGAGTTCCAGGGAGTAGGGTGTTGTAAGCGTGGCATTTCACGTGTGAAAGTGACCTCTGTGGGTCAGCCTCATGCTCGGAGGAATTATTTTTGCTAAGTGCAAACCTAAACATGACCCCTGGATGTGAGCGGCCCCTCAGCTGTGTCAGAGAGGTACTAATTTAAACACGTTTGTTATTGTGGTTGCTAAGAGCTATATCCAATATTCTGAGCCTCTTGTGTAGTTAAGTAATCCAACAGCTGTCAGCGAGACACACTGTAATACAGTAACTAAGTAATACGGTTAGTCATTAAAAACTGAATATTGTCTTGGTGACGGCAGTATTGGATCGCATTAGGTGTACCTAATGCTGATAGTGGGGTTCTCAGGGTTTCCCATACATGTATTTGTTAATGGCAGAATAAGTGTGGAGTGCCACAAATGGATGTGGCACTACCTTTCACACCCTCGCTCATAAAGTTTTCCACGGAAAGTGTGTGTGGTTTATGAAAAACACAACCGTTACAGGGTTTTTCTGAGTTTGCCAATACACTTGTGGCGGTAGGAGCGTGGCTACAGGCTTGGCTGAGGGGAGGTCAATATGAATTGGTGAAGATGCATTATCTTCTTTAAAAAGGCTGAAAATAAATGTACATACAGTACAGGCCAAAAGTTTGGGCACACCTTCTCATTTCAATGTTTTCTTTATTTTCATGACTATTTACATTGTAGATTGTCACTGAAGGCATCAAAACTATGACACCTGTGAAGTGAAAACCATTTCAGGTGACTACCTCTTGAAGCTCATCAAGAGAATGCCAAGAGTGTGCAAAGCAATAATCAGAGCAAAGGGTGGCTATTTTGAAGAAACTAGAATATAAAACATGTTTTCAGTTATTTCACCTGTTTTTGTTAAGTGCATAACTCCACGTGTTCATTCATAGTTTTGATGCCTTCTGTGACAATTTACAATGTAAATAGTCATAAAAATAAAGAAAACACATTCAATGAGAAAGTGTGTCCAAACTTTTGACCTGTACTGTACATATAAAACAAATCCATGTTATTAGTAATTAGTAGAGATGTCCGATAGTATCGGACTGCCGATATTATCGGCCGATAAATGCTTTAAAATGTAATATCGGAAATTATCGGTTTCAAAATTATCGGTATCGGTTTCAAAAAGTAAAATGTATTACTTTTTAAAACGCCGCTGTGTACACGGACGTAGGGAGAAGTACAGAGCGCCAATAAACCTTAAAAGCACTGCCTTTGCGTGCCGGCCCAGTCACATATTATCTACGGCTTTTCACACACACACAAGTGAATGCACTTCATACTTAGTCAACAGCCATACAGGTCACACTGAGGGTGGCCGTATAAACAACTTTAACACTGTTACAAATATGCGCCACACTGTGAACCCACACCAAACAAGAATGACAAACACATTTCGGGAGAACATCCGCACCGTAACACAACATAAACACAACAGAACAAATACCCAGAACCCCTTGCAGCACTAACTCTTCCGGGACGCTACAATATACACCTCCCCAACCCCGCCCACCTCAACCTCCTCATGCTCTCTCAGGGAGAGCATGTCCCAAATTCCAAGCTGCTGTTTTGAGGCATGTTAAAAAAAAATAATGCACTTTGTGACTTCAATAATAAATATGGCAGTGCCATGTTGGCACTTTTTTCCATAACTTGAGTTGATTTATTTTGGAAAACCTTGTTACATTGTTTAATGCATCCAGCGGGGCATCACAACAAAATTAGGCATAATAATGGGTTAAATCCACGACTGTATATATCTGTATCGGTTGATATCGGTATCGGTAATTAAGAGTTGGACAATATCGAAATATTGGATATCGGCAAAAAAGCCATTATCGGACATCTCTAGTAATTAGTATTAACATTTAGTTTTTTATACCCTTTATCATATATTTTAGTTGTTGCTTACTAAATTGTACAAATTTAACATCGCCCATACACCAGTAACGTCTCCCGGTCTTTCAAGTTGGTCGTCTGCAGGATTGTAGAAGTCTCCGTAGCAACACGGAACAACGGAATGAAAGTTAAAAAATGCTTTGACAGTGTTTTATATTTCAAGATCACTTATTCACTCATTTTTGTGCTCAATCAAAAAGGGATTCAACCCCAGACAGATCATCCAATCGTCATGCGGAATCCTGGCATCCACTTCCAAAGACGCTCGGCGTCCATGGGCGGGATAAAGCCGAGCATCCAATGACTGTCTAGTTTGGCTGCAGTGGAACAACACACTCCATGCCAAAACAATAAATCAGGGGTGCCCATTACGTTGATCGCGAGCTACCGGTCGATGGCGGAGGGTGTGTCAGTCCACCGCCAGCCAGGCATTAAAAAAAATAGATCTAAAAATTAGCGATCATCAATCTTCACCAAGACGTCACTTGATTGACATTCACGGCACCCAAGGGTCTTGTGGGATGACGCTAGGTGCTGCGAGCTCATTATTAAGAAAAAATGACCGACAGGAAGGCGAGAAACACTTTTTATTTCAACAGACTCTCGGGCCGTACCTGCCGTCCAAACTCTAAAGACAGACAGCACAGTTCCTGTCTTCACAATAAAAGCGCTGCTTCATCCTGCCTGTGCTAACGAAATAAGAGTCTCAGAAAGCTGGCGTGCACAAGCTACGGAGTTTGCCGCCAATGTAGTTCTTGTAAAGAGTATAAAAAGGAGTATGGAAGCTGGACAAATAAGATGCCAAAAACCAACCACTTTCAAGTGGTATTAGACAGAAAGGAGCACTTTTTTTCTCCTCCATTTGAAAATGCAGACATTCTCAGCACTATCAGGGGCGCCGCTAGGGATTTTGGGCCCCATGAAAAGAATCTTTACAGGGCCCCCAACACAGCGGCAACATTATAATTTCATCATCATTAGGGGCCTCTCTGGGCCCCCCTCCATCATGGGCCCTTAGAATCCGTCTCCTTTACCCCCCCTTTTCGGCGCCCCTGAGCACTATTATCTGATTCCAATCAATGCAAGTCATCAGAATCAGCTAATACACCAACCTATATTCTTGTCTTCATGAAAGAAAGGAATCTTATGTGTTAAACATGCTTGTATTATCATTAAACACCTTTAACTTGTTAACAAAAAAAGTATCTTTCATAAATAAATAAACATACATCATATATATGAAAAGTGTTGGGTTAGTTACTGAAAACCCGTAACTAGTTAGTTACTAGTTACTTTATTTCAAAAGTAACTCGGTTACTTACACCCAAAAGTAATGCGTTACTGTGAAAAGTAACTATTTAGTTACTTAGATTTTTTTTTAACATTTTAAGGTTCCCATTAATGCCCTTTTAGCCTTCATTTCAGTACTGTTATTGCACTGGAGAATAATACAATCTGTTGATAAACTTGACATGCATTTGCATCACTGAACTCTGCTAAGCAATGTGGTCTACATTCAACACACAAAGACAAAGATATGTTTCAAAGGGCCAATTTATTTTGGGTCAGAACAAATTGACAAAACTATTTTAAATAGCTGCAACATAACATACATAAGTAACAAACCGCATAATAATAACATGTCACAACATAGCTGTAAACCTGGCTTCACCCAAGGAAGGCACACATGACATGATTATACGTATGTCATGTCACTATATACAGCACACATACTGCTATACACACAAGGCCTAACCAGGCATTTTTTTCTCTCAAGGAACTGTGAAATAAAATCATGTCTTTAGTGAAGCCCAGAACACTCTATGCATTTCCCAATTTTTAGTTTAGAGAAAAGGAAAGATTGGCATGGCCCACTAGGATCCCTCTTTATATTTGCGAACTTCATAGTATATACATTTAGAGTGATGTGATAATCAAACACTCTAGAAGTCTAGAATGAAAGAGTATATAAGAGAATTGACAGAGTGTGTGTACTTTCAGTGCTGAATGATGAGCAGAGGCAGAGTTTGGAGTGTCTTCTTTAGCTTGCTTTCCATGTTTATGTGCTCACTGTCCACTGTGTCCAGGAACTTGGAAAATGTTTTCGTGCCATTTGCTGTTTGATGCCCGATGTCATGCTAATTAACTGCCTGAAAGCGGGTGACTCCACTGTAGAAATAGCCTGCATGTCTTCTAGTACATACAATGGCTCTATCAATGTTGTCCTGGCTAGCAGTCCCTCCGTTAAAATCCTTAGGTGAAGTGTGTCTCTCTTTACTAGCTTCGTCGAAGCATGTTGCTTTTGTTGCTGTTTCAGCAGATTTTAATTGCTGTTTTGGGCAGTAGATAGGGTCTTTGATCCAAGACTCAACTTACATTTAACTAAAATGTTCTTTTCTTTGTGCTCGACAAAAGAAAAGTAGTGAGAATATCTCCATGTTAAGAAACTCGGCTTCGGCTCCGCCATGATGTCTTGTTAGTAAACACAGACACGCCACGCCCCACACACACACAGCGTCTCTCTCTTCCTTGTGACACAGAAAGAATCAGAAGGACGACACCGCAACTCTTCAATAAAACACACTCAGATCTTCTCAGTTTCTAGCCGATACTATATAAAAAATAACGTAAAATAACGCAGTAACGCATCATGTAGTAACGGTAACTGAGTTACTGAATATAAAAAAAATAACGCGTTAGACTACTAGTTACTGCCGAAAATAACGGCGTTACAATAACGCGCTACAAAGTAACGCGTTAGTCCCAACACTGTATATGAATGAGGTAAATCCCCTCGACTTGGTCAATTAAAGAGTAGCTCGCCTGCAGAAAAGTGTGGGCACCCCTGCAATAGATGCTCAGCTTCAACACTGTTTCATGCACTGTGACGATAAAGTTACCTCAGCTGTTGCCAAAGTACCTTATTCTTAACAAAAGTTGAATACATTTTAGCGGCTATTTAGTCAATGAAATGTAAACACTAAAGTACACATTTGGCCGCTTTTCCTTGCAGTCATGGAGCAATTGCTACTGTCCCCAGCAGGTCTCCCAGGTGAACAGACTTTGGCATGTTCAAATAAGGCGTGTAAAGGAAGTCGGCAAGTCAGAGCCATATCTTTGAGAAAGGGATTGGCTTTAAGGGCTGTGTCTATAGGGCTGAGGCGCGAAGCGGGGCTGGGCGCGTGCCATGGCGGGAGAAGCAGACGCCCAAGTCAAGGTGTGTGTGACGCGGTCGTGCGGTTGGTGCCTCGGGCTTACCATTGACACCGGCGTTCCAGGCAACTTTCACATCGCAGAAAATGCTGCCTCCGCTCCAGACAATCGCATATGTCTTGTTTAAACGTCATCGAAACATCCTGTTTCAGAAGTGCTGTTTCTGTCATCAATGGTGGCCGAATTTGCTATCTGTGTAAAACAAAACATGAAATATGGGCTTACAGATACTGTAATATGATTGTTCATGTTTTCAATCAGTACAAATTGGTGTTGTATCGCAGTGTTGTGCATCACAAACTCAAACGTGTTTCGTGCTGACGTAGAAGCTAGCTTATCTCTTGTCGCAGCTAGCTTTAACGGCTAATACCGTAGCATGGCAATGTTGTTAAAATAGTTCTTACAATAACAATGTCGCTACAGTTTGGTTTTTATACAGGTTACAGAACCCTAATGAAGTATTGTTGACGGTTTTTGAATGCATTTTAAAGTGATTTCGAGGTAGAATTGATTGCTACCATCAGCTGCATTTCTAGCCAAGAACGAGACGATTTTAATTTTAGAATGCAAAAAAACGACTTTTGTCTTCTTGTCGCTCATGATTGTGAGCGACAGGCAACAATCTAAAAAAAAAGGTGCAGTTCCCCTTTAATAAATCATGTCTCTATGACATAGTAGTCGTGTGCAACGTTTACTATCAGAATCACCTTTATTGTCGTCATACAAATCCATCCATCCATTTTCTACCGCTTGTCCCTTTCAAATATAAAATGAAAAAGATTAAGAGGAATAAAAGCCAAAAGAATATAGATGCAATATAAAATAATGGGAATATCTTGCCAAACATCACTTGATTAATTAAAAAAACAGACAGATACTAGGGGTCTAAAAAGAAATCGATTTTGGAATTATTTGCGATGCTTATTTATAATGATTCTTAATTGATAAAAAATATATATATTTATATATATATTTTTTATCTGTCCTGTTTAGCTGCTTAGGCAAATCATATTGTTGATATAGACGCCTAGATCTGCTGCAAATATTTACATTAGAAAAGAGTTGGTTCCTAGTTCACTTGTATTTGACCTTATTAACTGTTTGGGTAGAATTTTATTCAACAAAACCGTTTTCTTTTAAGTAATATCAGAGATGATCATTTATTTTATGGAGGAATGTAGTTCATCATAGAATTGGCAACCAATATTATTAAAAAAGTATGGCTTTAGAATCGAGAATCGTTTTGAAGGGAATCTTTAACCCCAAGAATTGAATCGAATCGTACGGTGCCCAAAGATTTACAGATTCGAAGCAGTGCCAAAGTCCCAATTTAAAAGTGACTAAGTTCAAATGTGCAAAGAGAGCAAAACTGATGTACTATGTGCTTTGAGAGGTATTATGTAGGACTAAAAGAATAAAATAGAGTCTCTGTTCCTATTGATCCCACGTGCAATGTGTATGGGCGTCTCACAGTCCTGTGGGGGGAGCAAAGGGAAGGGGGAAGATAGAGGCCACAGCTCTGGGACAGAAGCCGTTCCTTAGCCTGTTAGTGGTGGACCTGATGCTAGATGGTAGTGGTTCATAGAGAGGGTTACTGGGGTGTGTTTACTGTAGTCTATGGAGATTTTTTTGGCCTTCTTCCTCAGTCTGCTGATGTAAAGAGTGTCCAGGTGAGGGAGCTCCAGCCCTATTATGGCTGGGCTGCCTTCACCTCTCTGCAGCTCGCAACAAACCACAAGGATGCAGTTGTTGAGGATGCTCTCAGTAGTGCTCTGATAAAAAAAAAAGAGCATTAGCCTCTGGGGAAGTTGAGCCTGCTTCAGCTTCCTGAGAAAGAAAAGTATCTGTTGAGCTTTCCTGACCAGGTTTGACGTGTTAGCAGTTCAAGACATTTGGCTGGAGACACTGACTCCAAGGAATTTCAGGCTTTGCACAATTTCCACGGATTCTCTGTGGATGTGGAGGTGGTGTCTGCCCTTTGTTCTTCGAAAGTCCATGATTATTCCCTTGGTTTTTGAGGTGTTGAGGATCTAGTTATTATTCTTGCACCAATCAGCTAGGTGTTGAACCTCGTGTCTGTATGCTGACTCATTGTTGTGTGTGATGAGGCCCACGGCTGTGGTGTCCTCAACAAACCTAATGTGGTTGGAGCTGTGGATGGGTGTGCAGTCATGGGTAAAAAGAGTGACGAGGATGTGGTACACCTGTGTTTTTACTTGCTGTGGTCTTCCATAATTTAGGAAGACAGTGGGGAGCCCAGGCCTAAAATGCTTGATACTGGGATACTGATAGTGCAATCATCATTAAAAACACGATTATTCATTAATTTGAAAACATGTACCACCAAAACTCAACTTTAAATATAGTTAAAAACGGATTTATATTAACAAACTACAACAATAAAATAATGATAGTAGTAACAATAAATTTAGATAACATTAAAAATGGTAAATGGGTCGTACTTGTATAGCGCTTTTCTACCTTTTTAAGGAACTCAAAGCGCTTTGACACTATTTTCCACATTCACACATTCACACACTGATGGCGGGAGCTGCCATGCACGGCGCTAACCTGGCCCATCAGGAGCAAGGGTGAAGTGTCTTGCTCAAGGACACAACGGACGTGACTAGGATGGTAGAAGGTGGGGATTGAACCAGCAACCCTCAGATTGCTGGCACGGCCACTCTCCCAACTTCGCCACGCCAACCCCAACCCCCGTATAAAAACGATACAATTCTGTTTTTCTATCCTAATTGTTTTTAATTCTTTTTTTTTTTACCCTTTACACTTATTTTACCACCATAGTGTGTGTGCTGTCGTGTCAAATACAATTTAATAAAATGCGACTTATTCAGGATGTACCCTGACTTGCGCCCGAGTGCAGGTCGGATAGGCTCCGGCCCCCCCACGACCCCGAAAAGGACAAGTGGTAGGAAATGGATGGGTGCTTGGTTTGTTATTAAATTAAAAAATCCTCACATTTATTGGTGCGATGCATCTCTGGACAATTTTGGCCAGTATTTTAGGTCTAAGCATAAAAAGTGTGCAAATGTATCAAGTGCTTTAAGTACATTATGCCTGTGTAAGGTACTTTTTTTAAACCTTTATTTTGTTAACGGAGTCAGACCGGATGTGGTGCACCGGGCTATTATTGTGAAGGGAGGAAGTGGGCTGTGCTGAGCCTCGCAAGTTGCAACTGCTGTTTGTACATTGATGTTACATCGATGATGTCATTCACAATAACACAAGCAGATGAGATGTGTTGTAGGATTATTCTTGCTAGCTTGAGCTTCATAGTTTAGTCTGTGTTTCAAGTGGACGTCTCTGCATTGTTTAGTTCAGGACAGGCCGTTTGAGCGGTCTGGGACACATCATTTTTCCAAAGAAATGATTGAGGACATTGTTCCCCCGTGTGGAGAATTACTATCGTCGTTTAAAGGACTAAGAAAGTAGTTGAACTATTTTTGGGTGATTCCCAGTTGAATTAGTCACTGTGTCTTTAGTGTGAACTTTGCAATCCTAAGCGCTGACATCCACTCTCTCATTAACCCAAATATTCCAATGTCCGGTGGACACGTGTGATCAATTCTTCTTAAAGTAACAGAAGAAGACAATTATCTGATCACCTTCAAGTGCACTTCATTAAGCTCTCAATGCTTCCTAGGAGACAGCGGCAAGGTGACGACAGTGGTGGCCACGCCGGGTCAGGGCCCGGACCGCCCACAGGAAGTCTCCTACACTGACATCAAGGTGAGTTGATTAGAGCAGTGTTTAACCAAAGAGGGCCGGCAAAAAATATGTTTCTCAGCTGAGGTCTGTATGGGCTGCAGCGGTAGTAATGTGTGTGTGTGTGAATGGGTGAATGTGGAAAATAGTGTCAAAGCGCTTTGAGTTCCTTAAAAAAAGGTAGAAAAGCGCTATACAAGTACGACCCATTTACCATTTAATGACTTGTGGCAGTAATGACAATATCAAACAAACAAAAGAAGTCTTGAGCTAAAGTTATAGAGAAGTTTCTTAAGCGCAAAATTTGTGACTAAAGTGGTGAAGGTATATTTTCATTTCCACTTTAATTTTATTGACAGTTTAATTAAAAACATATTCAATATTAATTTAGTTTATTTATTTTAGCACTATATAATATTTTGTAAAACATTTTTTCAGCAGTTATTTACAAGTCTCCTCTAATGCAGTATATTTGGTCAGTACTTATTTTACTTATCAGCCTGACCTAAGCCTTATATGGACCAACATTTTAAAAAGTCCTTGTTATAAGTTACACAATCATAATTAAGAGATCAAAAAGTTGAAATTATGTGATTAGAAAAATGTTATTGTGAGATAATAGGTCAGAATTATGAGATCAGAAGTTTAAAAAAAAAAAGAAATAAACTTGAACTTATGAGAGAAAAAGTCAAAATGATGAGATAGAAAGTCATGATTATAAGATAAAAATTCATGAGATAAAAACTTAAAACTATGAGATAGAAAGTCATAATTATCTGATAAAAAGTAGAAATTATGAGATAAAAAGTCAAAAGTATAAGACTTAAAAAGTAGAAATTATTAAATAAAAGGTCTTAATTATTAGATAAAATATCAAAATTATGAGATTAAAAGTCATAATTATGAGCTAAATACTTGTACATGTGAGATAAAGTCAAAAGAATGAGATAAAAAGTAAATTATGAGATAAAGTCAAAATTATGAGTTGAAAAGTTGTAATTTATGAGCTAAAACATCAAAATAATGAGATACAAACTGCATAACTGCACTCTCCTAATTTCAAATTTGTATCTCCTAATTTCAATTTTTTATCTAATAATTATGACTTTTTATCTCCTAATTTCGACAGTCTCCTAATTTCAATTTTTTATCTCATATTTATGACTTACCATTGGGGTATTGATTTTGTATGCTTTTTTAGTAGCGGCAAGGGGCTTCCTTAGGTTTATGTGTTAAATAAATCATCTTTGGAATTAACTCATGGTTTAATATCATTTGACAAGGTAGTCAACTATAAGGAGGTTAGATACAATTACTGAATACAATTTTAAATCAAGAGAAAGATGACTAATTCAGTGTTAATATTTGAGTGGGTCCTGGCCCCCCGAGGTCAATAACAGGTCAAGGTTGACAACACGTCGACTTGTTCCTCCTCCTTCCTCAGGTGATCGGCAATGGCTCATTCGGGGTGGTCTACCAGGCCCGACTCATGGACAGCCAGGAGATGGTGGCCATCAAGAAGGTTCTCCAGGATAAGAGGTTCAAGGTGATGTGGTGTGTTTCTTGCAGAGTCAACATGGCATCTTCATGTGTGCTTTGTGTCATGATGCAGAACCGTGAGCTGCAGATCATGAGGAAGCTGGACCACTGCAACATCGTCAGACTACGTTACTTCTTCTACTCCAGCGGAGAGAAGGTTTGCTGCCTTTGTGCGTCTACTCGCCACGTGTGTGTTGTTTGTGACTCGTAGTCATTGTTGGCGTGCGTCTAGAAAGATGAAGTGTACCTCAACTTGGTGCTGGACTTTGTCCCCGAGACGGTCTACAGGGTTGCCCGGCATTTTAACAAGAACAAGAGCATCATTCCTATAATATACGTCAAGGTAACACTCCTCCCTGCAGGGATTGTTCGCCTTTTGCAGGAGATGTCTTAGTTGTCCTGTTCCCTCCTCAGGTGTACATGTACCAGCTGTTTCGCAGCCTGGCTTACATCCACTCTCAAGGCGTGTGTCATCGTGACATCAAGCCCCAGAACCTGCTTGTGGACCCGGAGACCGCCATCCTCAAGCTGTGTGACTTTGGCAGGTAAGGACGCTGAAGCAGTTGTCTGACGAGCATCAAAAGAGTGACAAAGTCTCTCCTTCAGCGCCAAGCAGCTGGTCCGCGGCGAGCCCAACGTCTCGTATATCTGCTCGCGCTACTACCGAGCACCCGAGCTCATTTTCGGCGCCACCGACTACACGGCCAACATCGACATCTGGTCGGCGGGCTGCGTGCTGGCCGAGCTGCTGCTGGGCCAGCCCATCTTTCCAGGCGACAGCGGCGTGGACCAACTGGTGGAGATCATCAAGGTGAGCGGCCGACGGGGTCTTGAAGAACCTTGCCTTTGCAGAGGAGGCGCTCACTTTCTCATCTCTCTCCTCGCCAGGTGCTCGGCACGCCGACCAGGGAGCAGATTCGGGAGATGAACCCCAACTATACAGAATTCAAATTCCCTCAGATTAAAGCTCATCCTTGGACCAAGGTAGTGCTCAGCATCCTGCAATACTTGATTTCCTCTCTGCATTGCGTACGTGCTCATAGTTAACAAAAATAATGGTCACTTAAAGGCCTACTGAAATTAATATTTTTTATTTAAACGGGGATAGCAGATCCATTCTATGTGTCATACTTGATCATTTCGCGATATTGCCATATTTTTGCTGAAAGGATTTAGTAGAGAACATCGACGATAAAGTTCGCAACTTTTGGTGGCTGATTAAAAAAAGCCTTGCCTGTACCGGAAGTAGCGTGACGTCACAGGTTGAAAGGCTCCTCACATTTTCCCATTGTTTACACCAGCAGCGAGAGCGATTCGGACCGAGAAAGCGATGATTACCCCATTAAATTGAGCCAGGATGAAAGATTCGTGGATGAGGTACGTGAGAGTGAAGGACTAGAGTGCAGTGCAGGACGCATCTTTTTTCGCTCTGACCCTAACTTAGGTACAAGCTGGCTCATTGGATTTCACACTCTCTCCTTTTTCTATTGTGGATCACGGATTTGTATTTTAAACCACCTCGGATACTATATCCTCTTGAAAATGAGTGTCGAGAACGCGAAATGGACATTCACAGTGACTTTTATCTCCACGACAATACATCGGCGAAGCACTTTAGCTACGGAGCTAACGTGATAGCATCGGGCTTAAATGCAGATAGAAACAAAATAAATAAACCCCTGACTGGAAGGATAGACAGAAAATCAACAATACTATTAAACCATGGACATTTAACTACACGGTTAATGCTTTCCAGCTTGGCGAAGCTTAACAATGCTGTTGCTAACGACGCCATTGAAGCTAACTTAGCAACGGGACCTCACAGAGCTATGCTAAAAACATTAGCTATCCACCTACGCCAGCCAGCCCTCATCTGCTCATCAACACCCGTGCTCACCTGCGTTCCAGCGATCGACGGCGCGACGAAGGACTTCACCCGATCATCAATGCGGTCGGCGGCAAGCGTCGGATAGCGCGTCTGCTATCCATGTCAAAGTCCTCCTGGTTGTGTTGCTGCAGCCAGCCGCTAATACACCGATCCCACCTACAGCTTTCTTCTTTGCAGTCCTCATTGTTCATTAAACAAATTGCAAAATATTCACCAACACAGATGTCCAGAATACTGTGGAATTTTGCGATGAAAACTGAGATTTTTGTTTTGGATACAATGTGTCCGAATACTTCCGTTTCAACGATTGACATCACGCGCATACTGTACGTCATCATACATAGACGTTTTCAACCGGAAGTTTAGCGGGAAATTTAAAATTGTACTTTATAAGTTAACCCGGCCGTATTGGCATGTGTTGCAATGTTAAGATTCCATCATTAATATATAAACTATCAGACTGCGTGGTCGGTAGTAGTGGATTTCAGTAGGCCTTTAAGATTGACGCCGTCAGGGAGAATTAGCCTTAGCACTGTTGAGTGCATTGGGCAGCTCGCCTTCGCCATTCCATTCGATCATGGGAGACTTCTTCAGCCCTTGCCAAGTTGAGGTCTCAAGCTTCTAGGTCTTTGAGGAAAGTTCTTCTCCATGTGTGTTTTGGTCGCCGTCTTCTTTTTCTGCCAGCGAGCCATGTCATTGCTACCTTGGGGTTGGTGTGGAATTCTGAGAATGTGACCTGCAAATTTCATCCGACGTGTTTCTATGTCTTGGCTGAGTGGTAGTGTTTTAGTTTATTGATTAGCTCTTTGTTGGGGATGTGGTCAGGGAGAATACTGTATTTTATTGGGGATGTTGTTTGCAGTGCTGATATTTTGGCTCCCTCGTGTTGCTAAATCTAAAATACAGTTACACGCCTATTAGTAAGTTTCACCAGTTCTTCTCAATTATTTTTGGTTAAGGATTTCGTGCCCCGCCTCCCCCACTTTCCACTGTAAATAGTATAATTTGTCTTTTAAATTGTCATAAGTACACCTCTGCGTAACAATCTGTCTTTATTAACATTAACGGGCCCTATTATGCAAAACCAACTTTTCTTACCTAGTGGTACCTGCTATTGTGTATTTGGGATCTGTATAATTTTTTTCATCCTTATTTAAAATGTAAACATTTTTGATTGACTTAAACCATTTATTGAAAAATAAAATTATATACTGTATTTTTCGGAGTATAAATCGCTCCGGAGTGAAAATCGCACCGGCCGAAAATGCATAATAAAGAAGGAAAAAAACATATATAAGTCGCACTAGAGTATAAATCGCATTTTTTGGGGAAATTTATTTGATAAAATCCAACACCAAGAATGGACATTTGAAAGGCAATTTAAAATAAATAAAGAATAGTGAACAACAGGCTGAATAAGTGTATGTTATATGAGGCATAAATAATGAACTGAAAACGTGCCTTATTATTACCATATTATGGTAAGAGTCATTCAAATAACTATAACATATAGAACATGCTATACGTTTACCAAACAATCTGTCACTCCTAATCGCTAAATCCCATGAAATCTTCTTCCTCTGTGTCGCTTCTAAATAATATTATTTTATATTTTACGGTAATGTGTTAATAATTTCACACATAAGTCGCTCCAGAGTATAAATCGCACCCCCGGCCAAACTATGAAAAAAAACTGCGATTTATAATCCGAAAAATACGGTAGACTCAACAAATAATAATTAATTTAAATTGATGAGCAACAATAACTCAAGAGCACAACATGTAAAGCACTTAAACCTACAAAATAAAAATGAATAAAACAATGCAAAAAAGTCACACCCCAATCTAAATCTTATATAATCTCATTGCTGACTGAGCATCTAAGCTTTTGAATTGTGCACACTGAACCTACAGGCTGTGCTCTCTTAGAACAGAGTGATCCGCCTATACTTGGAGGAATTATACCAACAGGAAGGTGACGTGCCACAACATGTTTTTTCTTTATCATTAAAAAACTAAAACCTTTACAAATTAGAACGGAGAAAGATACAAATATTCAAACACTCAAATAACAATATGGTTCTTAAGAAGCTAGAACAACATTTATTGTTTCTTCTGTCAAGATTGTGTGTCGGTCTAATTACATTTTTTTAAGTAAAACTTAGTTCAAATATTTAGGTGTGTGTACTTTTCGAGCACATTCAACAATACCCTGATAATTTTAGTCAGAACAACCGTGATGTGAAATATTCGCATGGTTTATCGTTTTTCCTGATGTTTACAACCGTCATCTTTCGTTGAAAGGTGGATGCAAGCATGTAGCACGTAGTTAAATATACTTTTCACGCGCAGGTGTTCAAACCTCGCACGCCGCCAGAGGCCATCGCGCTCTGCTCCCGCCTGCTGGAATACACGCCGGCCTCCCGCCTCTCTCCGCTGGAGGCGTGTTCGCACACCTTCTTTGACGAGCTGAGACAGCCCAACACGCGACTGCCCAGCGGCCGCGAGCTGCCCATGCTCTTCAACTTCAGCACTACAGGTATACGCACACACGCACACTGTTTATTAGTACAAGAGAATACAAACTTAAAAGAAAACTACACTTTTTGGGGAGAATTTTGCCCATCATCTACAATCCTTATGTGGCCCTACGCATTCTAAATGTTAATAAAAACTGCTAGCACAGGACGGCTAACAATGCAGGTAATCGGGATATATATTCTGCCTACAAAGCCCTCTAAAACCATTCAACAGTGTTTTATTTACATGCTGTAAGTGTATAATGGATATGGGTAGGAAATGAGCATTTGCAGAGTCTTCCTAGCGATTATGTTGTTGTTTTTTTGATGCATTTCATTTGTTGAGAGCAAGTTGAGCAAGTGTTCACTGCTTGAGTCGGTCAGGATTTCTACTGGGGTTTGGCTGTTGATAGAGCTTTCAATACTATCGTTTAAGGATGATGTTTGTTAAGAAATGATCGATTTCGATGCCATTATCGAATCTTTTTATCAAACCGATTCCTTATCGATTCTCTTATCGAATCCAGATAGGTTGTTGAATATATGGAAAAAACACACAATACTTGGTTTAACAAAAGCTCACTTTTATTTTTTAAGGAAAAAAATAAATAAATATCGACTGTTGTTACCCCCCCAAATTTTTTTATTAAATAAATAAATATTGACTGTTAGTGCCCCTTTAAGTGGGCCACCTAAGAAAAATACATGCAGGGAAAATCCTGCATTAATTTGTATTGTACAGCACTTAACATTTGAAACAAATCTCAGAGTAATGGTATTGTTTACTTTTTGCTCCATTACATGTCAGCAAAATACAATTATTTACCTACTTGTATTCGTCGGTGTTCACTAAGTTGAAGGGGAGAAGATTTTTCACCATCATTCTGGTTAGCTTCCGAGTAATGTTACCTCACTCATCTTGCTGCGCTCTGCGTATTACCTCGCCATGGTAAATGGTTATACCTCGCTATGGTAAATGGTTATACCTCGTAAATGGGTTAACGCTCTGTGCTACAGAGCAAACACTGCCCTGGTCACTCTGGCTGTCATGAATGTCATCACCTGAAATAGGATAAGGTTAACATTATCTTAATTCACATCTTGCAAGCACTAGTTTATTAGACAGACCTGCAAACTCTAGAGTGGTGTAGGCTACAAGATACCGTTAACGTTATCAGACACATACAAAAAGGCTAACGTTAACGTTACCGTTAGCCACTGACTATGCTTAGGTAACGTTAGTCTAGCTAACATTACTGCAGTCCTGGTTGACATAAGAGGTAACGTTATTTTAGCCTAAAGGCTATTAGTGTGCAGATATGGAAATTAATCGGCAACAGTTAACGTTAGTTACTCACCGGCACTATCACTGGGACTGCAGGTTGAAGCAGAGGAAGAGGGGCCTTGGAGCGTTTTTTTCCAGTCCATTGTTGTTTCTGCTTCTGTATCTGCCGCGGAATGACTGAGCTGCGTCATTTCCTGTCACGTGCCACAGGACAATTCCTGTGACACGGGATTCGTTCCCATGGATTCGAATAAAGAACCAAATCTCGATATTTTTTTACTGTCACAAAATATTTAGTTTTGTTTACAAAAAACAATTCCCTGGACACTGGAGGGCTTTAAGGGCAATACCCAAAGAATTATAAACCACAGCCAATAGTTGGAAATAATTTAAATATTTTTTAATTAGGAGTGGGCAATATGGACCAAAACTTTTTAGGCCGAATTACGATATACAATATATATCTGTATTTTAAACAAAATGTGCAAAGTGTTTAGTTTAAACTCAACCCCATATGACTGTTAGTACCAGTGTTCTAAAAATTACTTTAAAAAAGTAATTAGCTATAGTTACTTGTTACTTAATCAAAAAAGTAATTTAATTACTAATGGTATTACGTACTCTTTAATAAATGTAATGTTTTAATAGGGAAAGTACTTATTGTGTTACTTTGGAAAAAAAAACGTGGAATATGTCATACGCAGTTGAGAGAAGTTTATGGGAGCACCGTGTGCGTGCGTGTGTGTGCCTTTAATAGGCAGTGTCTCTTGCCAAGTGATATTTGATGTCAGCGAGGTTTTCAGCCGAACTGTTAGCTTTAGCAGTTAGCAGCGGCAGTTTGTCGGCTCTGACGGCTCTTCTGTTGAATCTTTTCACCAGCTTGTGTTACCTCTGGTTAATAATGAGGAGCCCCAACCAACCGCCGGAGCTACAGTGCGGGCACGCCGGCTGTGTGTGGCACCGGACGCATGTTGGACCTTTCCTTACCTACAGTGCCTGCGGGGCCCCCCAGTGGCGGCACACCGTAACAAAAGCACATAAAAAGATACCGATATGGCGGTATTTTCTCAAATATATATCTCTTTCTAAAGTATACCGGTTTTAACTGTAATACCGGTATTGCTGTCCTGCATATGACGTCAAGTCTGGCTCACGTCCGTCTCATTGAATATGCATGGTCAAGCGGAAGCGCCCTTTTGCCTTTCTTGAAGAAAAATGCCCAATGATTGCGTTGTTTTCGGCTGTACAAACCATTCAAATCGCGAAAAGGATAAACGTTTCTTCAGAGTTCCTCAAGGTAATCAAGAACGGCACAAGACTGAAAGATTTTAGGAAACAACGAGGAGAAAAGTAGCACACACTCCAGTCCGAGGGAGCAGAGTCAAAGAATGCACAAGTTTGCAGTAATACACTTTTAATGTTTAGTGTTTCCCATTGAAGTATTATCTTCATATTATTTGTATTTCCTAAACACGTGTTTGCTACGAGTGTTTCAAAAAGCACTCACTCGGTGAGTCTAAGTAAAAGAAAACTAATTTGAGAAAAACCTAAGAGTTAAGCTTTTACCAAAGGCAGCAATCATAAATGAAGCTTTCAAAACGTACACAATGTTGACTTCTATAGTTATATCTTGATAAAGACGGGAAAAAACACGCACGCTACAAGCATAGCAGTAGACGCAAAGTTAAATCCTGAAATGTAACCCTATCGGAGCAAAAATTCAAGCAGTCTTGAAATAAATTTCCTAGACCCAGCCACACACAAATATTTTGTAGACCTCCATGCTTTTCCAAGTTTCCATCCGTTTTGTCGTGTAGAATGATGTCTGGAGCACCAGGTAGTTCGATATGACTGGAAACGTAACCGACGGATAATCTTGATCATTCGACAAAACTTTTTTTGATAAAGTATAAGGATCTATTCCATTGCGTAGTTTTTGCTCGTATCTAATTTTTGCAGGGAGATCTAAGCCTCTTATGTACTCCGATAGTTAGCGTGCTGCTTGCTGCACAACAGCCATTTTGGCTTGGTTGACCACCACTGGTTTTTACTTTGGTGAAGAAGTCACGTCACAAAATACAAGCAATACCGCTCAGCCCTATATTTAATTGATATGTTTTGTCTGATTATAATTGTGATCAAAAATCGAATCATTCAATGATATTGACAATTTGAAGTATCAGTATCAGCATTGGTATGAACGATACTGACTCTGTAACGCTTGGTATTGGATCGATACCCAAATTCGTAGTATCGCCGACATCTAATGTTAAGTATCCAAACAACAGAAGAATAAGTGTTTATTACATTTTAACTGAAGTATAGATAGAAACATGTTACAACAAAGAGTAAACCAGTAGGGCTGGACAATTAATCATATCCCCGAAACAGATCCTGAACGAAACAATGTGGAGACGGCCACTTGAAACAGCAATTAAACTATGAATCTAAAGCTTACAAGAACAATCCTTACACCCACAACACACCTCATCTGCTTGTGTTATTGTGAACGACATCACCGATGTAACATCAATGTACAAACAGGACAGCAGTCGCCTTTTTAAGAAAAAAAACAAACAACCTGAATTGTCAAGCTTAGAACAGCAACAATAACAGCGCAACATCCAGTCTGATTGTGTTAACAAAATAAAGGTTTAAAAAAAAGTACCTTACACAAGCAGAATGGACTAAAGGCAATTATTGATACATTTACACAATTATGCTTTGACTTGTAAGGATTTTTGCATTTATTTAACAAACATTTTATTTCAACGCAAAAAGCACACTATGCTGGTAAAATAAGTATAAAAGGTAAAATAAAAAAGATGACAAAAAATACAACAGAAAATATGAATTAGTTTTTTAAAATATTTCTATTATCTAAATTGCTTGTTACTTTTTTTAATTATTATTTATTACTTTATTATTATATTTACTTGTTTATTTGTTCATCATTTATATCTGGTTTTTATTTTAAATTATATTTAAAGTTCAGTTTTGGTAGTACAATAAATACAAGTTTTTAAATTAATGAATAATCGTGTTATTAATTTCTAAACGTTTATATATTGTACCACCAATCGAAGATCCTGGGTTCGATCCTCGGGCTCGGGGTCTTTCTGTGTGGAGTTTGCATGTACTCCCCGTGACCGCGTGGGTTCCCTTCCGGTACTCCGGCTTCCTCCCACCTCCAAAGACATGCACCTGGGGATAGGTTGATTGGCAACACTAAATTGACCCTAGAGTGTGTGAATGTGAGTGTGAAGGTTGTCTATGGCGACTTGTCCAGGGTGTACCCCGCCTTCCGCCCTAGTCCAGCACCCCCGCGACTCCGAGAGCGATAAGCAGTAGAAAATGGATGGATGGAATCGTGTTATTAATAGACTTAGACAAACTTTAATGATCCACAAAAAACAGTAGCTCAGTTACGAAGGATGGAAGGTGTAAGGATGGAAAGGACAATGCAGATATAAAATAGACTAAAAATGTACCGTAGTAGCAATACAAAATATAACATATATACGTAATATTTACATAATATATGTACAGTATATGATATATACTGATGTTATATTATATTATTTGTTTACCGTATTTTTCGGAGTATAAGTTGCACCTGCCGAAAATGCATAATAAAGAAGGAAAAAAACGTATATAAGTCGCACTGGAGTATAAGTCGCATTTTTTGGGGAAATGTATTTGATAAAACCCAACACCAAGAATAGACATTTGAAAGGCAATTTAAAATAAATAAAGAATAGTGAACAACAGGCTGAATAAGTGTACGTTATATGAGGCATAAATAACCAACTGAGAACGTGCCTGGTATGTTAACGTAACATATTATGGTAAGAGTCATTCAAATAACTATAACATATAGAACATGCTATACGTTTACCAAACAATCTGTCACTCCTAATCGCTAAATCCCATGAAATCTTATACGTCTAGTCTCTTACGTGAATGAGCTAAATAATATTATTTGATATTTTACGGTAATGTGTTAATAATTTCACACATAAGTCGCTCCTGAGTATAAGTCGCACCCCCGGCCAAACTATGAAAAAAACTGCGACTTATAGTCCGAAAAATACGGTATATCATATATACAATGTATAACAATTACCATGTACAATATTACAGTATATGTAACAGCTGCAGCATAAAATAGAGAGTAGTAATCATGATTTCAGTATCAATCAAAATAATCGTGATGATTATTTTTTCCATAATCATCCAGCCTTAGTAACCAGTTATTAACAGTAAATTAACAAGTAGATTAATAATAGTTTTGAGAAATGAATACAACTGAAATGACTCAATATGTTGCAGCATATGTCAGCAGCCAAATTAGAAGCTTTTGTTACCCATTTTCAAATGGTTCTGTTATCATTTATATGCCAAATAATATGTTGTGTGATATATATTATTATTGCAGGAGACTGCAATATATGCCGCGATATAGATTATAGGCCATATCGCCCGTCGCTAATTTTTACATTGCATTGTGGAATTTCAAAGTTGTCAAAACCTTCTACATGTGGGATCCCCGATTTATTACCGGTACCTAGCATTAACTTTTACAAACTTAAGGGCGATAGATACAGTAGCATACCTCTCGCTAGTGTGAGCACGGTCGCGTGTCACTACGCCAGAAAAGTAGTTCCTCTCTCTTCCAATAACTGTCGCTATCGCTCGGTGAATGTGCAGGACATGGCATGCAAACGGATGTTCGATTTTTTTTTTTACAGGGCTAGAATAGATGAGTCCCTTTACATGCATTGTTAGTCACCTCGTGCTGGCAGTCCACAGAACACACAGAAAAGTGGAAAACGTGTGTTCTTGTCTCACTTAAGGATTGTGGATTGTGATTGCAATATTTCATATGAATGTACAAGATCAATACATCTTTGTGTTTGTGACTCTGTGTTCAATGAAGCATTGTTTTTTATTCTTGTGAAAATAACACATTATAATAACATTGTGTGTGTGCGCAGAGTTGTCCATCCAGCCTCAGCTGAACCCCACACTGATCCCTCCACACGCTCGCGCCCACACAGCTCTTTCCTCTCACGGTGGGAAAAGTCTTCTTTTTAACCTTGACATCATGTTTCTGTGCCCTTGTACATTAACGATAACGTCATTAGTGTACATGTTAACTTAAACTTCATCAGCTACATTCTCATCACAATGACATCATCATTTGAGGCGGTGGTGTCCAAAGTGTGACCATGGGCATATTCTGAAAATATACAATGATGAATGAGATATGAACACCTTATTAGCAATAACACAAAAGCATACTTTTATTTAGGGATGTCCAATAATGGCTTTTTTGCCGATATCCGATATTCCGATATTGTCCAACTCTTAATTACCGATCAACCGATACCGATATATACAGTCGTGGAATTAACACATTATTATGCCTAATTTGGACAACCAGGTATGGTGAAGATAAGGTCCTTTTTTTAAAAAAAATTAATAAAATAAAATAAGATAAATATATTAAAACATTTTCTTGAATAAAAAAGAAAGTAAAACAATATAAAAACAGTTACATAGAAACTAGTAATTAATGAAAATGAGTCAAATGAACTGTTAAAGGTTAGTACTATTAGTGGACCAGCAGCACGCACAATCATGTGTGCTTACGGACTGTATCCCTTGCAGACTGTATTGATGTATATTGATATATAATGTAGGAACCAGAATATTAATAACAGAAAGAAACAACCCTTTTGTGTGAATGAGTGTGAATGGGGGAGGGAGGTTTTTTGGGTTAGTGCACGAATTGTAAGTGTATCTTGTGTTTTTTATGTTGATTTAATAAAATTTAAAAAATACCTATACCGATAATTAAAAAAAACGATACCTAAATTTCCGATATTACATTTTAAAGCATTTATTGGCCGATATTATCGGACATCTCTACTTTTATTGATTAGATTTCGCATCTTTAATGTAAAAAATGTATTTTAGTGCTGCCCCCGCTATTTTGTCTATATGTGGCCATTGGTGGAAAAGGTTTACGTCTCAACATAGACGTTAATTTGTGTCTTTATTATGAAAGCTTTTGTAATGTAACTGAATTTTGTGTTGTGCATTTTTTACATCAAATTATGCTGACAATTTCATTTAATACAAATGTTTGTTTTAAAAATTCAGTTTGTTAAAAATAGTGTTTTGATATTCAGTGCAGAAATAATTGTTGCTTCAAAACCCAATTCTGTTCAATTTAAGGCTGAAGCTCTTGACTCAGAATCAGCCAATGAGGTGTCAAGTTTGAAGTACCCATTTTTAATACACTAAATTTTAGACACTAATTTTGCTCACAAAAGTGTATTCAATAAAATTGTCCGCATAAATTTAGTTTACAAAATCCAAACGCAAAATATTCAGTTAAATAAATTCAGTGTCCCAAAAAACTTTTGTAATACAGACACAAAATAACCTCCATACAAGAAAGGCAGTAGTAAAAATAATGTAGTTACTATTATTATTTTTTTTAATGTGTATGTTCATACTGTAGATATATTGAGTGCTAAATGCCAATTCTGTCTTATTGTGTGCTCATAGACGGTACCGGCCCGGACGCCTCTCAACTGGGTTCAGTACCAGGATCTCTTAACAGCATCTGAAGCGGCCAATTGCCTGCTCTGCCTGCCAGCCAGCCCCGCCCCCTCTTATTCTCATACACACACACACACACACACACACACACTTACACACACACACACACACACACACACACACACACAAAGATAACTGCTCATCTCGGCCCTGCTTGCTGTCCTGGTCGATGACGTTTTTGTACAGTAAACAACACTGCGGCCGATGAGACAAACACGCACGCACACGCACACGCACACACACACACACACACACACGCTGTCTGGCTGCTGCTACAGTAGTGGTATGTGAAGGTTCAATAGTGGGGGCTGGTCCTCTGTAATATAACCTTTTTGTTGTTATTTTAAATCACATCTCTCCTTCTTCTTCATCCATGTTTGTGTTTATTTATTTGACTTTTCCTTTGATTCTGCTGTCTTTTTAAGTCTTTTTAACCAAGAGGTTAACTGCCTGAGGGAGACCAGAATGTTCTATAGGTCATCAGGGTCGAGGAGGTGTTCACTCAGGAGATATTCCCAGCTTCTTCCAGCCCTAGCATTATTTAATTTTTTTTAGGCTCTGTGCATTTAATTTTTTTGAAAAAAAAAACAAAAAAACATTTAAATCCCTTTTAGACTCCAAAAAGGAGAGAAGCGTCCTCTCTGGTCATGTTTTTAGACATTTTTTGACATTTTTAAGCCCCGAACCATGCTTGAAGCACGAACACACACACACACACAGTAGCACACGCTCGTTGACTTACCTTCTCGTCGGCGTGCAAAGAACTCACGTCATGACTGAACGCCGGCTTGGAAGGCAGATGAGTAGTGGCGGGCGAGGAAGTACTTGATAAATGTCAGTGGTCCTCATGTAGCAGCAAGCATCTTACTTTTCTCCTCACTTGTTTCTTTTCAGTTGGGACTTCCTGTTAGTGAAAGAGAGGAGCACTTCCTACACTTTAAGCAGAACTTTGACCGTAGCTCCCAGTCATTCAGACTTTTTTCATTTCTTTGCACATTCATGTAGTGACTGGAAATGTTTTGTTGTTCTTTTCCTCCTCTCGGCACATGTCTTTCTCCAAAGCCATGCTTAATGCGTGTGTAAATATCATGGGGTTTTATCATTTCACAGTCTGTTGTTTCTTTTGTAAATACACCTGCCGTGTCACCACCCAAACTGTAAATATCGCAAAGGAGGAAAAAAAGAAAGACTCCTTGTGTGTCGACGACCTTTCTCTCTCTTTCTCGTCCAAGTAGCTGTTCACTGATCAGGTTTCCTCAGCTCTTCCCGTGTCTCTTCTCTGTGCAAACTCAATACTCCCCCAGGCTGTAGGGTGCTCTTACACCGCATAGCCTACAGGTGGCGCCAGTAGCTCGGGGCCACTCTTCCGCCTGCAAACAGCTGCTTGTTGGTGTCCGTCATGATCCCTGTGCAGTATTTGGGGTGGAAAAAGTGGCGTTTTTCTTTTGCAGGGAACTTGCATCTCGTGACCTGTGTGATGTTGGACTAGAAGTCACAAGATGATGCTAATAACCTTGGGCATTTTTCTATTGTGTGCTGTAAGGAGCTCAGAAGTGCTGCTAATTATCACAAGATCACATTAATGTGGTGCGACTGCAAACAAAGCCTCAGTGTGTGTGAGGGAGTGAGAGAGACTCCTTACAGCTGTGACTGTTTTTATGTACGCCCCCTGATTGTACACTTTTTTTCCCTGTTTTATTTGTCTGCCGGCTGTGATTGTGTGTGTGTGTGTGTGTGTTAGGGGGGCTGGTGAAGAGAAGGAGAGAGAAAGTATATAATGTCTCTGTTCTGTGTGTGTGTGTGTGTGTATATATGTGAATTAATTTACTGTAATAAAGTGTTGAAACGGTTTAATTGGCAAGCTTTTATTTTGTAATGTGTCGCAATTTCTGTAGTTCACCTCCAGGCCAGAAAGTGCGTTGTTCTTTTCCCTGGCACTTTTGTCACAAGGCGACTTGATCCTTTCCAATAGAACCTTCAAAAGACTCGCTTGTTATTATGTCAAGTATTTTTTAAACCAAATCACTAGATTTAGGCCAGAATAATTACATTTATAAATATTACTCTATTAGTGGTATTAATTCTAGAATTTGTTTGTTGTTTTAAGTGTGTATTGGCAGTGGCATTAGTTAAATTTCCCCTCATCTAAAAAAACCCCCATTTTTATCAATACAGTAAAAACAGAATAAATGCATTAATGGATACAAAAAGTATAAATATAACCGCAAAAAAAATGTAACTACTACCCTTAAGAATAATAAACCCGGAAAGTAAATCTGACAAATAAATACAATTAGTACAATAAATATTTAAATATATACATATTAATATGCACTCCTATATATTTTGTATTAAGAAAAAGTTCATCCAAATACTAAGTTTTCTTTGACGTTGCAGAGTGGGCGATAGAAGATGCTAAATTTGCATGTGCATTAAAAACGGCTCCCTAACTCGGAATCGGGTCTCATCGTTCCCTTAAAAAAGAAAACGTTTAAAAGATTCCGATTGTTCGCGAACGTCACATCTCTACTTCGAGTCTGTCTACGTCACTTCCGGTTCTTTCAAACAACGACGGAGAAGCGACCAAAAGACGTGCTCAAAGCTGTGACTCAAATCAAATAATTACGTCAATGTGTATGAAGTGTACTAAATTTGTATGGGCGCCATTTTCGACAGTTTATAACTGTCTTAAATCTTTTCGTGTCACTTACGTCACTTACCGGAAGTGACGATCGCAATAGTGACCCGCCTCCACCTCTTCCTTCCTTTTTACGATTGTATTTTTTTTTTTTTTTTATATTTTAAATCTACTGGTTATTACTTTGCGCCTTATTTGTATTGATCATGTTCAATTAATAAGTGAATTGTAGCTGGTTTTCGCTCCGTAGCCAAGATGGCGATGATAGCCGCGCACTCGATGATGAGTGCAACATCCGGGTACCGGCCGCTCACTGAACTGAAGACTTCCTGCGTGAAGGCGCTGACGTACCTGAGTGCGGAAGTGTGCACTTTGAGAAGCAGCCTCTGGAGACACGTCTGGAGCCTGCTAAACGTCGTAGGTAAGTGACTAAAGTCATGTTATTTATGTCTGATAACGCCTCAAACTTAATGTTTGCGTTTCATTGTGCCGTTTTTGTTTGGACATGTCCTCGAAGGAAACCGTTTGCAAAGATATTGGCGTCGCTTGTTGTCTTGAGGAGCTAACTCTGTTAGCTCGTTAGCCCCGGCTAGTTTACAGCCTTTCTGGTGCTAAACACTTTTGTACAAGTCATCTTTTATCACCATTAAGTTCAACTAAAACGAGTAACTAACCTCAGTTGGTAATGACATTTACAATACGTAACCCTCAAGATATTTATAAAAGGTGAACTCGACCTCCTTACACACGCTAGCATGTTACACGTTGTCGTCTTTAGTCATTCAAATCTCAGATAACAAGCACTATGCTGGCAATTAAATTAAAATAAAATAATAAAGACAACTTCAGATGGTTTTCTTTGTAGGGTTAGCGTAAAAAAAAATCATACCCGGGAACGAGTCCCACAAGTCCCGCCGGCAGCCGGGATGAGCAAAATGTTCCAAACACACCCAGAAAAGTCGCACAGGAAGGCGGGAAAGAAAAGTAAAAAAGAACCCAAAATGTTCAAAAATCATACCCGGGAATGAGTCCTACAAGTCCCGCCGGCAGCCGGAATGCGCAAAGTGTCCAAAATACACCCAGAAAAGATGCACAGGAAAGCGGGGAAGAAAAGTAAAAAAGAAACCAAAATTACTAAAATGTTAAAAAATCATACCCAATCATAATCAATGAGTCCCACAAGTCCCGCCGGCAGCCGGAATGCATAAAGTGTCCAAAATACACCCACGGAAGAAAAGTAAAAATGAAGACAAAAGCCCCAAAATTTTAAAATGAGTCCGCTGGCAGCCAGAATGCGCAAAACGTCCAAAATACACCCAGAAAAGACGCACAGGAAAGCGGTGAAGAAAAGTAAAAAAGAAACCAAAATTGCTAAAATGTTAAAAAATCATGAGTCCCACAAGTCCCGTCGGCAGCTGGAATGCGTAAAGTGTCCAAAATACACCCAGGGAAGAAAAGTAAAAATGAAGACAGCCCCAAAATTTTACAAAATCGATGGCAGCCAGAATGCGCAAATTGTCTAAAATACACCCAGAAAAGACGCACGGGAAAGAAAAGTAAAAAAGAAGCCAAAATTCCAAAAATGTAAAAAAAATTATACCCAGGAATGAAACCCACAAGTACCGCCGGCAGCCGGAATGCGCAAAATGTCCAAAATGCACCCAGAAAAGACGCACAGGAAAGCGGGGAAGAAAAGTAAAAAAGAAGCCAAAAGTCCCAAAATTTAAAAAAAATCGGGAATGAGTCCCACCGGCAGCCGGAATGTGCAAAATGTCCAAAATACACCCATAAAAGACACACAGGAAAGCGGGGAAGAAAAGTAAAAAAGAAACCAAAATTACTAAAATGTTAAAAAAATCATACCCAATCATAATCAATGAGTCCCAAAAGTCCCGCCGGCAGCCGGAATGCATAAAGTGTCCAAAATACACCCAGGGAAGAAAAGTAAAAATGAAGACAAAAGCCCCAAAATTTTAAAATGAGTCAGCCGGCAGCCAGAATGCGCAAAACGTCCCAAATACACCCAGAGAAGAAAAGTAAAAATGAAGACAAAAGCCCCAAAATTTTAAAATGAGTCCGCCGACAGCCAGAATGCGCAAAACGTCCAAAATACACCCAGAAAAGACGCACAGGAAAGCGGGAAAGAAAAGTAAAAAAGAAGCCAAAATTCCAAAAATGTAAAAAAATCATACCCAGGAATGAGACCCACAAGTAGTGCCGGCAGCCAGAATGTGCAAAATGTCCAAAATACACCTACGAAAGACGCACAGGAATGCGGGGAAGAAAAGTAAAAAGGAAACCAAAATTCCTAAAATGTTAAAAAAAAATCATAATCAATGAGTCCCACAAGTCCCGTTGGCAGCCGGAATGCGCAAAGTGCCCAAAATACACCCAGGAAAGTGGGGAAGAAAAGTAAAAAAGAAGCCAAAAGTCATTCAAATCTCAAATAACAAGCACTATGCTGGCAATTAAATTAAAAAAAATAAAGACAACTTCAGATGGTTTTCTTTGTAGGGTTAGGGTAAAAAAAAATCATACCCAGGAATGAGTCCCACAAGTCCCGTCGGCAGCCGGAATGCGTTGTGTCCAAAATACACCCAGAAAAGACGCACAGGAAAGCGCGGAAGAAAAGTTAAAAAAAGCCAAAAAATTTTAAAATACACCCAGAAAAGATCGTTTTGCACAGGAAGGCGGGGAAGAAAAGTAAAAAAAAGAGAAGCCAAAAATGTCCCGTCGCAGCCAGGATGCGCAAACTCTCCAAAATACACCCAGAAAAGCGGCGAAGAAAAGTAAAAAAGAAGCCAAAAGCCCCAAAATAAGGAATGAGTCCCACAAGTCCCGTCGGCAGCCAGGATGCACAAAATGTCCAAAAGACGCACAGGAAAGCGGGGAAGAAAAGTAAAAAAGAAGCCAAAAGCCCCAAAATGTAAAAGTCCCACAAGTCCCGCCGGAATGCGCAGTGTCCAAAATACCCCCGGAAAAGACGCACAGAAAGCGGAGAAGAAAAGTAAAAAAAAAATGTTCAAAATACACCCAGAAAAGACCGTCTTGCACAGGAAGGCGGGGAAGGAAAGTCAAAAAAGAAGCCAATATGCCAAAATAATGAATTCATGTGGTAGTTGATGTGTTTACTTTGCAAGGCAGTAAACACAGTCTCCAAGAAATACAACCTGCACAGGCTCTTTCTGACCAGACATCCACATGTCCATGTGCTGCTCTTCATGATGTAGTTAATAGCCCTGACTTGCGGGGCCAGTTCAAAATTAATTCAATTGATGCGTTTTGACATCTGCTTGGTTTATTTATTTAGTTTTGTCGCTTGATTCCCCCCCCCCCTGAAATATATTCCTATAATATATCTCCTACAAGAAGAAAATACATGATCTTTCAGTATGCATTTTCTTGCATTTGAGTCATTCCAGATGCACAAATGCACTGGAGATACGCACACATTGAAGTGTGAGTGTGCTTCTGTTGTCTAGATTGTGTTACAGATGTGTGCTGCTGGTTCAACACGTCGCACACAGGTGCAGCATGATTACATGAATGTGCAGAAAATGACCACTTTTCAATTGCACACGCTGTCTAGTGCGCACTATTTGGATCTTGTAAATCAGGCCTAAGTTTGCTGCTGTGTGTACAACTTTAACCTACCTCGTTAGTATTTGCACAAAAGGGCTGCACGATTTAAATAAATAAAAAAACCTAATTGCAATTTTTCTCTCCAATTGCAAATGCAATTTGATTTGTGATTTCTATTTTTTTTTTATATAAAACTGCAAAAATAACGAGTGAAGGAAGACACTTGAGACATATTCTTGTCTCAAGGTGCCACACATTAGAAACATTTGTCATAATCAACGTTAAAAATATTTGACTTCATGCACAGTCAGAGCTTTTGTCTTTTGAGAGCGATGCACAGAGTCCGGGCTCCTCCACCCTGTTTGAAGCGAGAGACCAAGAAGGCTCAACAATTCTGATTGGCCAACACGTCTGTCACTCAAATGGCGGTGACGGCGGAGGAATAAGCAAAAAACTTGCCGTTATTTATCGCACTAAATAAGACCTCGAATCGTGCATAACATTACTAAACTAGTCAAGTTCAACAATGATGCTTCTGGTTAACAAGTAACAAAAGTACTGTGTACATTCAAATGTTTCATACTAATACTGGTAAATGTTGTATCACCGTTATCGCTTTTATCCTGGTATTGTTTAATCTACCCAAAAAAGATTGATCCACATTAACAACCAAGTTTTATTTAAAATAAATAAATAGCCACACAAAATGTTCCATGGTAATATTGTTCTGGCTTCGTAAGAGCCATATTATTTGTGTGTTTATATATGCTTAGATATGTTGTTTTAAAGTAAGGTTGTCTTCATCTTAGCATTTAAGATGGCTGGTGCAAGCTTGCTTCTCCAATAAATGAATAGTGTTCATCAACCACCATTTTGATTGAAAAGGGTTCTACTGATTTTATGCTGTACTACCATGCTGCAGGGCCATGGCTCGTGGGCATCAGAAGATCCAGTCGCAGCAGAAGAACGCTAAGAAGGCGGCTGAGAAGAAGAAGTCTCAGGGCGCCGACCAGAAGACAGCGGCAAAAGTGGCTCTGGTCCATACCTGTCCCGTCTGCAGGGTACGTGCACGCTGTCACACTCTCACTTCCTGTATGCTCACTGTCACACCTGTGTTGCACTCTCACTTCCTGTGCTACACTCGCACTGAGGCAAAGACAAAATGTGCAACATGGCAAAACATTTTGGTTTTTTTCATATCCAATTATGACAATTCCTCTTATTATTTGTACCCTGCAACTTTTAAGCATTGTGCTAAAAGCTAAAACTCGAGATTAGGCATTAAATAAGATAAATGTAGGAAAATGATTGAATAACATAGTCAATTATTTTACAATTCTTTGTGTTTGTGCAGCAATACAAAATAAACAAATTCCACCGTCTGATGTAATAAAGAAACTTCTCCTTTTAAAGTTAAAGCTACATTTTAACATCTTTAATAACAAAACAAATCGGTTTTAAGTCTTGATAAATACAAAGTAGAGCTTAAATGACTATATATATATATATATATATATACTGTATATATATAAGTGGTATAACGGTACGTGTATTTGTATTAAACCGTTTCGGTACGGGGGTGTCTGTTCGGTTCGGAGGTGTACCGAACAAGTTTCCACACGGACATATTAAGTAGTGTAACACACGGCATGCTAGCAGCTAACGGGCTAGGATAGACTGACCATACGTCCTCTTTTCACCGAACATGTCCTCTTTTGCGGAGCTGTCAGGGCGGAGTTTTTTAAATGCCTCAAATGTCCGGCATTTTGAGTTATGGTTGCATGTATTAACAATGTATGTTCAGGGTTAAGAAGGGGTTAAAAACAAAACAAATTGTGCGCGCAGCAGCATTGGTGAGGGAGGGGCAGAGACAGCGAGAGCGAGAGAGTTATGATAAACGCGCATGCGTCGCCAGGCTCAGCTTTTTACCCATAGATTTATCACAGTTGATTTTTTTTAATATCTATAGCAGGGGTGTCAAAAGTGTGCCCCGGAGGCCATTTGCCGCTCACAGCTAATGTTTTAAAGGCCCACGCCACATTCTAAAAATACTATTAAAATAAACAAAAACATAACAAAAGTGAAATAAAAAAGCTTAAAGGTTAAATGTAATTTAGAAAAAGTTGCAATGTTGACTAACAAAGCTGTTTTTTTTTCTTTCAAACTGTCATTGCTCAAAACATAATATTGAATCAAAATCAATTCAATCACATCAAATATTCCACTAAGAAAAATATTTTTGGTGGAAGATTTTTCAAATTTGGTAAATAAATAACCCAAAAATGTATATTTTGTTGTTTTCTTACTGTACCAAAAATGAATCGAACCGTGACCTCTAGCGACTTTTTGCCGATATACCGATATTGACCGATATATACAGTCGTGGAACTAACACATTATTATGCCTAATTTGGACAACCAGGTATGGTGAAGATAAGGTCCTTTTTAAAAAAAATAAGATAAATAAATTAAAAACATTTTCTTGAATAAAAAAGAAAGTAAAACAATATAAAAACAGTTACATAGAAACTAGCCATTAATGCAAATGAGTATAATTAAGTGTTAAAGGTTAGTACTATTAGTGGACCAGCAGCACGCACAATCATGTGTGCTTACGGACTGTATCCCTTGCAGACTGTATTGATATATATTGATATATAATGTAGGAACCAGAATATTAATAACAGAAAGAAACAACCCTTTTGTGTGAATGAGTGTAAATGGGGGAGGGAGGTTTTTTGGGTTGGTGTACTAATTGTAAGTGTATCTTGTTTTTTATGTTGTTTGGCCTTACTATTGTTCATAAAGTAGAAATATATAGAACAGAGTTTTAACCCAAATTGCCACTACATGTATATATATATATATATATATATATGCGGGTGTGGTCAATATGACTTATTCATGATGTCATCATTCATGTGATCGGCAATGATGCATGTATGTTCTTTAAAAAGGAGAAATAAATGTTTTATTATATTCAAGGAAAGACACATGTAGGAATCACATTCAATGTTTAATACAGTAAATAATGAATACATGCCGCTAGCATAATGCTAACGACAGCTCACTGACAGGCTAAGAAATGTAGCATGGCAAACAACCCTTCACAACAATATTCATATCTATGGACAGTCTCAAATGAAGTCCAATAACATTTGTGGAATGTGGGAGGAAGCTGCACAGAGATGTCTAAACTATGCTTTGAAGATGCACACGCTGTAAACTTAGATGTTATACACAGGCTGGACCCAAAAAATGCATCATTGATTTGAAATCTGATCCTCTTCAACCTTCTCTCCTTACTTTTGTTAACTCCAATCATGTGTGCAGGCCATTCACATGTACCTTTCTTTTCTTTTCAAGATAGTTATACGTCAATAATAGAACAGTACATACGATCTATCACTGAAATGTGTAGAAAAAGGCTTTATGGGGGGAAAAAACTGGCAGGTTTTTTTCCATAGAAAATCCACACAGCTAAGTGAAATCTAAATTTTAAAAACAGATTGACGCCAATTTGTGAACATGAGCATTTCCGGTTTTAAAGTCAATAAGTAATTTCACAATAAATAGTGCTGCTGTAGCATGATAATAAAGTGAGATGGCTGTAAAAATAATTTATTATAAAAAAAAATTTAATTGTGCACTTACACTGAAATTTACTTTTTTAAAATTAGAAATACAAGTGATTTTAATTATTTTTTCTGTGTTTAATAATTGCTTTTGAACAAAATATGATCTATGCAATCATTCCATTGATGAAATGACAATAGTACTAAAATATACAATAGTTATGTCAGAAGCAACACATATTGTTAAGTTATGTCTTTCAAGATAAACATTGCCACATTTATAGAACTGACCTGGGATCATTCTTCTCTCATCTGGGAGATAGTATTTCATATTTCCTGTCTTTGTTCATTGTAATATTGATGTGAATATTTCAGACCCAGATGCCCGACCCAAAGACCTTCAAGCAGCACTTTGAGAGCAAACACCCCAAGTCCCCCATGCCCCCCGAACTCGCTGACGTTCAGGCCTGAACCACCACAAGCTGGTAAGAACTTTACAACTCTAGTATTGTTTATCGTTATTATTTGCTGCATTCAGGGTGTTTATTATTGGCGCACCTCAAATAAAAAATTACCTCTTTCAAAAAGTAGTGTGAAATAAAAGAGGTTATTAAAATAAAATACCGTTAACTTCCAAGAAGTTGTTACTTTCCCACACAATATAAAAACTTCTCCTTTATGCTCACTAGCCCTCTCAGTGGTTAGAGTGTCCGCCCTGATCGGTAGGTTGTGAGTTCAAACCCCGGCCGAGTCATACCAAAGACTATAAAAATGGGACCCATTACCTCCCTGCTTGGCATTCAGCATCAAGGGTTGGAATTGGGGGGTAAATCACCAAAAATGATTCCCGGGTGTGGCACCGCTGCTGCTCACTGCTCCCCTCAATGAACCCCCAATTCCAACCCTTGATGCTGAGTGCCAAGCAGGGAGACAATGGGTCGCTACCACAAGGCCACTGAGCTTTAGGCTTCATAGCCAACCAAAAACTATTTTGCGTTTGATTTATTAGACTGAAGAAATAATGTAATAATAATAGTCTTTTTGTGCTGACTAGTTTTGGTTTCTTCAGTAAAACAGTAAAAAGTGTCTAGGGATAATATCATTTTCATGCTCTTTAATAACTCTATATATATGTGATCACTAAAGTTAATCTTTTTGGGGCAGAAGTGACGGAAAAGTCCACCAGGTGGTGCTCTAGTAGCAGAGATTACCCATTATCAGTGCCAATATTTGCCATTTTGATATATATCAGTATCAACCTTTTTAGGGCCCGCACGGCCCATTGTCAAAGGAATCCCAAAGGGAGTCCTTTTGCAATGGGACGAAAAGGACCTATTGTTATTGTAAGGTTTTATTATTATTATTATTATTCCGCAGCTTTGCCCCCCTTAACATGCTTCAAAACCTTAACATGTTTCAAAACTCACCAAATTGTACACACACATCAAAAAAACGCGTACACAACACTTTAGTCAAAAAACCAAACCCCAAAAATGAAAATTGCACTCTAGCGCCCCCTAGTTTTTATTTATGTTTACTAGTACCAGTATTATTAAAAAAAAAAAAAATAGTGAAGTAAAAAGCACTGACCTTTTTGCATTGCATGAGCGAAGTTTCCTTCTTTATTCATTCAATAACAAAAACTACTCTAGTCAATAATTCTCCCTAAAATGTTTTCATATTTGAGTTCTTGTGAGAATAATTAATTTTCTCTCCACCTAATGCAGTGCTGATGTCCTGCTGTTAAATCCATAAATTCTATAAAATTGAGTAGCTGGCGAGTTGCAGGAACATTCCATATTTTTACCAACTTTCAAATGCAAATGTTGATGCTCCTGTAAGACACAAGTAATAATGCTTAACATTGCTCTGACCTTTACTGAAAAACAACCCACTGTTAACTAATCATATTTTAAAATATTTTTTACGGCAAATGAATATATGCTCCAAGTATCAGCCAACAGCTTCCTTATTCATCGTATTGGCCCTGAAAAAACAAACGTTTAATCAAATGTGTTGCTCAAATAACATTGAACTTTGTCATAGATTAAAAAATAAAGTCTTAGTGATAATTTCTTCAACATTTTTACACACTCCCCCCATTTTAGACAAAGCAGTTGGACGAAAGCATTGACTTGTGGAGCAGTTGGAAGTCAGCACGCAGTGTGCTGTAAAGACATTGGAACCTGTCGAAGACATGGACTGAACAACAGCCAACAAGTATTTATTGTATGAATCAGTTATTGAGAAGGATGAGTTTCAGTGTTGGTTGTTGCACATTCTTCCTTTTTGTTTGTTGGACAGTTTGTGTGAGCAGGACGCTTACAAACCACTAAACGTCATTCAGACGTCACAAGTACCTCACATCCTCCTTGTCCACCTGGGACACTTTCCTGGTCTTCTAGCTGACAATCATCAGACACAATGCGTCTCTAATCATGTTTGACATGTTGTAGCAGATGAATGAATAAACATACTAGCAGACTCTACTTTTCTTTCTGAACAAAGCCAACATTGTTTTTAAATACTTTACTGTTTACAAAGTAGCTTCTTAAAAAGTGGAAGAATACTTCAATATTTTAATAATATAATATTTAAATAAGTGTGCTGGTTAAACCATTTCTTTATAGGCAGCCACAGTTCTTCACCACCATGTTGCGATGCTTCTTGAGGATGACGTTGTTGTTGTCGTCATAGAAGAGCACAGAGATAGGACTCAGCTTAGTGGGGGCACAACATGCCTTGGGAACCTCGTCTGGTTTGAGAAGATGGACCTGGAGCAGGTCAGATAATGGACATTGTCTATGCACATACATACATGTATCTAAGGTATTAGTACACACTACACAGGTTATACCACACGTGGAACAACAGTAAAGTTAAAAAACAAAAGTAATACTTACTACTTGCTGGATAAGGGCGTGGTTGGTTGCATTCATGCAGGCACCAAGAGGGTAGAAACATTCTCCATCACAGTAGTAGGCAGAGTAGCCTGTGGGGGCCAGAACCCAGTCCTGAACAATAGATCACAGAACTGAACACTTCACTATTTAACAATAAATATTCATACGGACATTGTATTATTGTACATGGATACATACATGCATGTATGTATAAATGTATGTACACATACATGTATGTATACATACATACATACATAGATGCATGTATGTATACATACATACATAGATGCATGTATGTATATATACATGTATGATGTATGCATGGATGTATACATGCATGTATACATACATACATAGATGCATGTATGTATATATACATGTATGATGTATGCATGGATGTATACACACATGTATACATGCATGCATGTATATATACATGTATGTATACATGTATATATACATGTATGCATACATACATGCATCTATGTATGCATACATACATGCATCTATGTATGCATACATACATGCATCTATGTATGTATACATACATGCATACATTAGTATGTATATAAGTATGCATGTATACGGTACATGTATTTATGCACGTATACATACATGAATGTATATATACATGATGTATACATGTATTTATACATGTATGTATGTATATATACATGCATACATCATACATGTATACATACATAGATGCATACATACATGTATAGATACATGCATACATCATACATGTATACATACATAGATGCATACATACATGTATAGATACATGCATGTGTGTATACATGTATACATCCATGCATACATCATATATGTATATATACATGTATACATATACATGCATACATGTATGTATACATACATGAATCTATGTATGTATACATGCATGTATGTATGTATGTCTACATGTATATGTATACATACATGCATGTATGTATACATACATGCATTATTGTATACATACATACATGCATGTATACATACATACATAGATGCATGTATACATACATGCATGTATGTATACATACATGCATGTATGTATACATACATGCATGTATGTATACATACATGCATGTATGTATACATACATACATGCATGTATACATACATACATAGATGCATGTATGTATACATACATGCATGTATGTATATATACATGCATGCATGTATATATACATGTATATATACATGTATACATGCATATATACATGTATACATGCATAAATACATGCATGTATGTATACATACATACATGTATGTATGTATACATGTATGCATGTATGTATACATGTATGCATGTATGTATACATACATGTATGCATGTATACATGTATATGTATACATGTATACATACATACATGTATGTATACATACATGTATGTATACATACATGCATCTACGTATGTATGTATACATGCATGTATGTATGTATACATGCATATATACATGCATACATGTATATATACATGCATGCATACATGTATACATACATGTATGTATGTATACATGCATGTATGTATGTATACATACATGTATGTATGTATACATACATGTATGTATGTATACATGTATACATATACATGCATACATGTATGTATACATACATGCATCTACGTATGTATGTATACATGCATGTATGTATGTATACATGCATGTATACATACATACATGCATGTATACATACATACGTAGATGCATGTATGTATGCATGTATACATGTATATGTATACATGCATGTATACATACATACATAGATGCATGTATGTATACATACATAGATGCATGTATGTATGCATACATAGATGCATGTATGTATGCATACATGTATATATACATGCATGTATACATACATACATAGATGCATGTATATATACATACATGCATGTATACATACATACATAGATGCATGTATATATACATACATGCATGTATGTATACATACATGCATGTATGTATACATACATACATGCATGTATACATACATACATGTATGTATGTATACATGTATGCATGCATGTATATATACATGTATGCATGTATATATGCATGTATACATACATACATGCATGTATACATACATACGTAGATGCATGTATGTATACATACATGTATGCATGTATACATGTATATGTATACATGTATACATACATACATGCATGTATACATACATACATAGATGCATGTATGTATACATACATGCATGTATGTATACATACATACATGCATGTATACATACATACATGCATGTATACATACATACATGCATGTATACATACATACATAGATGCATGTATATATACATACATGCATGTATGTATACATACATGCATGTATGTATATATACATATATGATGTATGCATGGATGTATACACACATGTATACATGCATGCATGTATATATACATGTATACATGTGTATGTATGTATGATTACATGTACATATACATGTATGTATACATGTATATATACATACATGTATGTATACATACATGTATATATATATACATGTATGTATACATACACATGTATGTGTACATACATGTATGTATATATACATGTGTGTATATATATACATGTATGTATACATGTATGTATACATAAATGCATACATGTATATATACATGTATGTCTACTTACATGCATCTATGCATGTATGTATACATGCATATATACATGTATGCATGTATGTATGTATACATGCATATATACATGTATAAATGCATATATACATACATGCATGTATACATACATGCATGTATGTATACATACATACATGCATGTATACGTACATACATGCATGTATACATACATACATAGATGCATGTATATATACATACATGCATGTATGTATACATACATGCATGTATGTATATATACATATATGATGTATGCATGGATGTATACACACATGTATACATGCATGCATGTATATATACATGTATACATACATGCATGCATGTATATATACATGTAAGCGTACATACATGTATGTATACATACATGCATCTATGCATGTATGTATACATGCATATATACATGTATGCATGTATGTATGTATACATGCATATATACATGTATAAATGCATATATACATGCATATATACATGTATACATCCATAAATACATGTATACATGCATGCATGTATGTATACATACATACATGTATGTATGTATACATACATGTATATATACATGCATGCATGTATATATATAAAAGAAAGGGCATCTCTATCCTCCTTCAAAACCGCTATAAAAGTTCACCTCCAGGCAGCTACAACCCTAAACTAACACCCTCCCCGGATTGCTAATCATCAAATGTAAACAATCAAATGCAGATTCTTTTTCTTATGCCTTCTGATCTCTCTCTCTCTCTCTCTCTCTCTCTATGTCCACTACTTGATGTCCATACCCCCCCCCCACCCCACCCCCCCTCCACACTCCTGATTGTAAATAATGTAAATAATTCAATGTGATTATCTTGTGTGATGACTGTATTATGATGATAGTATATATGATAGTATATATCTGTATCATGAATCAATTTAAGTGGACCCCGACTTAAACAAGTTGAAAAACTTATTCGGGTGTTACCATTTAGTGGTCAATTGTACGGAATATGTACTTCACTGTGCAACCTACTAATAAAAGTCTCAATCAATCAATCAATGTATATATGCATGTATACATGCATATATACATGTATACATGCATAAATACATGCATGCATGTATGTATACATACATACATGTATGTATGTATACATGTATGCATGTATGTATACATGTATGTATACATGCATGTATATATGCATGTATACATACATACATGCATGTATACATACATACGTAGATGCATGTATGTATACATACATGTATGCATGTATACATGTATATGTATACATGTATACATACATACATGCATGTATACATACATACATAGATGCATGTATGTATACATACATGTATGTATACATGCATATATACATGTATATATGCATGTATACGTGTATATATGCATGTATACATACATACATGCATGTATACATACATACATGCATGTATACATAAAGACATCCATACATGCATGTATACATACATACATGCATGTATGTATACATACATGTATATATACATGTGTACATACATGTATACATACATGTATACATGTATACATACATGTATACATGTATGTATACATGTATGTATACATGTATGTATAC
>NC_084735.1:21191090-21198590 GCF_033978785.1 Entelurus aequoreus | reverse complement strand
TCACATTGGTTTTTTTTGCATGTTATACTATCATTATTCTCTATGAAATGTGTTCATATTAAGTTCAAGTTAAAGTACCCATGATTGTCACACTATGTGTGGCGAAATTATTCTCTGCATTTGACCCATCACCCTTGATCACCCCCTGGGAGGTGAGGTGAGGGGAGGAGTGGGCAGCAGCGATGGCCACACCCGGGAATCATTTTTGGTGATTTAGCCCACAATTCCAACCATTGATCCTGAGTCCCATTTTTATAGTCTTTGGTATGACTCGGCCAGGGTTTGAACTCATGACCTACCAATCTCAGGGCGGACACTCTAACCACTAGGCCATATCTTTACATGCACACGATTTCTTATCGTACAATTCGGGTGTTAACAGACCTTTTGGAGGAGATTACTCAAGAAAAGTCGAGGTACCACAGTGCAATCACTTCTAATGTGAAACCAAACTTAACTATGAATGCTGGGCACAGGGAGGTCATATTTGGGCTTCTTCCTGCGGGGGTGTGTCTTGACGGCGCGGGGGGGCCGACAGGGGATCTGGCTCTCCCTGAAGAAAGTCACCATGAAGGGCTGCTTGGAGCGAGGACCCCGGCGGCCCACCAGCCCGATCCAGGCCGCCGAGAGGGAGCGATCTGGAACACGACCACACCGGAGTGGTTCACGGTCACATGTTAAGGAATAGAGTGGCGCCCACCTTCCTCCGTCTCCACGTAGAGTCGGATGCCCAGGTTGCTGCGGGGGTGCAGGAGCCAGTGGTTGGAGGCCGAGGTGACGTCAAACGCCAGCCAGCCTTCCTGGCCTGCGGGTACGGACTGCATGTCCAGCAGCACCAGCTCAGGCTCCCTGCAACAACACACCTTTTATTCGCTACGCTATAAATCACGGTGGAGTACATAGCCCCGTTTTAACATTTGTGCAAGCTTAACATTGACTACACTCTCTTACTCTTAGGACCCTAAAGGGACCCACTCATAAAAGTGTCATGTATCTTTTTTTAAACTTTCAACTCTTTAAACTTTTGACAACTTCAGATCAATTTATTGATATAAAGTTTTAGTTTTTTCCACTTGTTTTTTTTAGGTAACAAATAATAGCTGCTTTAAAATGGGAAAATACAAAATATGCAATATTTCTGAAAATAAGTTAAGAGAGTGGAATATTTGAGGTTAAGTAATTACATCCTTGTATTGATCAATCATTTCATGAAAACACTGATTTTGATATAGTAGACCTATAGTGCACCTTAAACCCACTACTACCGACCACGCAGTCTGATAGTTTATATATCAATGATGAAATCTTAACATTGCAACACATGCCAATACGGCCGGGTTAGATTACTAAAGTGCAATTTTAAATTTCCCGCGAAATATCCTGCTGAAAACGTCTCGGTATGATGACGCCTGCGCGTGACGTCACGGATTGTAGAGGACATTTTGGGACAGCATTGTGGCCAGCTATTAAGTCGTCTGTTTTCATCGCAAAATTCCACAGTATTCTGGACATCTGTGTTGGTGAATCTTTTGCAATTTGTTCAATGAACAATGGAGACAGCAAAGAAGAAAGCTGTAGGTGGGAAGCGGTGTATTTCGGCCGGCTGCAGCAACACAAACACAGCCGATGTTTCACTGTTTACATTCCCGAAAGATGACAGTCAAGCTTTACCATTGGCCTGTGGAGAACTGGGACAACAGAGACTCTTACCAGGAGGACTTTGACTTGGATAGCAGACGCGCTACCGTGAGTACGCAGCTTTGGCTTCCAAACATTTGATCGCTTGCCCGTACGTGCGTGCCGCTATGTGCATGTCACGTACGTAACTTTGGGGAAATATATGTGCTGTATGAACTTTGGGGAGGCATATTAAATATAAGCCTGGTTGTGTTGTGGCTAATAGAGTATATATATGTCTTGTGTTTATTTACTGTTTTAGTCATTCCCAGCTGAATATCAGGTCCCACCCGCCTCTCACAGCATCTTCCCTATCTGAATCGCTTCCACTGCCCTCTAATCCTTCACTCTCACTTTCCTCATCCACAAATCTTTCATCCTCGCTCAAATTAATGGGGAAATCGTCGCTTTCTCGGTCCGAATCGCTCTCGCTGCTGGTAGCCATGATTGTAAACAATGTGCAGATGTGAGGAGCTCCACAACCTGTGACGTCACGCTACTTCCGGTACAGGCAAGGCTTTTTAATCAGCGACCAAAAGTTGCAAACTTTATCGTCGATGTTCTCTACTAAATCCTTTCAGCAAAAATATGGCAATATCGCGAAATGATAAGTATGACACATAGAATGGACCTGCTTTCCCTGTAAATAAGAAAATCGCATTTCAGTAGGCCTTTAAAGCGCCGCCAAAAAATATCTGTTTCTCAGCGGTACTCAGTCTTAATACGCTTTCCCACCATTTGTGGCAGTAATGACAATATCAAACAGAAGAAGTCTCGAGCTAAAGTTTCTTAGGTGCAAAAATTATGACTGAAGTGGGAAAGCTGTATTTTCATTTCCACTTTCATTTTACTGACAGTTTAGTTAAAACATTCATTATTAATTTAGTTATTTATGAGTCCCTTCTTATGCATTGTATTTGGTTAGTACTTATTTTTTTAATCAGGCTGACCTAAGCTTAAGTTTTATGTGTTTGTTAATAGTATTTGTGATTAGCACCACATGCTATATATATATTTCATTTCACAAGGTTGTAGACAGTAAGTAGGTTAGATATCATTTTTGAAAACGATTAAAATCAAGAGTAAGATTACAAATTCATTGTTGATATTCGAGTAATCCTCGGGCCCCTCTGTAGTGGAAAAGTTGGGACCCGAGGTCAAAAGGTTTAAGAACCCCTGCATTAGACAAGTCTTTTATATAAATCTGCTATGTCATATATAATTAAATCTGTCATGTCATATATAATTACTCAAAATCATATTCATTGCATTTCAGCGGTTTAATGGCAGTTTAATTCATTTACGCTCATCAAAGCTCTGAGAATTATGTGCATTTTTTTCTGGCGCCATCTGGTGGTTAAGGGGCATTACTACACCATAACAATATTTACTTGTTTTTCGATTGACAAGTATGAAATTCATTAGGTTTCAATGTAAAAAGCATAGTAATATTTACCGTATTTTTCGGAGTATAAGTCGCACCGGCCGAAAATGCATAATAAAGAAGGAAAAAAACATATATAAGTCGCATTTTTGGGGGAAATTTATTTGATAAAATCCAACACCAAGAATAGACATTTGAAAGGCAATTTAAAATAAATAAAGAATAGTGAACAACAGGCTGAATAAGTGTACGTTATATGAGGCATAAATAACCAACTGCCTGGTATGTTAACGTAACATATTATGGTAAGAGTCATTCAAATAACTATAACGTATAGAACATGCTATACGTTTACCAAACAATCTGTCACTCCTAATTGCTAAATCCCATGAAATCTTATACGTCTAGTCTCTTACGTGAATGAGCTAAATAATATTATTTGATATTTTACGGTAATGTGTTAATAATTTCACACATAAGTCACTCCTGAGTATAAGTCGCACCCCCGGCCAAACTATGAAAAAAACTGCGACTTATAGTCCGAAAAATAGGGTACTAGGATTACAGTCTGTTGAAAATAGCAATTATTGTGCAAGTCAATGGGGCCAATTTAGATCTTAAGAGAAAGTGTGTATACTTTGTTTATATCCTTTTCTAACAATGTTGCGAACAAAAACAATGCAATATATAACCTCCCTGGCAAAATTTCAGACCACTAACCTTCACACTCAACAATATTGCATAAGGAACACATGTAATGCTTGTTTTGGGCCCAAGGGATGGACAAAATTGGTAATTAGGTACAAAATAAGCAAAGAAAATGCAAAACATAAAAAGTAGCTTGGCTTTTGTACAAACAGCTTTGATGATTTTTAAAACTGTAGCGCAATATAAGCAATTAGGCATCCGTTGGATGCATATGTTGGATTATGATTGGCTGCAAATGCTAGTCATTCCCTCCAGGATTTCGCTGGCTTTTTTTTTTGTTGCAATTGTTGCTGCCTAAAATGCAGAAATTTGCGGAAGCTTTTTTAGAACGTTTCAATGTTTTGAAGCTTATTTTTTTCCAATAACATTGAGTCAACTTTTATGAATTTGTTATCCATTCTTGTAAGGGGAACTGCACTTTTTTTTTGGAATTTGGCTTCTTGATCACAATCATTATGAAAGAGAATACAAAATTTATTTTTTTGTTTTTGCATATAAAAACATACATATAAAAATACATATAAACATTGATTGATTGATTGATTGATACAAATCTGTTCTTTCTTGGTGGCTAGCAATGCAGCTAACGGGAGCAATCAATTCTACCTCTAAATCACTTTAAAAATGCATTTAAAAACCGTAACCAATACTTCATTTATATTCCCTAACCCAGTGGTTCTCAAATGGGGGTACTTGAAGGTATGCCAAGGGGTACGTGAGATTTTTTTTAAATGTCTGTCAAAAAGAACTGTGAAAAGAAATGCAACAATGCAATATTCAGTGTTGACAGCTAGATTTTTTGTGGACATGTTCCATAAATATTGATGTTAAAGATTTCTTTTTTTGTGAAGAAATGTTTAGAATTAAGTTCATGAATCCAGATGGATCTCTATTATAATCCCCAAAGAGGGCACTTTAAGTTGATGATTATTTCTATGTGTAGAAATCTTTATTTATAATTGAATTACTTGTATATTTTTCAACAAGTTTTTAGTTATTTTTATATCTTTTTTTCCAAATAGTTCAAGAAAGACCACTACAAATGATCAATATTTTGCACTACTATACAATTTAATAAATCCGAAACTGATGACATAGTGCTGTATTTTACTTCTTTAACTCTTTTTTTCAACCAAAAATGTTTTGCTCTGATTAGGGGGTACTTGAATTAAAAAAATGTTCACAGGGGGTACATCACTGAAAAAAGGTTGAGAACCACTGCCCTAACCCATATAATAACCTGTGACATTGTTATTGTAAGAGCTCTTTTCTAGACTAGTAACACATCGGCGCCCTACGGCGAGTTTGTAATGCACAACACCAACAGAACACCAATTTGTACTGACTGAAAATCATCAACAATCATTTTACAGAATCGGTTAAGTATTAACCTACCTTTCATGTTTTGTTTGTACACAGCTAGTTATACAGCGTATGCACTGTAGTGAAGTGGTGCGTGCATCATGATCAATATAAAGTGTGACTCACTCGATGGACAGTTGTCTATTTGGTCCAGTTAGCCGGGGACGTTTTTTCCGTTTTATTTAGGGATAATTATGCCATTTATGTCGAAATAGCTTGTCTCCAAAATCCACATTTGCAGCTTTGTGTCACGCCGACCTCACTCTCTTGGCTTCTGTCAGCTCCAACGTTTCACCCTTTTCTCTGTGCTGGCTTCTATAAGCAGTAGTTCATCCTTCCTTCATACAGTTTCAGAAAAATAAGGTTGTGAATCCTCATTTGTCCAAAAATAGTCGTTTTCGTTGTCTGTTACCAAGTCTGCCATCATTATAACACACTCGTGTTTGATTCCGACCACGTGCCCTGCTATGGAAATGGGAATCAATGCGCGAAAGAAGTCAGTTCCAGCAATGATTTAAAATGACGAAAATACGGTAAATATTGTACATATTACATATTGTTATGAACACTGGCAGTGTGTATGTAAAATGTTGATGGAGGGTTTTGAAGTTGTTTTAGAGGCCTTTAAAGGCTACAACGGTGACTCCCATTAGTCGCATCTTCTAAGCGTTTTTAATCATCTTTAAAATCCTAAAAAAAAAAGATGTGTTCTTGTCTCTCATGATTGTGAACGATAGGCAAAATTCCCCCAAAAAAGTGCAGTTCCTCTTTAACAAGGTCTATAACAGTAACCCTTAAAAGCACAAGATTTCAACAATTCAAAAAACAGATACTGTATTGATGTTTTACTTGTTTTATACCACAGACTTAAAAGTAGACACTAGATGTCAGTAAAAGCACATACTCAGAGCTCATTGTCGAATAACTATTCCGTTGTAATTCATTACAAGTAATAGTAATAATTATAATTGCAGAAAGCTTCCTTATTGTCCGATGTCTGCTCTGTCGTTCACAAGTAGCAGACATTCTCCGTATATGTTTTATTTTAAAAAGTGTTTGTCTTTTTTAGTCATTTATGTTCCAACACATTCACCCCGCATGTTAAGAATTTTTTTTTTTTGATGAACAAGACGAGAGATTATCATCACACTTCAATCATATTTCTTTGCTAGGTCAGCATTACAAATGAATATCTGTTCTTAATGGTCTTACCCTGGATAAATAAATGTTATATAAACTAGGAAGTGAATGTTAACCGCTGTACATAGGTACTGTGTGAGCAAAAAAAGTGGTTATATCATTACACGTTGTTCCTGCTTTGTCTACACAAAATATAAACAAAAGTTTTGATTGGACAGTTGACTACGCGTTTGAGCGCCGCTTAGAGACAAATTATGTTGGCAAAAATGACGCCAATTAGCCAAACTGCGAGGAAATTGCGAGCATTGGACAAGGTTGTCAGGCTGTGCATTATTTGTGTAAGTTGGCGACATCACAAAATTTTGGAGGCACTGACTAGTTATTGAAAATATGCTTCGTATTCATGCTAATATGTTAAGCAAACATGAAAATAGTTGACCTGTGTCTGTTGTCTCTCTGGATCTCGTAGACGGAAATGTGCAGCGTTCGGTTTGCCCTCTGGCCCAACGTCAGCGTCTTGTAGATGCGGAACTCGGCCGCCGTAACCGTCTCACCCTGCGGGAGCGGCGTCAGGTCAAAGCGGAACTCCTTCCAGTACGGCCGAGGCTGCAGGAGGTCTCGCTCTTGCTCCACTGTGCACACATACAGTATCAACCGCACCATAAATATTATTAACAAGTATCCATCATTAACAAGTACATCCACACGCACATTCACTGTACAAACATACATATACACATGCTGTACATACACATTCACTGTACAAACATACAGATACACATACTGTACATACACATTCACTGTACAAACATACATATACACATACTGTACATACACATATGTTAAAGAGGTTCATTTAGCCTACTAATGTGTATTTATAAATAGTTGATTTATATAGGCTAGTAAGGTAAAGTTTTGTACCTGACAAGGTACAAAACTTAAAAAAATATAACACGTCACAGATGACGTCACACTAACATCACGTGACACCTCTGAGGAAGGCTGCAGAAGCAAGATAGCCGAAACTTGTCAGGTACAAAACTTTACCTTACTAGCCTATATAAATCAACTATTTATAAATGTACATACACATTCACTGTACAAACATACATATACACATACTGTACATACACATTCACTGTACAAACACATATACACATACTGTACATACACAAGTACATATACATACATACACTCATGCACATAATCACGTTTCATCAAACATAAAT
>NC_084735.1:21141090-21186090 GCF_033978785.1 Entelurus aequoreus | reverse complement strand
CAAATGTTTGTCTTTGAATATATATGTATAACTTTTCTTTAGCCGTTTTTATTCGCCTGTTTCAGTTATTCTCAAACTACGAGGGCTCCATCTAGTAGTACACCAAATAATCACTCGATTAAAGTACAGTGTTTTATTTTCATATTAAAACACGGTGTTACTGTGTGTAATGTGGCCAAAAATATTAAATATACTTGTTAAATAAACGCTCTGCATTGATTTAATGAATACTACTGTATTTTGGTCATTTCGGTGGTACTTGCTAAAAAAAAATTGAGAACCACTGCGATGAGGTGGCGACTTGTCCAGGGTGTACCCCGCCTTCCGCCCAAATGCAGCTGAGATAGGCTCCAGCACCCCCCGCCACCCTAAAAGGGACAAGCGGTAGAAAATGGATGGATGGATGGAAACTTTTTTTTTTTTTCAAAATAATCATTAACTTTAGAATTTGATGCCAAGAAGTTGGGAAAGGTGGCAATAAATACTGATAAAGTTGAGGAATGCTCATCAAACACTTATTTGGAACATCCCACAGGTGAACAGGCAAATTGGGAACAGGTGGGTGCCATGATTGGGTATAAAAGTAGATTCCATGAAATGCTCAGTCATTCACAAACAAGGATGGGGCGAGGGTCACCACTTTGTCAACAAATGCGTGAGCAAATTGTTGAACAGTTTAAGAAAAACCTTTCTCAACCAGCTATTGCAAGGAATTTAGGGATTTCACCATCTACGCTCCGTAATATCATCAAAGGGTTTAGAGAATCTGGAGAAATCACTGCACGTAAGCAGCTAAGCCCGTGACCTTCGATCCCTCAGGCTGTACTGCATCAACAAGCGACATCAGTGTGTAAAGGATATCACCACATAGGCTCAGGAACACTTCAGAAACCCACTGTCAGTAACTACAGTTGGTCGCTACATCTGTAAGTGCAAGTTAAATCTCTCCTATGCAAGGCGAAAACCGTTTATCAACAACACCCAGAAACGCCGTCGGCTTCCCTGGGCCCGAGCTCATCTAAGATGGACTGATACAAAGTGGAAAAGTGTTCTGTGGTCTGACGAGTCCACATTTCAAATTGTTTTTGGAAACTGTGGACGTCGTGTCCTCCGGACCAAAGAGGAAAAGAACCATCCAGATTGTTATAGGCGCAAAGTTGAAGAGCCAGCATCTGTGATGGTATGGGGGTGTATTAGTGCCCAAGACATGGGTAACTTACACATCTGTGAAGGCGCCATTAATGCTGAAAGGTACATACAGGTTTTGGAGCAACATATGTTGCCATCCAAGCAACGTTACCATGGACGCCCCTGCTTATTTCAGCAAGACAATGCCAAGCCACGTGTTACATCAACGTGGCTTCATAGTAAAAGAGTGCGGGTACTAGACTGGCCTGCCCGTAGTCCAGACCTGTCTCCCATTGAAAATGTGTGGCGCATTATAAAGCCTAAAATAGCACAACGGAGACCCCCGGACTGTTGAACAACTTAAGCTGTACATCAAGCAAGAATGGGAAAGAATTCCACCTGAGAAGCTTCAAAAATGTGTCTCCTCAGTTCCCAAACGTTTACTGAGTGTTGTTAAAAGGAAAGGCCATGTAACACAGTGGTGAACATGCCCTTTCCCAACTACTTTGGCACGTGTTGCAGCCATGAAATTCTAAGTTAATAATTATTTGCTTGAACATCAAATATCTTGTCTTTGTAGTGCATTCAATTGAATATGGGTTGAAAAGGATTTGCAAATCATTGTATTCCGTTTATATTTACATCTAACACAATTTCCCAACTCATATGGAAACGGGGTTTGTACAACCAACATGATGACATCAGCAACCTCACCACTCTGCTGTATTTTGAAGTTTTTAACAAAACATCTATATCGTAATCAAAAATCTAGTTTTGGGGGGGTACAAAAATGGGATTTTATTTTTGGCCCTGACATCGGCACACAAGATGGATGTTAAATAGAGGCACGGTAGTAAAGTTTGGACACTCCTGATGACGGACAGATACAGAATGGATGTTAAATAGAGCTATAGTAGTAAGATTTGGACACTCTTGATGACTGACACACAGAAACATGCGCGCACACACTTGCACACAACGTACGTTAAATAGAGATACTAAAGTTTGGGCACTTCTGATGACTGACACACACAAATACACAGACACACGCGCACACACACAGACAAACAGCAGTAATTAGCGCCGTGCACCACACAGCTGCTGTGCACACACACACCATAATTGCAGGCCTGTGTTGTATTTTTAGTCGCTGCCTCCGCAGCCACATTTTCATCTCGCTCGGGTCCGCTGACTTTTTTGTCAGTGCGTGTCTTTTGGGGCCTTTTAATGGAGTGCAGCTGTGCGCTGTGGCACAGGCGTGCACGCCGGTGAGGTCACGGGCGCAGCAAAGTACCTGCTATGGGAGCAGGTGAGAAGCTTTACAGCCACACCGAGATGAAAGACGTCACCAAGCGGGCTGCTGTTTGCTCAACCTGCTGCGTGAGCGTTGACGGATACATTCCAGGGTGTATCGCTGCCACTAAACACAGCAGAAGGTTGCAAGAAGTGCAAGCCTTCATTAGGTGGAAGCATCTGGCAAAAGGCATAAACACTATTTGGGGACGCACCCACTAGGGGGCGGGGGGGACGTCACATGACCAGTAAGACCACATTCAATTGATATTTTCAATAACTGGGCACAGTTGGAGGGTTGGATTTGATTAGTAAGTCAATCTGTGATACATAAACACTAAAGCGACAAAAAGCAGCAGCGATGAGAAGAAATGTGCTGCAGGAAGGATGCAATTGAGAGGACATGCTAATATTTATGTTGTGGCAGATAAGACACCAGGAAGCTTCTCACACACCAACTCTAACCTCATCCACTCAAATACTTCTTCATGCATGCCTGATTAAGAAACATACCGTATTTTTCGGACTATAAGTCGCAGTTTTTTTCATAGTTTGGCGAGACTTATACTCAGGAGCGACTTATGTGTGAAATGATTAACACATTAGCGTAAAATATCAAATAATATTATTTAGCTCATTCACGTAAGAGACTAGACGTATAAGATTTCATGGGATTTAGCGATTAGGAGTGACAGATTGTTTGGTAAACGTATAGCATGTTCTATATGTTATAGTTATTTGAATGACTCTTACCATAATATGTTACGTTAACATACCAGGCACGTTCTCAGTTGCTTATTTATGCCTCATCTAACGTACACTTATTCAGCCTGTTGTTCACTATTCTTTATTTATTTTAAATTGCCTTTCAAATGTCTATTCTTGGTGTTGGCTTTTATCAAATAAATTTCCCCAAAAAATGCGACTTATATATGTTTTTTTCCTTCTTTATTATGCATTTTCGGCCGGTGCGACTTATACTCCGGAGCGACTTATACTCCGAAAAATACGGTACTTGTTTTTTTATTGTAGTATATTTGGTAACCATGTAATAATGGCCACTAGGGGACGGCACCTCCGATTGTCAGCAACACAATTTTTGCCTGAACAAGCTTGCTGTATTAACAATGCACTTAAATACTCGCTATTAGATTGATACAGTATCTATAATGTCCATAATCACATGACAAACCAGAAGAAGAGCAAAGCAAATACCTCAAACAAAGAGGAACAAACATAAAAATATCTGTATTAGTACAAACTTATCATTGTGAGTATTCATGGACGCAATATACCAATTATATTTTACTACACTATAAATATAAGTGTAAAAATAGTGATATAACAGGTCATTATGTATTAGATGTGTCCAGATCCGACATGAGCAAAAAATTTAAAAATCGGATGATATCGGCTTCCATCCACAATCTCCGATTTGAGCTCCGATACAAGCAGTCTTTTGCTAGTTAACACACAATAAGTACCGTATTTTTCGGACTATAAGTCGCAGTTTTTTTCATAGTTTGGCCGTGGGTGCGACTTATACTCAGGAGCGACTTATGTGTGAAATGATTAACACATTAGCGTAAAATATAAAATAATATTATTTAGCTCATTCACGTAAGAGACTAGACGTATAAGATTTCATGGGATTTAGCGATTAGGAGTGACAGATTGTTTGGTAAACGTATAGCATGTTCTATATGTTATAGTTATTTGAATGACTCTTACCATAATATGTTACGTTAACATACCAGGCACGTTCTCAGTTGGTTATTTATGCCTCATATAACGTACACTTATTCAGCCTGTTGTTCACTATTCTTTATTTATTTTAAATTGCCTTACAAATGTCTATTCTTGGTGTTGGGTTTTATTAAATACATTTCCCCGAAAAATGCGCCTTGTACTCCAGTGCGACTTATATATGTTTTTTTCCTTCTTTGTTATGCATTTTCGGCCGGTGCGACTTATACTCCGGAGCGACTTATAGTCCGAAAAATACGGTACTTTTTTTTTTATTATAGTATATTTGATAACCATGTAATAATGGCCACTAGGGGACGGCACCTCCGATTGTCAGCAACACAATTTTTGCCTGACCAAGCTTGCTGTATTAACAATTAGATTGATACAGTATCTATAATTTCCATAATCACATGACAAACCAGAAGAAGAGCAAAGCAAATACCTCAAACAAGGAGGAACAAACATAAAAATATCTGTATTAGTACAAACGTATCATTGTGAGTATTCATGGACGCCATATACCAATTATATATTACTACTAGGGGTGTAACGGTACGTGTATTTGTATTGAACCGTTTCCGTACGTGGGTTTCGGTTCGGTTCGGAGGTGTACCGAACGAGTTTCCACACGGACATATTAAGTAGCATACCGCACGTTGTGTAAACAATGCACACCGAGGCACAACACACGGCATGCTAGCAGCGACCGGGCTAGGACAACATGTAAAAGCCAGAGCTGGAAGACCCTCCTGCCTCGTTAAGATCTCCCGTTTGGGAACACTTTGGCTGCGCGATACATTAAATGGAGGACGGAGGTTTGCCGACATTGTTCAGCAGCTGCTTCTGACAACACGTCAAACATGCTAACCCATTTGAAGCGTCACCACCGCATTCAAGCAGCCTCTCCTCGGCGAGTCAGGCAGGGCTATAGCAACAACAAATGTTTTTATAGCAGCAGATTTAAGACCATATTGCATTAGAAACTAGATTTTGACCCATTGATATGGTGGAAGAACAATAAGCTCATATATCCTCTTACTGCCAAGTTAGCCAGGCTGGGGGGGAGGAAGCAAAGTTAATCTGAGGCTGAGTTGACTTGAAACTGTTTAATGTTGCACTTTTTATATGTAGAAGAAAAGTTTTGTCATGTTATTTAATCTGAGCAACAACTTGGGGCAGTTTAATGTTGATTAACGTGGACCCCGACTTAAACAAGTTGAAAAACTTATTGGGGTGTTACCATTTAGTGGTCAATTGTACGGAATATGTACTGTACTGTGCAATCTACTAATAAAAGTCTCAATCAATCAATTAATCAAAAAAAGCACTTTATATGTAGAAAGGTTTTGTTAAGAAACCATTCTGAGCCTTATCTTATTTAGTTTTTATTTTATATATGTTGACCAAAATAACCCTGTCTATGCCATTGTTTACAAATTTGCTAAATAAATAACCAAAAAAATTATATTTTGTTGTTTTCTTACTGTACCGAAAATGAACCAAACCGTGACCTCTAAACCGAGGTACGTACCGAATCAAAATCTTTGTGTACCGTTACACCCCTAATTACTACACTATAAATATAAGTGTAAATATAGTGATATGAAAGGTCATCATGTATTAGATGTGTCCAGATCCGATATGAGCAAACATTTTTTAAATCGGATGATATCAGCTTGCATCCACAATCTCCGATTTGAGCTCCGATACAAGCAGTCTTTTGCTAGTTAACACACAATAAGTACAAAAGGTTGGTCTTTTCTTCAGGGATGTGCCGATCGATCGGCTGATATTTGTGAAAAAGTATGGGATTAACGCTTTTTAATGCCGATCACAAATGCCAAACCTAATTTTGTGTTTCCAAACAGTGTTGAGCCGCTCCACCAAACTAATAATCACCACCATTGTGACAAATAAACTGCATTTCTTATTATGTTAAGGATATTATCACTGGAGGACGAGGTTAAACATTTTACACACCAAGAGAAAGCCAGGAGCGTGCATGTTATTAGCCAGGTTAAGAGAAGAAGTAATGGCTTAGTAAAGTTTAAGAAGTGTATATAGAAGCACATTGCAGCAGAAAATAAGTAGGTTAAGAGTTATAGAGATATAACAAGTGTTGCTGTTAGTACACAACATGTAAGAGGGCAGAGCCATTCATAAATAGGTGGTCTAAATATTAAAGGTTAGTATCAGTCAGTATAAGATCAATACTAGAGTGATCAGATTGATTATATTATCTTCCCAAAATATTTTTGAGTAATAGTAATGTTTACTTGCGTTTTAGTGATGTTCAAACAATTGTATGCAATCAACGAGAGTAAGGAATCAGTTTGAAAGTTGTGTTGATATTTTTAAACTGTCAGTAGCACTCTTAAATAAATTAGAACATTTACAGTTAATACATGTGATCGGTATTGGTATCGGCCGATCTCACTAATGGATGATCGTATCGGCAGCATAAAACCAGCCATACTTTTTCTTGTATTTCGCTGGAGTCACTTACAAAAAGGTAAACATGGTAGGCCATTGGATCCTAGGAGCTGGCAGTTACACAACAGCTAAGCACGCAATATTGCGGTCTAAAACATCATATTTGTCAATATAAACAAGTGCAATATACAGTAGTTGCATATTACTTATTTACTCATACAAATCCTCCAAGGCAGAAACATATTAGAAAATAACAAGCAACAAACGTGTCCGCATCCAACTTACTTAATTTAATGGAAGTGTGACCACTATGTGTCCCCAAAACCCAAATTAACATTGCACTTCTAAATCTGTCACGTATTGCAGATAAAAAATGTTATTATCATTATTATTAATATTATCATTATTGCATTACACCTTTGCTTCTACCTACTCCTTCTCAGACACATCATGATTATTTTTGGGGGTTTTTCTTAATTTTTTCAGATCCCAATATTGTGTTGGAGATGCTACTGTATATTTTTTTGTGTTCGAAATGAATGAAATGGTTCTACTGAACACACAACATGTAACACACAATGTAACAGAACCACACTGACTAATTTTTTGAATTTAATTGAATTATATTTATATTGCGCTTTTCTCTAGTGACTCAAAGCGCTTTTACATAGTGAAACCCAATATCTAAGTTACATTTAAACCAGTGTGGGTGGCACTGGGAGCAGGTGGGTAAAGTGTCTTGCCCAAGGACACAACGGCAGTGACTAGGATGGCAGAAGCGGGGATCGAACCTGGAACCCTCAAGTTGCTGGCACGGCCGCTCTACCAACCGAGCTATACCGCCCGGTATTTTACCGTATTTTTCTGAGTATAAATCGCTCGCTCCGGCCGAAAATGCACAATAAAGAAGGAAAAAAACATATATAAGTCGCATTGGAGTATAAGTCGCATTTTTGGGGGAAATTTATTTGATAAAAGCCAACACCAGGAATAGACATTTGAAAGGCAATTTAAAATAATTAAAGAATAGTGAACAACAAGCTGAATAAGTGTACATTATATGAGGCATAAATAAGCAACCGAGAACGTGCCTGGTATGTTAACGTAACATATTTATGGTAAGAGTCATTCAAATAACTATAACATATAGAACATGCTATACAATCTGTCACTCCTAATCGCTAAATCCCATGAAATCTTGTACGTTTAGTCTCTTACGTGAATGAGCTAAATAATATTATTTGATATTTTACGGTAATGTGTTAATAATTTCACACATAAGTCGCTCCAGAGTATAAGTCGCACCCCCGGCCAAACTATGAAAAAAAACTGCGACTTATAGTCCGAAAAATACGGTATAATATTTTGTTCTCATTTGCAATGCATGCAGAGTAACTTCCTGTTAGAAATGTTTTTAAAAAAAAACACTTTTTGCTCATAGAAAGGAGCGTGGCTACTTTGTGATTGACAATTTGTTGCCATGGTGACATCAAAGCAAACTACTTCCTGCGAGGACTCACCCAGGTTGACGAAGCTCATCACGGTGTCGGCCTCGCTGACCACGGTGCCGAGCGGCGGCATGTGCGTGCTGAGGGTGGGCAGCGCCGGGCGGTGGACCGCAGCCCGCCGCTCGCCGCCTCTGAACTTGACCACAGGTCCGGGCCCGATGATGTCGTTGCCGCCGTCGTCCTCGCCGTCCACAGCCATGGCGTGGTACAGGTCCAGCATGAAGAGCGGGGCTGAGGACGGCGGCCTGAGCGGTGGGTGGGGTCTGGGTCGCCCCGGCAGGCCCAGGATGGACAAGATCTCCTTCTGCATCTCCTTCTTCTCGCGGCCACTCAGGCGGCGAAAGCTGGAGTGGAGCGCCGCCTGCGCCTGCTGGGCAAGGAGAAGCAGTAGCAGCAGGAGGAGCAGCGTCCTCGGCAGGAGGCGGAGGAGAACCCGGCCGCTACTTCTGGTCAACCAGGAGGAGGCCATGACGCTTTCTCTTCTTCTGCTTCCCGTCTAGTCAGCGTGCTCAGGAGGGAGATGTTCGCCTCCTCCGATCGTCTCTCCACCCCTCCTTCCCAGCGAGGACCAGCTGCAGACCTTTAGGGAAAAGCAGGTGCTGTTGAGGTTGTGGTCAAGTGTGAGCGCTGACTCATCGGGTATGAATCAAGCCGGCAAAAAAAAAAAACTTCTACAAGGATGTTGGGGCGACCTTAGTGGAGCTTCAGCCTGCTGAAAAGTGTGCGAGCATCTGCACTGCACTTTGAAGCGGCGTGGCTCCACCCAGGCTCCGCCCCTTTCAGCCTTGCCGAGCCAGGCAGCTCATGTCTTTCCTCCTCCTCCTCATGACTGCTTTCTTTCATCGCCTCTTGAGGGTTCCAGAGTTTACGCACAACTCGCCAAAGACGTCCTGCAACTAACTTTAAAGTGCTCAGCTGTGTAAGCAAACAAGATGTTTTTAAGTGCGAAAACATTAGCATTTCATCTTCAATACACAACAATAACACTAATTATGCAATTAGGGATGTCCCCATCAACATTAGCGAGTAATCATACCCCTTTAGACAGGTGTGACATAGGGTTGGGCCATATGGTTGAAAACTGTATTGCGATATAAGTGTTTTATGTCGGCCGTTATCCATAATTATTTATATTTTCCATGACCTATGGAAAATAAGGACCAGGAAAAACATTTGAAAAGTAAACATTTTAATTTCAAATGTAACCTTCCTCCTCTATCAAGGAAATGTCAACACAAGCAAGGAAAACAATCTAACAAAATACCAATATCACATTGAACAGTTACCAATAAGCTCTTAAAATGAAGGTGCAGAAACAAGGAATATGTAAGAAATGGTTTATAAAGTGTAACTAAAAGTGTGAAAATGTAAACACAGAGAAACCTGAGAACAGGGGTGTCCAAACTTTTTCCACTGAGGGCCGCACACAGAAAAATTAAAACATGTGGGGGCCATTTTGATATTTTTCATTTTCAAACCATAACAAAATATATGCTTTTTTTTTATTTTACCTTTAGGGGTCCCGGGGACCATAAAGGGTCTCAGTCATTAAAATGTTAAAAACAAGTCAGATTATTATTATTTTTTAATTATTTAACGCTTACAGTAAATCTCTATATCAACTTCAAGTTGATATAAAGTAATACAAATTTTAAAAAATGTTCTATGGCTTTTCTGTCAAAAACAACTTAGTTTTTTTTATAGTAAAACTGAAATATGCAGTATTTAGTAATTAGAGCCCTAAAAGATCAATAATGCAGGACACCATTGATTTTAATTCTTTCATATTTTTGAGTAATCACAGTGAAAAGATAAATAAAAAATCACTAAATATATAGGATCCAAAAGGTGCCCCACTCATGAAGTGATACATTTTTATTAGGTTTTTCTTTTACTTTCAACACTTAAGTTACGAGATCAACTTCAGATATATCTGTCGATTTTATGCTGGAACTATTATATTGCTTGTTTTATGCGCTTTTGTCAAAGAAAACTTTGATGTTTTTATATGGCTACTACACAATATATGCAGTATTTTTTTTAAAGTGAAATATTTGAAGTAATTGGAGCCCTGAAAATAATTCATTATAACATGGATTTTTTGTCTTTTTTTTTTTTTTGTTGAGCAATGGCAAAAAAATGAAAAATGAAAAAAAAAACAGCCTGCATGGCAGCTTTTGTGTCAACATTGCAACTTTTTCTCGTTAGATTTCACCTCATTCCACTTTTTTTTTAATGTTCTTTTTTATTTTTACAATAGTATTTCCAGAATGTTTGGCGGGCCGGTAAACAATTAGTTGCGGGCCGCAAATGGCCCCCGGGCCGCACTTTGGACACCCCTACCTGAGAATAACTATCTTCTGCAGGTTAAGTGCCAGGAAGTTACAGCGGTGCTCTAAAGGGTGAGCACATCTTATGGTGGTGTGTTATTAGCGGTCTTGGTGGGGAGAAGCGCCTCGCATCATTTACAGACCACATAGGTCTGACTACGATACGTTTTAAAAAATCCAAAAAAGTGCCATACTGTCCATGTGACTTTTCCTCTATTATTCACAATTTCTTCATTTTTACTTTCTCTTGCAAAGGATCAACCGCTAGACAAGAAGATGGCACAACCAAATGTATTACTGATTGGCTGTTAGCATGTCCATCCATCCATCCATCTTCAACCGCTTATCCGGAATCGGGTCGCGGGGACAACAGCTCCAGCAAAGACCCCCAGACTTCCCTCTCCAGAGCAACATTTGCGACTTCCTCCTGGGGAATCCCGAAGCATTCCCAGGCCAGAGAGGAGATGTAATCCCCCCATCTGGTCCTTGGCCTGCCGCGGGGCCTCCTCCCAGTGGGACGTGCAACGAGGACCTCCCTAGGGAGACGCTCGTGAGGCATCCGCACGAGATGCCCGAACCACCTAAGCTGGCTCCTTTCCAAGCGAAGGAGCAGCGGCTCTACTCCGAGTCTCTCTCGGGTGACTGCATTTCTCACCCTATCTCTAAGGGAGATGCCAGCCACCCTTCTGAGGAAACTCATTTCGGCCGCTTGTATCCGCGATCTTATTCTTTCGGTCATTACCCACACTTCATGACCATAGGTGAGAGTAGGAATGTAGATAGCTCGGTAGACCGAGAGCTTTGCCTTCTGGCTCAGCTCCCGTTTCGTCACAACAGTGCGGCAGAGAGACTGCAATACTGCCCCAGCTGCTCCGATTCTCCGGCTGATTTCCTTCTCCATCTTTCCCTCACTCGTGAACAAGACTCCGAGATACTTAAACTCCTCCACCTGGGACAGAGTCCTGTCCCCTACCCGGACTGTACAAACCATCGGTTTCCTGCTGAGAACCATGGCCTCAGATTTGGAGATGCTGATCCTCATTCCAGCCGCTGAACACTCGGCTGCGAACCGATCCAGTGAGAGCTGAAGGTCACGAACCGAAGGTGCCATCAGGACCACATCATCTGCAAACAGCAGTGACGCAACCTTTAGCCCCCCGAGACGTATACCCTCTCCGCCATGGCCACGACTCCGCCTAGAAATCCTGTCCATGAAAATCACAAACAGGATAGGTGACAGAGCGCAGCCCTGGCGGAGACCAACCCCCACTGGAAACGGATCCGACTTACATCCAAGCACCCGGACACAACTCTCGCTTTGGTTGTACAGAGATTGGATGGCCCTCAGCAGGGTTCCCCTCACTCCGTACTCCCTCAGCACCTCCCACAAGATCTCCCGAGGGACGCGGTCATACGCCTTCTCCAAATCCACAAAACACATGTAGACTGGATAGGCATACTCCCAGGCCCTCTCCAGGATTCCCGCAAGCGTAAAGAGTTGGTCAGTTGTTCCACGACCAGGACGGAATCCACATTGCTCCTCTTGAATCTGAGGTTCGACTATCGGCCGGACCCTCCTTTCCAGTACCTTGGCGTAAACTTTCCCAGGGAGGCTGAGTAGTGTGATACCCCTGTAATTAGCACACACCCTCTGGTCCCCCTTTTTGAAAAGGGGAACCACCACCCCAGTCTGCCACTCCCTCGGCACTGTCCCAGACTTCCACGCAATGTTAAAAAGGCGTATCAACCAAGACAGCCCATCAACACCCAGAGCCTTCAGCATTTCTGGACGGATCTCGTCAACCCCCGGAGCTTTGCCACTGTGGAGTTGTCTAACTACCTCAGTGACTTCACTCCGAGAGATCGACGTCGATCCCCCATCATCCTCAGGCCCTGCTCCTATCAGGGAGGGTGTGTCTGATGTATTTGGGTTCAGGAGTTCCTCAAAGTGTTCTTTCCAACGCCCTACGACTTCCTCACTTGAAGTCAGCAAAGTCCCATCCTTGCCGTACACAGCTTGGATGGTTCCCTGCTTCCCCCTCCTGAGGTGCCGTATGGTCTTCCAGAACAGCTTTGGTGCCGCCCGATAGTCCTTCTCCATGGATTCCCCGAACTGCTCCCACACCCTCTGCTTAGCCTCGTCCACAGCCACGGCCGCTGCCCTTCGGGCCCGTCGGTACCTTGCAACTGCCTCCGGAGTCCCCCGGGATAACATACCCCGGTAGGACTCCTTCTTCAGTCGGACGGCTTCCCTGACCACCACTGTCCACCAGGGTGTTCGAGGGTTACCACCCCTTGAGGCACCTAAGACCTTCTGGCCACAGCTCGCAGCTGCAGCTTTAGCAATAGAGGCTTTGAACATTGCCCATTCCTGTTCAATGTCCCCAACCTCCACAGGGATGGCAGAGAAGTCCCGCCGGAGGTGGGAGTTGAAGTCCTTCCAGACAGAGGACTCCTCCAAACGTTCCCAGTTCACCCGCACTACACGCTTGGGTTTGCCAGGTCTGTCCAGAGGTTTCCCCCGCCATCTAACCCAACTCACCACCAGATGGTGATCAGTTGACAGTTCAGCCCCTCTCTTCACCCGAGTGTCCAAAACATACGGCCTCAGATCAGCTGATACGATTACAAAATCGATCATTGATCTTTGGCCTAGGGTGCTCTGGTACCAGGTACACCTATGAGCATCCTTATGCTTGAACATGGTGTTTGTTATCGCAAGTCCGTGACTAGCACAGAAGTCCAATAACAATCCACCACTCAGGTTCAGATCAGGGAGACCGTTCCTCCCAATCACGCCAGTCCAAGTATCACTGTCATTGCCCACGTGCGCGTTGAAGTCCCCCAGCAAGACTATGGAATCCCCTGCCGGCGCCCCATACAGGACCCCATGCAAGGTATCCAAGAAGGCTGAATACTCTGAACTCCTGTTTGGTGCGTATGCATAAACAACAGTCAGAGTTTTCCCCCCTCCAACCCTAAGGCGAAGGGAGGCGACCCTCTTGTCCACTGGGGTGAACTCCAACGTACAGGCACTCAGCCGGGGACTCGTGAGTATCCCCACACCCGCCTGTGCCCTCACACCCTGAGCAACTCCAGAAGTGAACAAGGTCCATCCCTTGTCCAGGAGTGTGGTTTCAGAGCCCTTGCTATGCGTAGAGGTAAGCCCCACCAGATCCAAACGGTAGCGCTCCACCTCTCGCACCAGCTCAGGCTCCTTCCCCACCAGCGTAGAGACGTTCCACGTCCCGAAAGTCAGCCTCTGCTGCCCCGAATTGGTCCGTCCGGAGCCTCCACTTTCACTGCCATCCACTTGGCAGCGCACCCGACCCCACTGGTTCCGACCGCGGGTGGTGGGCCCACGTGGCAGAGAAGATGGTGTGACCACGTAGCTTCTTCGGGCTGTGCCCGGCCTCCGTGGCAAGCCCGGCCACCAGGCGCTCGCTGACGAGCCCTACCTCCGGGCCTAGCTCCGGAGGAGGGCCCCGGGCTTCCTCCGGGCCGGGTAACGCATCCTCTTTTAGTGTAGTTCATGGGGGGTATCGTAACCCTGATGGGGGGGCATTCGGGTGCTACACCTTGCCCAAGGGTGACCCGGAACTATGTAAGGCAGGGGCGTTCAACTCCCTGAGGCTTAATACAAGCCCACATACCTGTTAGCATGTCCCTCTCACTAATCAGTGATCACTTCCTGCGTTAACCAGTTACCAGAGAGCGAGTGCCTTTGTTCATGCAACCAACCTTCCGCTTTCTTCCGACAAATAAAATATATATTATTACATTTCATTGAACAAATTTGGCGAAGTTGGTAGAGTGGCTGTGCCAGCAATCGGAGTGTTGCTGGTTGCTGGGGTTCAATTCCCACCTTCTACCTTCCTAGTCACGTCCGTTGTGTCCTTGGGCAAGACACTTCACCCTTTGCCTCTGATGGCTGCTGGTTAGCGCCTTGCATGGCAGCTCCCGCCATCAGTGTGTAAATGTTTGTGTGAATTGGTAAATGTGGAAATACTGTCAAAGCGCTTTGAGTACCTTGAAGGTAGAAAAGCGCTATACAAGTACAACCCATTTATCATTTATCATTTATATTTACATCGATTACATGTCTATCGCAATATTAGAAATGTCCAATTATGGCTTTTTTGCCGATATCCGATATTCCGATATTGTCCAACTCTTAATTACAGATTCCGATATCAACCGATACAGATATATACAGTCGTGGAATTAACACATTATTATGCCTAATTTTGTTGTGATGCCCCGCTGGATGCATTAAAAATGTAACAAGGTTTTCCAAAATAAATCAACTCAAGTTATGGAAAAAAAATGTCAACATGGCACTGCCATATTTATTATTGAAGTCACAAAGTGCATTATTTTTTTTAACATGCCTCAAAACAGCAGCTTGGAATTTGGGAGAGAGCATGAGGAGGTTGAGTTGGGCGGGGTTGGGAGGGTGGCAGGGGAAAGCGGGGGGTGTATATTGTAGCGTCCCGGAAGAGTCAGTGCAGCAAGGGGTTCTGGGTATTTGTTCTGTTGTGTTTATGTTGTGTTACGGTGCGGATGTTCTCCGGAAATGTGTTTGTCATTCTTGTTTGGTGTGGGTTCACAGTGTGGCACATATTTGTAACAGTGTTAAAGTTGTTTATACGGCCACCCTCAGTGTGACCTGTGTGGCTGTTGACCAAGTATGCCTTGTATTCACTTGTGTGTGTGAAAAGCCGTAGATATTATGTGATTGGGCCGGCACGCAAAGGCAGTGCCTTTAAGGTTTATTGCCGTTTTAAAAAGTCATAAATTTTACTTTTTGAAACCAATACCGATAATTTCCGATATTACATTTTAAAGCATTTATCGGCCGATAATATCGGCAGTCCGATATTATCGGACATCTCTACGCGATATATATTGATATTGTTTTATCGGCCAGCCGCACTGTGACATAAAGAATCCGACAAAAAGAAGTGACAGAAGATGGTTCACTTTGATTTTGCAAATGCGTCATAAATGCAAATTTGATGAGTATGTCATGACGTCACCACCGCCACAAATGGATTGTAGTCGACGTGGGAAACACCGTATACTTAAACAGTACGACTTCCACTGACTCAATAGCGCCCCTCGAGGAACACAGCGGTACTACAAAAGAGTGCACTTACCAAAGTGCTCCTTTAAACGTGACGCACATACAAAACCTTACTTGGCATTCATCGTTTGACACACACACACACACACACACACACACACACACACACACACACACACACACACACACACACACACACACACACACAGCGCACGCAGTTGTGTGTTCAAAGTGCACACGAGGAAGGAGTGAGTCAAGTTGTGGTGGGCCGTGTTTGTGCACACTGGCCTTCAAAGTCGACGACGTGCTTGTGGTGGGGATGGTGTTCACATGTGCGGGCCTCCTCCAAGTTCCTGTGTGTGTGTGCAAAGATGGACGACATATTGACAAGTTGAAAACCACCACCCCGCTTCCTCTTTGCTCGCCCCACCGCAGCCAGCCGGGCGTGTCCTTATCTCCTGATGGGAGAATTACTCAGAAATGTCCGGCCTCCAACACTCAAGCAGCACACTACACCAACACTTCATTTACGTGCACCAAAGTCTTTTATATTTCACTGGCTGCCATCTTCATTTAGTTTCATCTTCCCGCAAAAGGTTATTGTTCAGCTGTAGTTTAAAGGCCTACTGAAATGAATTTTTTTTATTTAAACGGGGATAGCAGATCCATTCTATGTGTCATACTTGATCATTTCGAGATATTGCCATATTTTTGCTGAAAGGATTTAGTAGAGAACATTGACGATAAAGTTCGCAACTTTTGGTCGCTGATAAAAAAAAGCCTTGCCTGTACCGGAAGTAGCGTGACGTCCCAGGTTGAAAGGCTCCTCACATTTCCCCATTGTTTACACCAGCAGCGAGAGCGATTCGGACCGAGAAAGCGACGAGTACCCCATTAATTTGAGCGAGGATGAAAGATTCGTGGATGAGAAACGTGAGAGTGAAGGACTAGAGTGCAGTGCAGGACTTATCTTTTTTCGCTCTGACCGTAACTTAGGTACAAGCTGGCTCATTGGATTCTACACTTTCTCCTTTCTCTATTGTGGATCACGGATTTGTATTTTAAACCACCTCGGATACTATATCCTCTTGGAAATGAGAGTCGAGAACGCGAAATGGACATTCACAGTGACTTTTATCTCCACTACAATACATCGGTGAAGCACTTTAGCTACGGAGCTAACGTGATAGCGTCGTGCTTGAATGCAGATAGAAACAAAATAAATAAGCCCCTGACTGGAAGGATAGACAGAAGATCAACAATACTACCATCAGGACACACCGAACCAAACACTGGACCTGTAACTACACGGTTAATGCTGTGTAGCCTGTCGAAGCCTAGCAATGTTGTTGCTAACGACGCCATTGAAGCTAACTTAGCTACGGGACCTCGTCAGAGCTTTGATAAAAACATTAGCGCTCCACCTATGCCATCCCTCATCTGCTCATCAACACCCGTGCTCACCTGCGTTCCAGCGATCGACGGCGCGACGAAGGACTTCACCCGACCATCGATTCGGTCGGCGGCTAGCGTCGGATAGCGCGTCTACTATCCTCAAAGTCCTCCTGGTTGTGTTGCTGCAGCCAGCCACTAATACACCGATCCCACCTACAGCTTTCTTCTTTGCAGTCTCCATTGTTCATTAAACAAATTGCAAAAGATTCACCAACACAGATGTCCAGAATACTGTGGAATTTTGAGATGAAAACAGAGCTGTTTGTATTGGGATACAATGTGTCCCAATACTTCCGTTTCAACCATTGACGTCACGCGCATACGTCATCATACATAGACGTTTTCAACCGGAAGTTCTCCGGGAAATTTAAAATTGCACTTAATAAGTTAACCCGGCCGTATTGGCATGTGTTGCAATGTTAAGATTTCATTATTGATATATAAACTATCAGACTGCGTGGTCGGTAGTAGTGGCTTTCAGTAGGCCTTTAACTGTTATTTTGCAGTCTAATATAATAGAATCATATAGAATAGGTACATGACAATCAGCCTCAAAAATCAACAGTGTGCATTAATTATAACCCTAATGTACATTTTAACTCTGGTTGTGCTTAACAACCTCGAAGCAATTTTATTCGGTACATGGTGTAATGATAAGTGTGACCAATAGATGGCAGTCACACATAAGATATACATGTGGACTGCAAGTTGATGCCTGTTCAATAAATGAGGCTAGCAGGTCAGCAAGCAAGACCTAAATTTTGATGTTTCATAGAGTAAAATAGAACATTAAACACGGCGCTCAAAAATCTGTCAAAATGCTTGAGTACGACTTTGGTAAGCTACGAAGCTGCACCCCTTGATGGAACGTGGAGCATTACGGCTACCACTATCTATTAGATCAGGGGTGTCAAACTCATTTTAGCTCAGGGGCCGCATGGAGGAAAATCTGTGCACACGGGGGCCAGACTATTAAAATCATGGCATTAAAACTAAAAAAATAAAGACAACTTCAGATTGTTTTCTTTTTCTTACTTTGGCTAAAAATAGAACAAACACATTCTGAAAATATTACAATAAAAATACAGAAAAAACTACCGGCAGCGGTAAAGTTTAGATCCATGAAGGAAAGAAGAAAGTTAATGAATGTTTATAACTGAATGAATTTACATATGTATAAAAATGTGTTTTCTTTTGTATTATTTTTTTAATGAATAACGTTTACCAACCTTTTTCCAAAGCACAGTATAGAATGTGAGATATAGCAGGACAATGCACACATTTATCATTTGTTTTCAAAACGCTTACAAAAAAGTGGGACCCCAAAAATTTACTGTGGGACCCCATTTTTATGACTTGATGGGGTCCCTGGCACCAACACTGGTGGAGTATTGGTGCGTGCAAAACAGCAGCAGCAGGCGGGGCTGTTCTAATACTAATCAAATATCATCTCGGGGGCCATAGATCATTCATCATCCATAGATCCGGCCCGCGGGCCTTGACTTTGGGCATTAGATCCTCCCAGTCTCTGAGCCAATTTAAATCTAGGTTAAAAACAGATTTTTACTCCCTGGCGTTCAAATCCAGTTCGGCAGCATATCTTGGTTGTTTTTATTTCTTGTTTTATCCTTTCTTATTTATTTATTACATTTTAGTATTTTAGGTGATATATTCTGCACTTCTTTTCTTATTTATTTATTACATTTTAGTATTTTAGGTGATATATTCTGCACTTCTTTTCTTATTTATTTATTACATTTTAGTATTTTAGGTGATATATTCTACACTTCTTTTAAGGTATATTTATTTTACTATTGTATTTTATCCATCCTTCTGTGTTACCATTTAAATGTGACACTAGGTGCCCCTTTTTTTGTTTCAAATTGTTTCTTATGTTTATACAGCACTTTGGCCAACTGGAGTTGTTTTTAAATGTGCTAAATAAATAAACTGAACTGAACTACCGTAGTCATAAATGCTGTGCTTTGACATACGGGTATTATTATTGTGCGTGTATAAGACATTAGGTGCCATCGCAATATTATGAAAAAACAAATGTTATTACCTATTGGTACCTGTTGATGTCTAATTGGGAAATGCATAAGTCCTGAAAATGTGTACAGTTCCAACTTATACTGTATCTGTCAGTAGACACGCTATGGAAGCGCTAAAAACGACTGGTACAGCAAAGATGACAAGAAGAAGACTGTCGAAGTGGAGGCACATAAATAAGACCGTCCACAAAACGCCGCATACTGAAGAGACGGTCAAAAAGCAGCTTTAAAATGGTCTGTAAAACATATTATCTGTAAGATTTTGACCAAATAACCACCACAAAGAAGTGTTTTGAATGTACGAATAAAGATCCTAATATGACCACGTCAATGATGGTCCGAAAAACACGGGACTTATTTCCAAGGCCGTTTGCTCTGTCTGGGTTTATTTTTGGACCAATTCAAAAGCACATACCGTATTTTTCGGAGTATAAGTCGCACCCTCGGCCAAACTATGAAAAAAACTGCGACTTATAGTCCGAAAAATACGGTACGTTGATGACGTAGTTCACCTTTCCCAGAAGTGTCTCGGCGTAGAAACTTTACAGGTCTGAGTTGAAGAAATGGAATAAATCAACACACAAAATTTTACGTCTCAAAATCGTACCAAATTATTATGTTTGTCGTATAGTCCTGAAATATGAAGCATTCGATCATGGTTTTTGAGCGCACTTAAAGAGGAACTGCACCTTTTAAAAAAAATGTTTTGCCTATAATTCACAACATTTGAGAGACAAGAACACATTTAATGCATTCTACCTTGCATATAAACATAAATAAAAGTCTGCTTATAATAGAGTGAATGGGAGTTCCACTATTCCGCCCATAAAGCCCTTTAAATAACCATCCAAAACGTGCCAACAATAGTCCATTTACAGTTCATGACCTGATTATTAAGCAAGTATTAGTGATATTGTTATTATGAGGACCTATTTTTAGCGGCGCATTGTCACAGAGAGCTAACCTTCTGCTGTATTATTGTATTGACGTCAGCTAGTAAGCTGCTTCCTCGCCTTGGGGCTCGTTGAAGTTTATTCTAAATTATAAATCATACCTCTCACCTGTATAGTGAAAGTATTAGGACATAATCCGATAAATTGGTCAACATTGACAGACATTTTAAACCCGGAAATGGCGAGAAAGACACGAAAAGACGCTTGGTTCCACCCCCTTTTCTCTGCACGAGGATTATGAGTCAGTTAGGGCTGCAACTAACAACTAATTTGATAATCGATTAATCTGTTTATTATTACTTTGATTAATCGATTAATAATCGGATAAGAGAGACAAACTACATTTCTATCCTTTCCAGTATTTTATTGGAAAAAAACAGCATACTGGCACCATACTTATTTTGATTATTGTTTCTCAGCTGTTTGTAAATGTTGCAGTTTATAAATAAAGGTTTATAAAAATAAAAAAAATAAAAAAGGAGCCTCTGCGCATGTGCATAGCATAGATCCAACGAATCGATGACTAAATTAATCGCCAACTATTTTTATAATCGATTTTAATCGATTTAATCGATTAGTTGTTACAGCCCTAGAGTCAGTCTTCTTCTAAACGGGAAATAATGAACATAACAGTCGGCATCCAAGTGACAGCAGACATTGTACAGTATGTGATGTTTTATTAGGTTTGTTGTCTCTCATGATGTCTGCAGTGAGTAGTAATCAGTGATGTTGTCAAAGGAAAAAGGATTGTGATGCGTTTGTGAAATGAATGCTTAAAATGGGCAGAATACGCAAATATTAAATACTATATGAAAGTGGCGGTTACTACATTATATATATGCTTACAGCGTGTATATATATCCTTGATGGAGGGGTTTGGAAGTTTTTTTAAGGGCTTTATAGGCTGAATAGAGCGAGTAGCATTGACTCTATTGTAAGCAGACATTTAAGATTTAGAACGCATAACAAAAGAAAAAAACATGTGTGCCTGTCTTACAGAAGGATTGCAAATTATAAACAAAATTCCAAAAAAAGTGCAGTTCTTCTTTAGCATGTTTATGTGAGGCTGCAGGTGCCATCATGGCTGCCTGCGCCTCCTCACCTCGGACAAACAAAACAAACCTTTTTGGAACATTTCATCCAGAAAAAAACATACAATATTATTCGCTCTAAAAACCCATCTGAAAATTCCAGAAAATATGGAAGTTACGGCTATTTTTTTCCGCTACTTAACCTAATAATTAAAACTTAAATCAAATTTTTATATTTTACATTAGATGAGGGACAAATAATAAAAAAAAAAACATTTTTTTTGTTACATTAACAAATCCATTTGCTTTTTATTTCATGCATTTATGACAAATAATAGTGGGAACTATGATGTTTTAAAATGTACTTTCCAAAATGTAGGTCACACATTTCTCCTGCGTGAAGAGGTTATGAGGTGACCACAGATGAGGCGCCAGCTGTTCAAAGTCGGGACCCGGGGTGGACCACTCATCTGTGCATCAGTTGGGGACGTCTATCAATCAATCAATCAATGTTTACTTATATAGCCCTAAATCATGAGTGTCTCAAAGGGCTGCACAAGCCACAACGACATCCTCTGCTCAGATCCCACATCAGGGCAAGGAAAAACTCAACCCAGTGGGATGACAATGAGAAACCTTGGAGGGGACCGCAGATGTGGGACCGGTGCAATGGACGTCGAGTGGATCTAGCATAATATTGTGAGAGTCCAGTCCATAGTGGATCTAACATAATATTGTGAGAGTCCAGTCCATAGTGGATCTAACATAATAGTGTGAGAGTCCAGTCCATAGTGGATCTAACATAATAGTGTTAGAGTCCAGTCCATAGTGGATCTAACATAATAGTGTGAGAGTCCAGTCCATAGTGGATCTAGCATAATAGTGTGAGAGTCCACTCCATAGTGGATCTAACATAATAGTGTGAGAGTCCGGTCCATAGTGGATCTAACATAATAGTGTGAGAGTCCAGTCCATAGTGGATCTAGCATAATAGTGTGAGAGTCCAGTCCATAGTGGATCTAACATAATAGTTAGAGTCCAGTCCATAGTGGATCTAACATAATAGTGTGAGAGTCCAGTCCATAGTGGATCTAGCATAATAGTGTGAGAGTCCAGTCCATAGTGTATCTAACATAATAGTGTGAGAATCCAGTCCACAGTGGATCTAACATAATAGTGAGAGTCCAGTCCATAGTGGATCTAACATAATAGTGTGAGAGTCCAGTCCATAGTGGATCTAACATAATAATGTGAGAGTCCAGTCCATAGTGGATCTAACATAATAGTGAGAGTCCAGTCCATAGTGGATCTAACATAATAGTGTGATAGTCCAGTCCACAGTGGATCTAACATAATAGTTAGAGTCCAGTCCATAGTGGATCTAACATAATAGTGTGAGAGTCCAGTCCATAGTGGATCTAGCATAATAGTGTGAGAGTCCAGTCCATAGTGGATCTAACATAATAGTGTGAGAGTCCAGTCCATAGTGGATCTAACATAATAATGTGAGAGTCCAGTCCATAGTGGATCTAACATAATAGTGAGAGTCCAGTCCATAGTGGATCTAACATAATAGTGTGATAGTCCAGTCCACAGTGGATCTAACATAATAGTTAGAGTCCAGTCCATAGTGGATCTAACATAATAGTGTGAGAGTCCAGTCCATAGTGGATCTAACATAATAGTGTGAGAGTCCAGTCCATAGTGGATCTAACATAATAGTGTGAGAGTCCAGTCCACAGTGGATCTAACATAATAGTGAGAGTCCAGTCCATAGTGGATCTAACATAATAGTGTGAGAGTCCAGTCCATAATGGATCTAACATAATAGTGTGAGAGTCCAGTCCATAGTGGATCTAGCATAATAGTGTGAGAGTCCAGTCCACAGTGGATCTAACATAATAGTGAGAGTCCAGTCCATAGTGGATCTAGCATAATAGTGTGAGAGTCCAGTCCATAGTGGATCTAACATAATAGTGTGAGAGTCCAGTCCATAGTGGATCTAGCATAATAGAGTGAGAGTCCAGTCCATAGTGGATCTAGCATAATAGTGTGAGAGTCCAGTCCATAGTGGATCTAACATAATAGTGTGAGAGTCCAGTCCATAGTGGATCTAACATAATAGTGTGAGAGTCCAGTCCATAGTGGATGTAGCATAATAGTGTGAGAGTCCAGTCCATAGTGGATCTAACATAATAGTGTGAGAGTCCAGTCCATAGTGGATCTAACATAATAGTGTGAGAGTCCAGTCCATAGTGGATCTAGAATAATAGTGTGAGAGTCCAGTCCATAGTGGATCTAACATAATAGTGTGAGAGTCCAGTCCATAATGGATCTAACATAATAGTGTGAGAGTCCAGTCCATAGTGGATCTAGCATAATAGTGTGAGAGTCCAGTCCACAGTGGATCTAACATAATAGTGAGAGTCCAGTCCATAGTGGATCTAGCATAATAGTGTGAGAGTCCAGTCCATAGTGGATCTAACATAATAGTGTGAGAGTCCAGTCCATAGTGGATCTAGCATAATAGTGTGAGAGTCCAGTCCATAGTGGATCTAACATAATAGTGTGAGAGTCCAGTCCATAGTGGATCTAGCATAATAGTGTGAGAGTCCAGTCCATAGTGGATCTAACATAATAGTGTGAGAGTCCAGTCCATAGTGGATCTAACATAATAGTGAGAGTCCAGTCCATAGTGGATCTAGCATAATAGTGTGAGAGTCCAGTCCATAGTGGATCTAACATAATAGTGTTAGAGTCCAGTCCATAGTGGATCTAACATAATATTGTGAGAGTCCAGTCCATAGTGGATCTAACATAATAGTGTGAGAGTCCAGTCCATAGTGGATCTAACATAATAGTGTTAGAGTCCAGTCCATAGTGGATCTAACATAATATTGTGAGAGTCCAGTCCATAGTGGATCTAACATAATAGTGTGAGAGTCCAGTCCATAATGGATCTAACATAATAGTGTTAGAGTCCAGTCCATAGTGGATCTAACATAATATTGTGAGAGTCCAGTCCATAGTGGATCTAACATAATAGTGTGAGAGTCCAGTCCATAGTGGATCTAGCATAATAGTGTGAGAGTCCACTCCATAGTGGATCTAACATAATAGTGTGAGAGTCCAGTCCATAGTGGATCTAACATAATAGTGTGAGAGTCCAGTCCATAGTGGATCTAGCATAATAGTGTGAGAGTCCAGTCCATAGTGGATCTAACATAATAGTTAGAGTCCAGTCCATAGTGGATCTAACATAATAGTGTGAGAGTCCAGTCCATAGTGGATCTAGCATAATAGTGTGAGAGTCCAGTCCATAGTGGATCTAACATAATAGTGTGAGAATCCAGTCCACAGTGGATCTAACATAATAGTGAGAGTCCAGTCCATAGTGGATCTAACATAATAGTGTGAGAGTCCAGTCCATAGTGGATCTAACATAATAATGTGAGAGTCCAGTCCATAGTGGATCTAACATAATAGTGTGAGAGTCCAGTCCATAGTGGATCTAACATAATAATGTGAGAGTCCAGTCCATAGTGGATCTAACATAATAGTGAGAGTCCAGTCCATAGTGGATCTAACATAATAGTGTGATAGTCCAGTCCACAGTGGATCTAACATAATAGTTAGAGTCCAGTCCATAGTGGATCTAACATAATAGTGTGAGAGTCCAGTCCATAGTGGATCTAACATAATAGTGTGAGAGTCCAGTCCATAGTGGATCTAACATAATATTGTGAGAGTCCAGTCCATAGTGGATCTAGCATAATAGTGTGAGAGTCCAGTCCATAGTGGATCTAACATAATAGTGTTAGAGTCCAGTCCATAGTGGATCTAACATAATATTGTGAGAGTCCAGTCCATAGTGGATCTAACATAATAGTGTGAGAGTCCAGTCCATAGTGGATCTAACATAATAGTGTTAGAGTCCAGTCCATAGTGGATCTAACATAATAGTGTGAGAGTCCAGTCCATAGTGGATCTAACATAATAGTGTGAGAGTCCAGTCCATAGTGGATCTAACATAATATTGTGAGAGTCCAGTCCATAGTGGATCTAACATAATAGTGTGAGAGTCCAGTCCATAGTGGATCTAACATAATAGTGTGAGAGTCCAGTCCATAGTGGATCTAACATAATAATGTGAGAGTCCAGTCCATAGTGGATCTAACATAATAGTGAGAGTCCAGTCCATAGTGGATCTAACATAATAGTGTGATAGTCCAGTCCACAGTGGATCTAACATAATAGTTAGAGTCCAGTCCATAGTGGATCTAACATAATAGTGTGAGAGTCCAGTCCATAGTGGATCTAACATAATAGTGTGAGAGTCCAGTCCATAGTGGATCTAACATAATATTGTGAGAGTCCAGTCCATAGTGGATCTAGCATAATAGTGTGAGAGTCCAGTCCATAGTGGATCTAACATAATAGTGTTAGAGTCCAGTCCATAGTGGATCTAACATAATATTGTGAGAGTCCAGTCCATAGTGGATCTAACATAATAGTGTGAGAGTCCAGTCCATAGTGGATCTAACATAATAGTGTTAGAGTCCAGTCCATAGTGGATCTAACATAATAGTGTGAGAGTCCAGTCCATAGTGGATCTAACATAATAGTGTGAGAGTCCAGTCCATAGTGGATCTAACATAATATTGTGAGAGTCCAGTCCATAGTGGATCTAACATAATAGTGTGAGAGTCCAGTCCATAGTGGATCTAACATAATAGTGTTAGAGTCCAGTCCATAGTGGATCTAACATAATATTGTGAGAGTCCAGTCCATAGTGGATCTAACATAATAGTGTGAGAGTCCAGTCCATAATGGATCTAACATAATAGTGTTAGAGTCCAGTCCATAGTGGATCTAACATAATATTGTGAGAGTCCAGTCCATAGTGGATCTAACATAATAGTGTGAGAGTCCAGTCCATAGTGGATCTAGCATAATAGTGTGAGAGTCCACTCCATAGTGGATCTAACATAATAGTGTGAGAGTCCAGTCCATAGTGGATCTAACATAATAGTGTGAGAGTCCAGTCCATAGTGGATCTAGCATAATAGTGTGAGAGTCCAGTCCATAGTGGATCTAACATAATAGTTAGAGTCCAGTCCATAGTGGATCTAACATAATAGTGTGAGAGTCCAGTCCATAGTGGATCTAGCATAATAGTGTGAGAGTCCAGTCCATAGTGGATCTAACATAATAGTGTGAGAATCCAGTCCACAGTGGATCTAACATAATAGTGAGAGTCCAGTCCATAGTGGATCTAACATAATAGTGTGAGAGTCCAGTCCATAGTGGATCTAACATAATAATGTGAGAGTCCAGTCCATAGTGGATCTAACATAATAGTGTGAGAGTCCAGTCCATAGTGGATCTAACATAATAATGTGAGAGTCCAGTCCATAGTGGATCTAACATAATAGTGAGAGTCCAGTCCATAGTGGATCTAACATAATAGTGTGATAGTCCAGTCCACAGTGGATCTAACATAATAGTTAGAGTCCAGTCCATAGTGGATCTAACATAATAGTGTGAGAGTCCAGTCCATAGTGGATCTAACATAATAGTGTGAGAGTCCAGTCCATAGTGGATCTAACATAATATTGTGAGAGTCCAGTCCATAGTGGATCTAGCATAATAGTGTGAGAGTCCAGTCCATAGTGGATCTAACATAATAGTGTTAGAGTCCAGTCCATAGTGGATCTAACATAATATTGTGAGAGTCCAGTCCATAGTGGATCTAACATAATAGTGTGAGAGTCCAGTCCATAGTGGATCTAACATAATAGTGTTAGAGTCCAGTCCATAGTGGATCTAACATAATATTGTGAGAGTCCAGTCCATAGTGGATCTAACATAATATTGTGAGAGTCCAGTCCATAGTGGATCTAACATAATAGTGAGAGTCCAGTCCATAGTGGATCTAACATAATAGTGTGATAGTCCAGTCCACAGTGGATCTAACATAATAGTTAGAGTCCAGTCCATAGTGGATCTAACATAATAGTGTGAGAGTCCAGTCCATAGTGGATCTAACATAATATTGTGAGAGTCCAGTCCATAGTGGATCTAACATAATAGTGTGAGAGTCCAGTCCATAGTGGATCTAGCATAATAGTGTGAGAGTCCACTCCATAGTGGATCTAACATAATAGTGTGAGAGTCCAGTCCATAGTGGATCTAACATAATAGTGTGAGAGTCCAGTCCATAGTGGATCTAGCATAATAGTGTGAGAGTCCAGTCCATAGTGGATCTAACATAATAGTTAGAGTCCAGTCCATAGTGGATCTAACATAATAGTGTGAGAGTCCAGTCCATAGTGGATCTAGCATAATAGTGTGAGAGTCCAGTCCATAGTGGATCTAACATAATAATGTGAGAGTCCAGTCCATAGTGGATCTAACATAATAGTGAGAGTCCAGTCCATAGTGGATCTAACATAATAGTGTGAGAGTCCAGTCCATAGTGGATCTAACATAATAATGTGAGAGTCCAGTCCATAGTGGATCTAACATAATAGTGAGAGTCCAGTCCATAGTGGATCTAACATAATAGTGTGATAGTCCAGTCCACAGTGGATCTAACATAATAGTTAGAGTCCAGTCCATAGTGGATCTAACATAATAGTGTGAGAGTCCAGTCCATAGTGGATCTAGCATAATAGTGTGAGAGTCCAGTCCATAGTGGATCTAACATAATAGTGTGAGAGTCCAGTCCATAGTGGATCTAACATAATAATGTGAGAGTCCAGTCCATAGTGGATCTAACATAATAGTGAGAGTCCAGTCCATAGTGGATCTAACATAATAGTGTGATAGTCCAGTCCACAGTGGATCTAACATAATAGTTAGAGTCCAGTCCATAGTGGATCTAATATAATAGTGTGAGAGTCCAGTCCATAGTGGATCTAGCATAATAGAGTGAGAGTCCAGTCCATAGTGGATCTAGCATAATAGTGTGAGAGTCCAGTCCATAGTGGATCTAACATAATAGTGTGAGAGTCCAGTCCATAGTGGATCTAACATAATAGTGTGAGTGTGAGGAACTCGCATGGCTGCAGTTTGTGTGTCCCCAAGATGCAAGAACCCGGAGGAGGATGAGCAGGTAAGATGGTTTTAATTATCATCAACAGGGAAATGTAGCAGTCTTGCATACAACAGTTCCAAACATAAAGAGTTTATCATCGAGCACTGAGGAGTGCTCGAGAGAAAACATAAATAGACATATGCTGATTGGCAGCAGGTGTGGACCGGCTGCCAATCAACGGCAGGTGAAGAGAAAACAGTGCTCCGCGGAACAGGAAATTTAACAAAATAAGAGCACTGACCGGAAGTAATACAAAAACCAAGGAGACAAACAGAAATGAAGTGACCGATCGTCACAAAGTTGATGTAGACTCCAGAGATTTAAGCGATAAATATAAAATGTATGTATGCCCTGGCACACCATTATCATCATTTCATCACCCAAGCAAAACACTTTTTACACTTTTATACTGAAATAAATACACCTACATCTTATTAAATAAAAACATAGAAAAAAACTACCAGCAGTGGTAAAGTTCAGATCCATGAAAGTGAATGAATGTTTATAACTGAATACATTTACATATGTATACACATATGTTTTCTTTTAGTATTATTTTTTTTAATGAATTAAGTAACGTTTATGACAACCTTTTTCCAAAACACAATATAGAATGTGACATATAACAGGATAATGCATACGTTTGTCATTGATAAGATGGTGGCGCATGGGTATGCTGCGGCTATGCTAACGCTCTTGGGAGTGTAGAGCGATTTGGCAAAAAACACCCGTCATTTCTGTCAATTTCATGGCTGGCTCAAAGCGTGAACACTCTGTGATCACATACGACCGACAGACAATTCTGGATGTGGATGGATCGGGTCGTTATAGACTGAAAGATGCATGTACGGTGGACCTCCTCGCTAGCATGGGAATACTTCGTGGGCTACATCGAGCGGCCTTTGTAGCAGCGGAATCAAGTGCTAGCGGTGACCGCCAATGGAGACGACATAAGCGGTGCGAGCGGAAGCAGAAGCGGGGATGCCGAGCGGGGCTAACAACAAAGAGAAAAGCTAACCAAAGAAGCGTGGAGTCTCCGGGTAAGAAGCCATTTAAACTAGAACTAGCCGGCGTCAGGCTGGATAATCCCTGCACACATAGCAATTCTCTTAGAATAAAACACAACTCACATAATGTTTTTTCTTTTGTGACCGTGTCAGAGGCAGACATACATTGTACTGAGGTAGCTAACTATGATGCGTTCAGTTTATCGCAACATCAAGCAAACAATCTGAATATCCCCGTCGTATCAATTCCTAGATATGGTCGAAACTATTTAAAGTGCAATACGCATAATAAACGCAACATTATTAATATTGCTACTTCGGATAATTTCAACAAACAATCCTCAAAACAGCCCACTACCTATAATATGGGCTTTTTAAACATAAGATCATTATCTTCCAAAACGTTATTAGTTAATGAAGTCATTAGAGACAACAAACTTGACGTCGTTGGTCTCGCCGAGACCTGGCTCAAACCAGACGATTTTTTTGCGCTAAATGAGGCATCTCCTCCTGGCTATACCAATACACATGTTGCCCGACCTCTTAAAAGGGGAGGGGGTGTCGCACTAATATACAATGAAAACTATAATCTTACACCTAACCTAAATAATAAATATAACTCGTTTGAGGTGCTCACTTTGAGGTTTGTCACACCGCTGCCTCTCCACCTGGCTGTTATCTACCGCCCCCCCTGGGCCCTATTCGGACTTCATCAGTGAATTCTCAGAGTTTGTTGCTGATCTAGTGACGCACGCCGACAATATAATCATAATGGGGGACTTTAATATCCATATGAATACCCCATCGGACCCTCCATGCGTGGCGCTCCAGACTATAATTGATAGCTGTGGTCTTACACAAATAATAAATGAACCCACGCATCGCAACGGTAATACGATAGATCTAGTGCTTGTCAGGGGTGTCACCACCTCTAAAGTTACGATACTCCCGTACACTAAAGTAATGTCCGATCATTACCTTATAAAATTCAAAGTTCTGACTCATTGTCAACAAACTAATAATAATAATAATAACTACTATAGCAGCCGCAACATTAATGCTGCCACAACGACGACTCTTACTGACCTACTGCCTTCGGTAATGGCACCATTCCCAAATTATGTGGGCTCTATTGATAACCTCACTAACAACTTTAATGACGCCCTGCGCGACACCATTGATATTGTAGCACCGCTAAAGCTAAAAAGGGCCCCTAAAAGGCGTACCCCATGGTTTACAGAAGAAACTAAAGCCCAGAAATTATCATGTAGAAAGCTGGAACGCAAATGGCGTGCGACTAAACTTGAGGTTTTCCATCAAGCATGGTGTGATAGTTTAATAACTTATAAACACATGCTTACCTCAGCTAAAGCTAAATATTACTTAAATCTCATCTACCTCAACAAAAATGATCCTAAATTTCTGTTTAGTACAGTAGCATCGCTAACCCAACAAGGGACTTCTCCCAGTAGCTCCACCCACTCAGCAGATGACTTTATGAATTTCTTTAATAAGAAAATTGAAGTCATTAGAAAAGAGATTAAAGACAATGCATCTCAGCTACAACTGGGTTCTATTAACACAAATACGACTGTATATACGACGGATACCGCCCTCCAAAATAGTTTCTCTCTCTTTGATGAAATAACATTGGAGGAATTGTCAAAATGTGTAAATGGGACAAAACAAACAACATGTTTACTTGACCCAATTCCTGGGAAACTTATCAAGGAGCTTTTTATATTATTAGGTCCATCAGTGTTAAATATTATAAACTTTTCACTTTCCTCTGGCACTGTTCCCCTAGCATTCAAAGAAGCGGTTATTCATCCTCTACTCAAAAGACCTAACCTCGATCCTGATCTCCTAGTAAACTACCGGCCGGTGTCCCACCTTCCGTTTATCTCGAAAATCCTCGAAAAAATTGTAGCACAGCAGCTAAATGAACACTTAGCGTCTAACAATCTCTGTGAACCTTTTCAGTCCGGTTTCAGGGCAAATCACTCTACGGAGACAGCCCTCGCAAAAATGACTAATGATCTATTGCTAACGATGGATTCTGATGCTTCATCTATGTTGCTGCTTCTTGATCTTAGCGCCGCTTTCGATACTGTTGATCATAATATTTTATTAGAGCGTATCAAAACGCGTACTGGGATGACAGACTTAGCCTTGTCTTGGTTTAACTCTTATCTTACTGACAGGATGCAGTGTGTCTCCCATAACAATGTGACCTCGGACTATGTTAAGGTAACGTGCGGAGTTCCCCAGGGTTCGGTTCTTGGCCCTGCACTCTTTAGTATTTACATGCTGCCGCTAGGTGACATCATACGCAAATACGGTGTTAGCTTTCACTGTTATGCTGATGACACCCAACTCTACATGCCCCTAAAGCTGACCAACACGCCGGATTGTAGTCAGCTGGAGGCGTGTCTTAATGAAATTAAACAATGGATGTCCGCTAACTTTTTGAAACTCAACGCTAAGAAAACGGAAATGCTGATTATCGGTCCTGCTCAACACCGACATCTATTTAATAATACCACCTTAACATTTGACAACCAAACAATTAAACAAGGCGACTCGGTAAAGAATCTGGGCATTATCTTCGACCCAACTCTCTCGTTTGAGTCGCACATTAAGAGTGTTACTAAAACGGCCTTCTTTCATCTCCGTAATATCGCTAAAATTCGTCCCATTTTGTCCACAAGCGATGCTGAGATCATTATCCATGCGTTCGTTACGTCTCGTCTCGATTACTGTAACGTTTTATTTTCGGGCCTCCCTATGTCTAGCATTAAAAGATTACAGATGGTACAAAATGCGGCTGCTAGACTTTTGACAAAAACAAGAAAGTTTGATCATATTACGCCTATACTGGCTCACTTGCACTGGCTTCCTGTGCACCTAAGATGCGACTTTAAGGTTTTACTACTTACGTATAAAATACTACACGGTCAAGCTCCTGCCTATCTTGACGATTGTATTGTACCATATGTCCCGGCAAGAAATCTGCGTTCAAAGAACTCCGGCTTATTAGTGATTCCCAGAACCCAAAAAAAGTCTGCGGGCTATAGAGCGTTTTCTATTCGGGCTCCAATACTATGGAATGCCCTCCCGGTAAAAGTTAGAGATGCTACCTCAGTAGAAGCATTTAAGTCTCATCTTAAAACTCATTTGTATACTCTAGCCTTTAAATAGACTCCCTTTTTAGACCAGTTGATCTGCCGTTTCTTTTCTTTTCTTTTCTACTCTGCTCCCAACCCGGGGTGGACCGCTAGCCTGTCCATCAGATGGGGACATCTCTACGCTGCTGACCCGTCTCCGCTCGGGATGGTTCCTGCTGGCCCCACCATGGACTGGACTTTCGCTGATGTGTTGGACTTTCACAATATTATGTCAGACCCACTCGACATCCATTGCTTTCGGTCTCCCCTAGAGAGGGGGGGGGGGGGGTGGGGTTACCCACATATGCGGTCCTCTCCAAGGTTTCTCATAGTCATTCACATTGACGTCCCACTGGGGTGAGTTTTCCTTGCCCGTATGTGGGCTCTGTACCGAGGATGTCGTTGTGGCTTGTACAGCCCTTTGAGACACTTGTGATTTAGGGCTGTATAAATAAACATTGATTGATTGATTTGTTTTCAAAACGCTGGCAAAAAAGCGGGACCCCAAAAATGTACTGTGGGACCCCATTTGTATGACTTGATGGGGTCCCTGGGACCCCATTTTGAAAATTCCTAGCGCCAACACTGCTGTCAACAGAGGAGAAAAAATGCTTTAAATATATTATTTACGAAGCAAGTTCGAGTATTATTGGCAAATGTTGGCACGCATATATGTGTCCTCCTTTTGGCATTTCAGAATATGGTCAGCCTAGCATAGCATAGCAACTAATACTGATAGCAGCTGGCTAAAATTGCTTACCTGCCTGATGTTTTTTCAAAATCTTTATCCAGAGTATCTACACTTATCTTAGTTTTGCTCCTTGGTGTGGTTGTTTTCGTAGCGTTTAGGGACGAAAACATACATTTTGCGTGAGAGTTCATACCTGTTTAAAAACGGTGTGACGAATTCAATTGAGTTCCAACTTCCGGGAGTTCGGTGACGTCACACTGCGGGCCAGGACCCGGATGTCGCGCCATTTTTGTAGAATAACACTTTGTCAACAGTTCAGTGAATAAAGCAACGATTAAAACCCGGACAAGTCAGCGTCAAAAATTATGCCAAAACGCCACAAAAATATTTTTAAGAGTTGTACATGTATCGACTTGACCCAAATGCAAGGAACATTACGTGGGTAAACTTGTCAGTTTGGATTGGGGATCGTGTTGAGATATATCAGAAGTTACACGAATGGTAAACATGCGTACACGTAAATGTAAAAAGTAATAACTAGTCCTTGTGTTGTCAATATTTGATGTGCTTGAACATAATTCAAAATACATACCACATACAAAACGAGTGGCGCACATTCTGAATGGATGTTATCCAGCTTCCTCCTCGTCAATTCTGACTGAGGCGTTCAAGTCGAGATGTGACGTTACCGAACGAGTCGAGTCTTTTGAACGGCTCTTTGGCGAACGGATAGAACCGAGTCCCAATTGTGAGCCGTTCGGGATGAACATGCAAATTTGATGTCCGCAATTGCCCACTCAAGCTTGTGTCGCCCGAACTGGAACAGTGATTGAGACTTTTATTAGTAGGTTGCACAGTGAAGTACATATTCCTTACAATTGACCACTAAATGGTAACACCCCAATACGTTTTTCAACTTGTTTAGTGATTGTCAAACTGGTAGGTGGGCTCGAAGTAGTCTGTAAATATGTAATATATATATGGAGTATCATTGATGTGTGTGCATTGTGGGTAATGTTACAGTGGCCAAAATATTCAATATACTTTGTTAAATAAAACCTCTGCCTAGTTTTTAACGAATACTTGAGCCTACTACGCTACCGCATTCCAATGTTGGTCATGAGAGCCAAGTATTTTCAGAGGTGGTATTTGGTAAAAAAAAACTAAAAAAAAACTTTTGAGAACCACTGTACTAGAAAATTAGTAAATTAAATTAAATTGCATCATTATATATATATATATATATGTATATATATCACACATATATATAAAAATATTTTTGAATTGTATTTGCTCAGTACTCAAAATAGTAGTTCAAGCATACACACATCAGTTATGGTAATATAATTATTAATACAATTTTTAATAGGTCCTAATTTTTCTTGTTTTATTTTATTTTTTTTATCCATTAAAGGCTTTTATTCTCTACTCAGTGGCCTAGTGGTTAGAGTGTCCGCTCTGAGATGGGTAGGTTGTGAGTTCAAACCCCGGCCGAGTCATACCAAAGACTATAAAAATGGGACCCATTACCTCCCTGCTTGGCACTCAGCATCAAGGGTTGGAATTGGGAATGAAATCACCAAAAATAATTCCCGGGCGCGGCCACTGCTGCTGCTCACTGCTCCCCTCACCTCCCAGGGGGTGTACAAGGAGATGGGTTAAATGCAGAGGACAAATTTCACCACACCTAGTGTGTACTTATCCTCTATATTGTTATAATGCCACACCTTTTTTTTTTTTTAAGTGAGGGAAAAATTCTAACTAGTGCCAAAGCCCGATGGAATGTTTACAATCACAGCAACAAAAAAAGGCTAATATTTCGGAATAATTGCCACCAATACAGTAATATTTGTGTAAATTAAATTATACTTATCGTACAACTGATTCTAGTGATTGTTTCCATGTCTTTTAAACCAGTGGTCCCCAACCGATTGGTACCGGGCCGCACAAGAAACTACATATTTTTTTAAATTAAATCAACATAAAAAACACAAGATACACTTACAATTAGTGCACCAACCCAATAAACCTCCCTCCCGCCACTCATTCACACAAAATAGTTGTTTCTTTCTGTTATTAATATTTCTGGTTCCTACATTATATATCAATACAATCTGCAGGGATACGTAAGCACACATGATTGTATTTTTTTATGACAAAAAATAAATAAATATGTATATAAAATAAAAAAACATCCCCCCCGTGGGACAAATTTTCAAGGGTCCGCAGTTGAAAAAAGGTTGGGGACACCTGTTTTAAACGACTCTCTGAAAGGAAATCCTATCTCTACAAAACACTGACCAGAAAAAAAACATGTTTCTTTACTGCAAGCATCGTTTTAATACAAAAAAAGAACAACAAATTGTTTATAATTTCATGTGTTTGCTTCACTTTGACACCAGCGACCCCCCCCCCCCCCCCATTGTCTCACTCCATGTTCACACAGTAACAGCATCTTGCCCCCCCCCTCACAGAGAGACAATAAATAAATAAAAATCCCATAGTAAGTCTTCTTTGTAAATGAATGTTTTGTTATAAACTTCATGTTGCTTCTTATTACACATGAAGGGCAGAGCCCTTTGGTCAAGATGGTTAGACAAACGTGTGTGTGTGTGTGTGTGTGTTTACGTGATGTGACACACACTCCACGCACTTAAAATCTTCATCTGCCAACAACAATTAAATATTAGATTTAAATTTTAGGCTGAACAAGAAAGAAAAAAAAAAGAAAAAAAAAAAAAAGAGTATAAATTAACAAAAAGACGTAACATTCGCAGATAATGTGTAACACACGACAAGGTGGGGGGAGGGGCGAGGTCACATGGGCTGCACACACCAGAAGGGGGAGGGGCAAGCTGGTGCCACCTTGGTGGTTTACGTGTGTCAGCAGTGAGGCCAAACCGCGGCCCCCTCCATGCTGGCGTTCCGGCCCCCCCCCCCCCCCCCCCGCACTGAGCTCTTTACATGTGGCGTCACATGGCAGTCGTTGCATATTTTCTGGCCCGCAAGCCAAAAGTTTTTTGTTAGTTTTTTCCATTTCTCCTGAATTCGGTTGTTTGTGTTGTCGTGGAGACGGCGGTCCGCTCTGAAAACGTTTGCGTGCTCAGAGGCGGCGCCGCCCCCTTGTCAGTCAATAAGGCAGCGTCACATCTGGTCGCTTTTGGCGGGAAGGACGGCGACGGAGGAAAAGTGTCGCCGCAGCTTCCGTATGAAGGATTAAGTCGGTGCGAGACGCGGACTTCCCTCCCCTGCTTTCCCGCCACAAACGAGCGCTACGGGCCGCGCCGCCGCATCCAAGCGCCCACCTTCAGCGGAAGGAAGAGAAGTGTGTGTGCTGACCCTCGCTGTCATTTCTTGGCGCCGGGGGTCTTTGGACTCTGCGTCTTCTTGGCGATGGTCGGAATCTTGGAAGGCTTGGCTCCGCCCCCCGGCCTCCTGGGGGTGTCCGACGTGTCCGAGCAAACGGAGCGAGCGTCTTGGAGCTCCGAAGCGTCGGAGGCGTCGCTGCCTCGTCGACTGCTGGCCCTGCTGCCCGCCCGGCTGCCCGCCCGGCTGGTGGGACCGCTGGCGGTGGACGCGCCTCGCTTTGGATCTGGCGAGACAAGGACAGGTCAAGGGGTCACGTCCAGCGCGGTGTTACATGGGGGACGCTCGACGCCTCACCGCTGCGCGTCTGCTTGGTGCCGTGCGGCGTTCCGCCGTTCTCCCCCGTCAGCGAGCCGCGGCTGGAGTGGAAGGTCGGCCGCTTCAGCTTGGAGCCCGACGCCGCCCCCTGCAGGTGGAGACGGGAAAGGTGAGATCGGGGACGCCTGCAGGTTACTGCAGCTTGTTAGAAACATGGCCGACACGCAACATGAACGTTGAACACACAATATCGACACATTTGGATCCTCGTCTTGTTAATGCTTCTACTGCATGACAGGGTTGGCAGGAATAGGGCGCTAGTGTGTGTTGCCAGGGGGGGGGGGGGGGGGGGGCTTTACTGAGTGCGTTACCTCGTGCCCGTGGTCGCCGTGATCCGGGCAGCAGTGGCACTTGGGCGGCGTCGGCGTTTTACTGTGCGCCAACCACGGCTTGGCGTAGTCACGGGAATGAGTGTGGGAGGACTGAAGGGAGCAAGGAAGGAAGGAAGGAAGGAAGGGAGGAAGGTAGCAAAGCACACGAGGAGGGAGCGCAGTGTGATGGTTCAAAGTGTTTGTTTGTTTGTTTGTTTGTTGGAGTCAAGAAGAAAAGGCAGAAGGAAGATGAGCGAGACAAGACAAAAACAATGTCATACATTGACTGATGAAATATACAAACAACACAATGCAACAAACAAGCACATTTTACTCCTTCTCATCCCTGTTTTACTTGAATATTACTCATTTCAAATGAATATGGTCAAAGGACGGACAATAAACTCGGCTTGTGCCGACTTGAGAGAAATGTAAAGGTTGGCCATCGCCGATTAATGACGATCACAAACAACGATCCTTTCAGGCCAATATCATGTTGATTGTTAGTATCCCAACTGACAAGCTAGTAGCTAACACGTGTGGAGCCGCTCACCTTCATCACCGCAAACAAAATAGAATTTCTTAGCATCATTATCAAGTATTATTATCACTGGAGGACAGCGCTAAACATGGCACACACCAGACAGCAAGCAGGGGCAGGCGAGCTAATAGCTAAGCTAGCTGCTAAGGTAGCATGTAACAACAGATGTGCGGTACTTGTTTTTTTTTACAGATTCGATACCAAGTAAAATTCAGGCTGGTATCGGTGATACCGAAACTTTGTGCAACCATACCTAACGTGTCTGGTAAAAATGAAAAAGTATTGTATTTCAAGTATTGCTGCTTTAGGGGAATCATCTCAAATGATGGTGTTATTTTGCACTGAACACACACACACATATACATACGTATATATATACATACGTATATATATATATATATATATATATATATATATATATATATATATATATATACACATATATATATATACATATATATATATACATATATATATATACATATATATATATACATATATATATATACATATATATATATATATATATATATATATACATATATATATATACATATATATATATATATATATATATATATATATACATATATATATATATATATATATACATATACATATATATATATATATATATATATATATATATATATATATATATATATGTATGTATGTATGTGTGGGAAAAAAATCACAAGACTATTTCATCTCTACAGACCTGTTTCATGAGGGTTTCCTCAATCCTCAAGAGATTAAATCTCCTGAGGGTTGAGGAAACCCCTATGTGTATATATATATATATATATATATATATATATATATATATATATATATATATATATATATATATATATATATATATATATATATATATATATATATATATATATATATATATATATATATATATATATATCCATCCATTTCCTACCGCTTGTCCCTATATATATATATATATATATATTTGTCTTATATACATATTAATATATATATATATAGACCTATATATATATATATATATATATATATATATATATATATATAGTATATATATATACATATATATTGTATATATATATATATATATAGTATATATATACATATATATAGTGTATATATATACATATATACATATATATATATATATATATATATATATATATATATACATATATATATATATATATATAGTATATGTAGGCATATGCCTATATATATATGCCTATATGTATATATGCCTATATATATATATATATATATATATATATATATATATATATATATATATATATATATATATATATATATATATATATATATATATATGCATCAAAAGAATCAATATTATAACAAAGATATGGTATCGATATTTCAGTATCTATCTGCACATTACTCGTGCTTAGTAAAAAGTACGAAGTGTAGCATTAAAGCAGAAAGTAAGCAGAGACTAACAGGAAATGAACAAGTAGATTAATAGAAGTTATAGAGAAGATAATACAACAATTAACAAGTAGAGGTGGGAATCTTTGGGCACCTCACGATTCAATTGCGATTACGATTCAGGAGCTACGATTCTTTAATTTATGTATATTCATGCAGTTTTTTTCATTTCACTAAATAAGCCTTTTTCACTTGCCACCTTTAAAAACAGCGTGTTTGTAATAAGAAATAACGTTAAATTAATTCCCATCACATGTATTAAATGAAATGAAATGTGTATAAAACTGGAACATAAGTGCCCTAATATAAAGGAGCTGGTCAGATCTCTCAGTGAGGTGGCTCAGACACATTTTACAACTGTCTTCATTGCTTTATTTACAATAAATAATCCATTATTGACTTTTACTAATCGATTTTATAATTGTACAGGTCCGAATTGCGATGCCTCTAAAAATCTATTATTGCCCCCACCTCTAATTTCAAGTGTTGGTGTCAGCCTTGTCAGTCTGTACACCACACGTATGAGGAGCACTGGATCGATCCATAAATTGGTGGTGTCGATACCAAGGGTAATACCAGTCCATGATCGATATTTTCTTTTCGTAAAATCTTTATACATTTTTAAAAAATGTTTACAAGTTCAGAGAATTAATTCCCTGGACACATGAAGACTTTAGCGCCAAAAACAAAAGGTTTAAACAAGTACTATATCGTAGTTTTTGTTTAGTTGGTGTACTATTGACCTTTTTGCTCCAACAATTGTATGTAATATAAGAAAATACGCATCTTGTTTAAATATTGTGTGCATATTGTTAAACTGTCATTAGCACTCACTAGAAACACATTAACGTCAATTACGGACTATAAGTCGTTACTCTTTTCCCCACACTTTGAACCCTGTGGCTTATAAAATTGAGCAGCTACTTCATGGATTTTTCTTTGTTGACGGCCATAATTTAAAAGAAAAAACCAAGCAAAAACACAGAGTGTTTTATTGTTTGTGCCTCGGTGCCATCGTTTGGACAAGTTCGCTCACTGCAGTTGCTGCAATGTCCTTTTGTTCAGGACTTTTAACAACCGGGAAGTAGAGTGCCCTCCATTGCGTTTCTACTCGTACGGATTTTTCATTCACCATTCCAAGCAATGTTTGTAAGTTTTACAATATGAATAAAACTGTTTATACTTACTAAACTGCCCCATGTGTGATGTCTGTAGAAGTATTTTCATGCATATTTGTACGGGCTATCATAACGTGATGACCCTCGCGTCGTTAGCAATTTTTTTCTTCTGAAATGTAGTGGGCGCGGCTTATAGTCTGGTGCAGCTAATGTATGGAAACTTTATTATTTTTCTTCTGAAATTTAGTGGGTGCGGCTTATAGTCCGGTGCACCTTATATGTAGAAACTATTTTTTTCTTCTGGGATTTAGTGGGTGCGGCTTATAGTCCGGTGCACCTTATATGTAGAAACTATTTTTTTCTTCTGGGATTTAGTGGGTGCGGTTTATAGGCCGGTGCGGCTAATATATGGAAACAATATTTTTCTTCTGAAATTTAGTAGGTGCGGCGCGGCTAATATACGGAAACTTTATTTTTTTTCTTCTGAAATTTAGTGGGTGCGACTTATAGTCCGGTGCGGCTAAAATATGGAAACTGTTTTTTCCTTCTGAAATGTAGTGGGTGCGGCTTATAGTCCGGTGCGGCTAATATATGGAAACTATTTTTTTCCTTCTGGAATTTGGTGGGTGCGGCTTATAGTCCGGTGCGGTTAATATATGGAAACTTTTTTTTCTTTTCTTTTCTGGAATTAAGTGGGAACGGCTTATAGTCAGGTGCGGATAATATATGGAAACTTTTATTTTTTTTCTTCTGAAATTAAGTGGGTGCGGCTCATAGTCCGGTGCGGCTAATATATGGAAACACATTTTTTCTTCTGAAATTCAGTGGGTGCGCCTTATAGTCCGGTGCAGCTTATATATGGAAACTATTTTTTCTTTTGGAATTTAGTGGGTGCGGCTTATAGTCCGGTGTGGCTAAAATATGAAAACTATTTTTTTCCCTGAAATTTAGTGGGTGTAGCTTGTAGTCCGGTGCAGCTAATATATGGAAACTTTTTATTCTGGAATTTAGTGGGTGCGGCTTATAGTCCGGTGCGGCTTATATATGGAAACTATTTTTTCTTCTGAAATTTAGTGGGTGCGGCTTATAGTCCAGTGCGGCTAAAATATGGAAACTATTTTTTCTTCTGAAATTCAGTGGGTGCGCCTTATAGTCCGGTGCAGCTTATACATGGAAACTATTTTTTCTTTTGGAATTTAGTGGGTGTGGCTAAAATATGCAAACTATTTTTTTTCCTGAAATTTAGTGGGTGTAGCTTGTAGTCCGGTGCAGCTAATATATGGAAACTTTTTATTCTGGAATTTAGTGGGTGCGGCTTATAGTCCGGTGCGGCTTATATATGGAAACTATTTTTTCTTCTGAAATTTAGTGGGTGCGGCTTATAGTCCAGTGCGGCTAAAATGTGGAAACTATTTTTTCTTCTGAAATTCTGTGGGTGCGCCTTATAGTCCGGTGCAGCTTATATATGGAAACAATTTTTTCTTTTGGAATTTAGTGGGTGCGGCTTATAGTCCGGTGTGGCTAAAATATGCAAACTATTTTTTTTCCTGAAATTGAGTGGGTGTAGCTTATAGTCCGGTGCAGCTAATATATGGAAACTATTTTTTTATTCTGGAATTTAGTGGGTGCGGCTTATAGTCCGGTGCGGCTTATTTATGGAAACAATTTTTTCTTCTGAAATTTAGTGGGTGCGGCTTATAGTCCAGTGCGGCTAAAATATGGAAACTATTTTTTCTTCTGAAATTTGCTGTGTGCGGCTTATAGTCCGGTGCAGCTCATATATGGAAACTATTTTTTTCTTCTGAAATTTGGTGGGTGCGGCTAATAGTCCGGTGCAGCTACTATATGGAAACTATTTTTTCTTCTGAAATTTAGTGGGTGCGGCTTAGAGTCCGGTGCGGCTAATATATGGAAACTTTTTTATTTTTTTCTTCTGAAATTTGGTGGGTGCGGCTTATAGCCCGGTGCGGCTAATATGTGGAAACTATTTTTTTTCTTCTGGAGTTTAGTGAGTGCGGCTAATATATGGAAACTATTTTTTCTTCTGAGATGTAGTGGGTGCGGCTTATAGTCCGGTAAGGCTAATATATGGAAACTATATTTTTTCTTCTGGAATTTAGTGGGTGCGGCTAATATATGGAAACAATTTTTTTCTTCTGAAGTTTAGTGAGTGCGGCTAAAATGTGGAAACTATTTTCTTTCTTCTGAAATTTTGTGGGTGCGGTGTATAGTTCGGTGCGGCTAATATATGGAAACACATTTTTTCTTCTGAAATGTAGTGGGTGCGGCTAATATGTGGAAACTTTTTTTCTTCTGGAGTTTAGTGGGTGCGGCTTAGAGTCCGGTGCGGCTAATATATGGAAACTGTTTTATTTTTTTCTTCTGAAATTTGGTGGGTGCGGCTTATAGCCCGGTGCGGCTAATATATGGAAACTATTTTTTCTTCTGAAATGTAGTGGGTGCGGCTTATAGTCCGGTACGGCTAATATATGGAAACTATATTTTTTCTTCTGGAATTTAGTGGGTGCGGCTTATAGTCCGGTGCGGCTAATATATGGAAACAATTTTTTTCTTCTGAAGTTTAGTGAGTGCGGCTAAAATGTGGAAACTATTTTCTTCTGAAATTTTGTGGGTGCGGTGTATAGTTCGGTGCGGCTAATATATGGAAACAAATTTTTTCTTCTGAAATTTAGTGGGTGCGGCTAATATATGGAAACTTTTTTTCTTCTGGAGTTTAGTGGGTGCGGCTTAGAGTCCGGTGCGGCAAAAATATGGGAGCTATTTTTTTCTTCTGAAATTTGGTGGGTGCGGCTTATAGCCCGGTGCGGCTAATATATGGAAACTATTTTTTTTCTTCTGGAGTTTAGTGAGTGCGGCTAATATATGGAAACTATTTTTTCTTCTGAAATGTAGTGGGTGCGGCTTATAGTCCGGTACGGCTAATATATGGAAACTATATTTTTTCTTCTGGAATTTAGTGGGTGCGGCTTATAGTCCGGTGCGGCTAATATATGGAAAATAATTTTTTTCTTCTGAAGTTTAGTGAGTGCGGCTAAAATGTGGAAACTATTTTCTTTCTTCTGAAATTTTGTGGGTGCGGTGTATAGTTCGGTGCGGCTAATATATGGAAACACATTTTTTCTTCTGAAATTTAGTGGGTGCGGCTAATATATGTAAACTTTTTTTCTTCTGGAGTTTAGTGGGTGCGGCTTATAGTCCGGTGCGGCAAAAATATGGGAGCTATTTTTTTCTTCTGAAATTTGGTGGGTGCGGCTTATAGCCCGGTGCGGCTAATATATGGAAACTATTTTTTTTCTTCTGGAGTTTAGTGAGTGCGGCTAATATATGGAAACTATTTTTTCTTCTGAAATGTAGTGGGTGCGGCTTATAGTCCGGTACAGCTAATATATGGAAACTATATTTTTTCTTCTGGAATTTAGTGGGTGCGGCTTATAGTCCGGTGCGGCTAATATATGGAAAATAATTTTTTTCTTCTGAAGTTTAGTGAGTGCGGCTAAAATGTGGAAACTATTTTCTTTCTTCTGAAATTTTGTGGGTGCGGTGTATAGTTCGGTGCGGCTAATATATGGAAACACATTTTTTCTTCTGAAATTTAGTGGGTGCGGCTAATATATGGAAACTTTTTTTCTTCTGGAGTTTAGTGGGTGCGGCTTATAGTCCGGTGCGGCAAAAATATGGGAGCTATTTTTTTCTTCTGAAATTTAGTGGGTGCGGCTTATAGTCCGGTGCGGCTAATATGTGGAAACTTTTATTTATTTTCTTCTGAAATTCAGTGGGTGTGGCTTATAGTTTGGTGCAGCTAATATATGGATCTATTTTTTCTTCTGAAATTTGGTGGGTGCGGCTTATAGTCCAGTACAGCTAATATATGGAAACTATTTTTTTCTTCTGAGATTTAGTGGGTGTAACTTATATCCCGGTGCGCTCTACAGTCCGGTAAATACGTATCGATATCGCCCGGTCTCACTCATGAATGATCGATACTGGAATCGGCAGCATAAAACCCTGATAGGAACATCTTTAAAATATATTTTTGGAACCTGATTTTTCAATATTAGTGAATTTACGTGACGATGAGGACATCGTTTTATTATTTTCACCTGTCACAGGTGCAGAAACAAAAAGAGTAAAAACACTAAAAACTACCCACATTTTTGGTCCGATGCCATGAAAAAACGTCTGACTGTTGTGAGAATGTTGCAGTTCTTACCCTGGATGATGCCGAGGCTGTGGGCGTGGCCGGCGTGGAGGGCAGCGAGGCGCCGCTGTGGGAGGCAGAGGAGGACGAGCGAGTGGGCGAGGCGTTACGCGAGCCGGGCTTGGAGCGTCGCCCGCGCGAGCGGAAGGCAGAGAGACACTGAGGCGTCCCCTCGGAGATGAACTTCTCCCGCAGCTCCAAGTTGGTGCGACCCCGAGCTGCAACACAAGACAGGAACACGTTTGGTGCACGTCCAGCAGGGGGCGGCGAAGTGGACGCTTGGCTCGCAGCGTGGCGGAGGCGCTCGGGCGGGTGCGTTTGTTTTGTGCGTGTCATGTTCTCCCCCTGATGCCATGGTTGGAGTGTGTGTCAGTGTGTAAGTGCAAGTCATGCGTGGTCACACTTTGTCAAGTCGGCAGCAGCATTCTGTGAGCAAACAGCGAGCGGCAGCCGCCATCCAGCAGGCAACAACAACAACAACAAGCGCACGCAAGCTCCCTAACAGAGTAAGAGCACGCAGAATGCTCGAGAGGAGAGTGGAACATGGATGAACAAGTGCACAGTAAGGAGGTAAAGATGGAGGGAGTTAAATCACCACTCAGGTGTGACGGCCATGTCCACACATACACCAACAGTACTTTGAAAAACATTTTCACAATGTTTTTTTGTAAGTTACTTATTTGGGGAGGCATTTTATATGCAA
>NC_084735.1:21043590-21138590 GCF_033978785.1 Entelurus aequoreus | reverse complement strand
GGTTATTTATGCCTCATATAACCTACACTTATTCAGCCTGTTGTTCACTATTCTTTATTTATTTTAAATTGCCTTTCAAATGTCTATTCTTGGTGTTGGGTTTTATCAAATAAATTTCCCCAAAAAATGCGACTTATACTCCAGTGCGACTTATATATGTTTTTTTCCTTCTTTATTATGTATTTTCGGCCGGTGCGACTTATACTCCGGAGCGACTTATACTCCGAAAAATACGGTAGTATTACTGTTGAAGAAAAAGCAAACGTTGTGATGCGTCTGTGAAATTAATACGCCGCCGTATGCTTAAAATGAGCAAGATACATAAATATTACGTTATGCCTGTGCCTCTTACATTACATATATGCTTATAGCCTGTATATTAAACGTTGGCAGTGTTTGAATGTTTTTTTTCAAAGCGGAATAGAGCGACTCCCATTGGCTAGTTTGTTAGCGGACTTCTGCTAGCATTTATTTAGGAGTTAGAGTGAATTAAAAAAAAAGTATGTGTGCTTGTCTTACATAAGGAATGTGAATGATAGACAAAATTCCCCCCAAAAAGTGAGGTTCCCCTTTAGCTGCCCCAAAGAGCGTCTCACTTAAGAAGCAGGAGGTTATATGTACCTCGAAAAGAAGTTAACCCTGAAACCTATAATGCAAAATTCAGAAGCCAGTGTTTTGTTCAGATTGCTTAGAACAGAAGTGTCCCTTTACATACTGAAACATCAAAGGATTTACACTATTTTTATTAATGTAACATTTTGAAATATAATAAAAAAGTTACATACCTATTGTTAAATACTTTTCTCTTTACCTTGTGCCTAATTCCTCTCATTTTTTAAATGTATTTGTGTGCTGCAGGACAGTAAAAAAAACAAACAAGCCATGGGCCGCACTTTGGATAGTGCTGACTTAGTCTAGACCTACACTAGACTGGTATCAGCTGGTGTTGTAGAGTGCATGCAAAAGCAACAGGTGGCGCTGTGTAGGCCTTTGTTTTTGGCCATTAGAAACCTGGAGAAAGTCATTTCCTGTAAAGGCCTCATTGACAAAACAGTACTTTTTTTTTTTTTTTTTTACAATACTTTTTAAAAAATGTAGGTGTGGACACGACATTAAAGCAGCCATGTCGGAAGACACACAGGGCGGGACCGCTCGGGTCTTAAACACTTGACATACGGTAGGGCTGGGCGGTATGGCTGGGATCTGTATCACGATATCAGCATTTTTATAATCAGCCGATATCAATAATTGTTTATATTTTTTATGACCTATCAAAAATAAAGACCGGGGAAAAATATATTAAATGTAAACATTTTTATTTTAATTGTAACCTTCCTCTGATTATAATCCTCTCAGCTATCAAGGCAGAAAGGAAAGGAAATGTCAACACAAAAAATGTAAAACAATCAATGTAAACACAATTATAAAATCACAATGAAAACTTAACAATAACCTCTTAAAATTATGGAATTTGTAAGAAATACTTAATAAAGTAGAACAAAATAGTGCAAAGTAAATGTAAACCGAGAGAAACCCGACAAGAACTATTTTCTGCAGGTTTAGTGCCAGGAAGTTACAGCTGTGTAACATTTAATTTGGTCTTTAAGTGTGGAAGTATTCAATTAAGTATTTAATTGATGCAGTAAGTATTATTTCAATATTATTACTGCGTGGGTTCCCTACGGGTACTCTGGCTTCCTCCCACCTCCAAGACATGCACCTGCGGATAGGTTGATTGACAACACTAAATTGACCCAGCACCCCCGAGAGGGAAAAGCGGTAGAAAATGGATGGATTATGGACCAAATTAGTATTATTTTATAATTTTTTTGTTATATTTTGTCATTTATTTTATTCATACAGTCCTGCACTTTAGTTGCATCCTACCTGTTGTTTTCATATACCCGATTAGGGAGCGGACGAGGGTTAAACAGAAAGGAGGCGGTCCACATCGGCCTGGCTACGGTCCATTTGAAAAAATCCCCAAAAAGTGCCAAACAGTCCATGTGACTTTTCTTCTTTTATCCACAATTTCTTCATTTTTACTTTCTCTTCTGACTCCATGCAAAGAATCAACCACAAGACAACAAGAATGCGCAACCAAACCTGATCGTTGATACTGTTACCTGATTGGCTGTTAGAGTGATCACTTCCTGCGTTGCTCGGTTACCAGAGAACGTTTTATCAAACGCTTTTTTAATGATATCGATCACATGTCTATCGTGACATAAATTGGTATCATTTTTATCGCCCAGCCCTAAGACGGTGATGCAACCCTTTTTCACCAACCAATAAGAGTTTACATGTCAAGACCAGGGTGGGAGGAGTCTTTGAGCAAGCAGCGCAAACATCCACCACACACACACACAAACCTGACCGCAGCTACACATACACACACACACACACACACACTTGTATAGAGAATTAAGATGGAGGGTGTTAGACAGCCAGATGGAAGGATGGAGAGGGAGAGGAGCAAGTGTAGATACCTCTGCAGCAGAAATAGCCTGGAGTGACTGCCACTGAGAGACACAGGAGACAATGTGAAACTACTGCATGCTCACACACGCACACACGCACGCACGCACGCACACACAAGCACACACACACACACACACGCGCACACGCACACACACACACACACACACACACGCGCACACGCACACGCACACACACACGCACACACACACACTGAGGGTTTTCAACATATAAACAGGATTGGGAGGACAACCAGTTAGTCTGCGAGGAGACGAAATAGACGGATGTCAGGAGGGCACATGAAGAAGGAACAGAAAAGGGGTGAAGTGTGTGTGAGAGTGAGAGAGAGAGAGAGAGGGAGAGAGAGTAAGAGAGAGCGGGGAGAGAGAGAGTGAGACAGAGACAGAGAGCGAGAGAGAGGGAGAGTGAGAGAGAGAGAGTGAGACAGAGACAGAGAGCGAGAGTGCGAGAGAGATAGAGAGAGACAGAGCAAGAGCGAGAGAGATAAAGAGCGAGAGCGAGAGCGCGAACAAGAGCGAGAGCGCGAGAGAGAGAGAGACAGAGAGCAAGAGCGCGAGAGAGAGCGAGAGAGAGACAGAGAGTGAGAGCAAGAGCGCGAGAGAGAGAGAGAGAAAGCGAGAGAGACAGAGACAGAGAGCGAGAGCGCGTGAGAGAGATAGAGAGAGACAGAGAGCGAGAGCAAGAGCGCGAGAGAGAGAGAAAGAGAGAGAGAGCGAGAGCAAGAGCGCGAGAGAGACAGAGACAGCGAGCGAGAGCAAGAGCGAGAGAGAGAGAGCGAGAGAGAGACAGAGAGCGAGAGAGAGACAGAGAGCGAGAGCGCGCGAGAGAGAGACAGAGAGCGAGAGCGCGCGAGAGAGAGAGCGAGAGCAAGAGCGAGAGAGCTAGAGCAAGAGCAAGAGCAAGAGCGAGAGCGAGAGTAAGAGCGAGAGCAAGAGATAGAGACAGAGAGCGAGAGCATAAGAGAGAGAGAGAGAAAGAGAGAGAGAGAGAGAGACAGAGAGCGAGAGGGAGAGAGAGAGACAGAGAGCGAGAGAGAGAAAGAGAGAGAGAGAGAGACAGAGAGCGAGAGAGAGACAGAGAGCAAGAGAGAGACAGAGACAGAGAGCAAGAGAGAGACAGAGAGCGCGGGCGAGAGAGACAGAGAGAGAGAAAGAGAGAGAGAAAGAGAAAGAGAAAGAGAAAGAGAAAGAGAAAGAGAAAGAGAAAGTGTTTTAATTTCAATTTCAATAGGTGCTTAAGTTTGATACATTTTAATTGTTTTGATCCTTACTTGAATGTATACATATGCATCTTTATTTAAATGTTTTGCACAACTCTATAGTTTACCTTATTTTATTACTTTTTATTATTATAATCTTATATTTTAAATTAGTCTTAACATTTTTTAAAGCTGTAATGTGACACAGCTCTGTTCACACACATCTTTAGTATAATAGACCTATATTTTAATTGCACATACTTTTAATTTCAATAGGTGCTTAAGTTTGATACATTTTAATTGTTTTGATTGATTGTTTTAATGCTGGCTTTGGCAATGTAAACGTTTGTTTCCCATGTCAATAAAGCCCCTTTGAATTGAATTGAATTGAAATTGAAAGAGAGAGAGAGAGAGACAGAGAGAGAGAGAGAGAGAGAGAGAGAGAGAGAGAGAGAGAGAGAGAGAGAGAGAGAGAGAGAGAGAGAGCGAGAGCGAGAGAGAGAGAGAGAGAAGTCCAACCTATACGGGATGAGATGGAGCTACTGGAGTCGGAGCGGAGGATCTTAAGTCCGGGATGTTGCACTGGAGGAAGAGAGGAAGGGAAGGAGAAGAGAGGGAGGAGCATGCATCATGCAATACTTCAACTACTTACTAGTTTGGTGTTAATTAAAGAAGATGAAGACAAAGGTGAGACCACCAAGCTGTCCAGGTGAATTTTGGAAGTGTTAATACCGATCGATGCAATAAAAAAAGAATGGAGGACATCTTTCTTCTCTTTGATGGACGGGAAAGATGGGGGAGGACGACCGCCAAAGGCAGGCCTCTCTGCCGCGACGTGAAGACTGGTGGGGGATGGGGGGGGGGGACCACTCACCTCGACACGGATCGTTCTTGACCAGGAACTCGTCCAGGGCCATCCAGCCTCCTCCCACTCTCACCATGACGGTGCTGCGCAGGATTCTCACCAGGCGAAGCTGCTGGGAGTCGCCGAACTGCACAGACGGGGGAAGAGGGAGAGGAGTCAGGAGAGGAACTGTCGGGGTGTTCCTGCACCAGCCAAGCAGCCAAGCCCCGCTTCCTCCATGCCATGCATGCTCGGCAAACATGCCGACTCGTCATGTCGGACTTCATGTCGCAGCCAAAAGCAGACCCCAGCAGCAGCATCATTTCTTCACCAGCGTCAGTTCAAAGCTCACAGACTTGAGGAATTATCATCATGAAGACGGTCAAACCTGCTTCCATGTTGCAAAGACTGCTTGCCCCTGACCATTCATTTCACTCAAAGACAAATGTGTCCATTTTCAGCCCACTGCTGTCGTGCTATATAGCAGTTGCTTTCTATTCATGAGATAGAAATGACACTCATTTGACGTTTTCTTCTATAAATGTTAAATCTACACGACGTTGGTTAATTGTGTTGCCAAACGGGAAACGAAAAATGCTCGTACCAAAAGCTTAAGATGATCGTACTTTAAGGAAAATGATCACACACGCCTACTTTGACATTGTGCAGATCAGATCTGTAAGACATGGCAACAGACCGTGTATAGCACAGTTATCAAACTCGAAGCCCGGGGGCCCGATCTGGCCCGCCATATTATTTTATGTGGCCCACAAATAATATGCGTACATATAGCACCGTAAATTCCGGACTATCAGCTGCTACGTTTTTCCTAGATTTTGAACCACACAGCTTATAAAACACAGCGGCTACTTTATGGATTTTTTCCCCATAAATGTGTGTGTATATATTATATTAGGGCTGCAACTAACGATTAATTTGATAATCGATTAATCTGTCGATTATTACTTCGATTAATCGATAATCGGATAAAAGAGACAAACTACATTTCTATCCTATGCAGTATTTTATTGGGGGGAAAAACAGCATACTGGCACCATTCTTATTTTGATTATTGTTTCTCAGCTGTTTGTACATGTTGCAGATTATAAAGGTTTATTAAAAATAAAATAAAAAATGTTTTTTGTTTTTTTTAAATAATAATAAAAAAAGCCTCTGCGCATGCGCATAGCATAGATCCAACGAATCGATGACTAAATTAATCAGCAACTATTTTTATAATCGATTTTAATCGATTAGTTGTTGCAACCCTACATTATATATATATACACTACCGTTCAAAAGTTTGGGGTCACCCAAACAATTTTGTGGAATAGCCTTCATTTCTAAGAACAAGAATAGACTGTCGAGTTTCAGATGAAAGTTCTCTTTCTGGCCATTTTGAGCGTTTAATTGACCCCACAAATGTGATGCTCCAGAAACTCAATCTGCTCAAAGGAAGGTCAGTTTTATAGCTTCTGTAACGAGCTAAACTGTTTTCAGATGTGTGAACATGATTGCACAAGGGTTTTCTAATCATCAATTAGCCTTCTGAGCCAATGAGCAAACACATTGTACCATTAGAACACTGGAGAGATAGTTGCTGGAAATGGGCTTCTTTTCACCTATGTAGATATTGCACCAAAAACCAGACATTTGCAGTTAGAATAGTCATTTACCACATTAGCAATGTATAGAGTGTATTTCTTTAAAGTTAAGACTAGTTTAAAGTTATCTTCATTGAAAAGTACAGTGCTTTTCCTTCAAAAATAAGGACATTTCAATGTGACCCCAAACTTTTGAACGGTAGTGTATATATATTGTTTTTGATTGATTGAGACTTTTATTAGTAGGTTCCGTACAATTGACCACTAAATGGTAACACCCGAATAAGTTTTTCAACTAATACTAACTAACACACACATATATATATATATATAATATATATATATATATATATATATATATATATATATATATATATATATATATATATATATATATATATATATATATATATATATATATATATATATATACATATATATACACATACATACATACATACATATATACAGTCGTGGTCAAAAATGTACATACACTTGTAAAGAACATAATGTCATGGCTGTCTTGAGTTTCCAATAATTTCTAAAACTATTATTTTTTTGTGATAGAGTGATTGGAGCACATACTTGTTGGTCACAAAAACACATTTCATGAAGTTTGGTTCTTTTATGAATTGATTGATTTATATGATGGGTCCTGGTTAGCGCCTTGCATGGCAGCTCCCGCCATCAGTGTGTGAATGTGTGTGTGTATGGGTGAATGTGGAAATAGTGTCAAAGCGCTTTGAGTTCCTTAAAAAAAAAGGTAGAAAAGCGCTATACAAGTACAACCCATTTACCATATTATGGCTGTACTGAAAATGTGAGCAAATCTGCTGGGTCAAAAGTATACCGTATTTTTCGGACTATAAGTCGCAGTTTTTTTCATAGTTTGGCCGGGGGTGCGACTTATACTCAGGAGCGACTTATGTGTGAAATTATTAACACATTACCGTAAAATATCAAATAATATTATTTATCTCATTCACGTAAGAGACTAGACGTATAAGATTTCATGGGATTTAGCGATTAGGAGTGACAGATTGTTTGGTAAACGTATAGCATGTTCTATATGTTATAGTTATTTGAATGACTCTTACCATAATATGTTACGTTAACATACCAGACACGTTCTCAGCTGGTTATTTCTGCCTCATATAACGTACACTTATTCAGCCTGTTGTTCACTATTCTTTATTTATTTTAAATTGCCTTTCAAATGTCTATTCTTGGTGTTGGGTTTTATCAAATACATTTCCTCCAAAAATGCGACTTATACTGTATATGTTTTTTTTCTTCTTTATTATGCATTTTCGGCCGGTACGACTTAATACCCCGAAAAATACGGTACATACAGCAATGTTAATATTCGGTTACATGTCCCTTGGCAAGTTTCAATGCAATAAGGTGCTTTTTGGTAGCCATCCACAAGCTTCTGCTTGAATTTTTGACCACTCCTCTTGACAAAATTGGTGCAGTTCAGCTAAATTTGTTGGTTTTCTGACATGGACTTGTTTCTTCAGCATTGTCCACACGTTGTCTTTACAATGCTGAAGAAACAGGTCCATGTCAGAAAACCAACAAATTTAGCTGAACTGCACCAATTTTGTCAAAAGGAGTGGTCCAAAAAACCAGAAGCTTGTGGACGGCTACCAAAAGCGCCTTATTGCAGTGAAACTTGCCAAGGGACATGTAAGCAAATATTAACATTGATGTATGTATACTTGTGACCCAGCAGATTTGCTCACATTTTCAGTAAACCCATAATTAATTCATAAAATAACCAAACTTCATGAATGTTTTTTGTGACCAACAAGTATGTGCTCCAATCACTCTATCACAAAAAAATAAGAGTTGTAGAAATTATTGGAAACTCAAGACAGCCATGACATTATGTTCTTTACAAGTGTATGTCAACTTTTGACCACGACTGTATATATATACATATATTTTTTGTAAATACAATTTAACTGTTTTAAAAATATGTTTTTAGCCCCATAATGTGTGTATATGTCATACGTCAGCAGCCAAAAAGGAGATTTTCTGACTGGTTTTAAAAAGGTATTATGATTTAAAGTATATACCAAATAATATATTAAGAGAATCGTGTTAATCAAGAATAGATTCTAAATCCAAACGTCACCTCAAAAAAAATCGTAATCAAATTGAATGGCGAGGTGGCCAAAGATCCACCTCTTCTATTTATTGTATGTCTGGCAACGCTGGTTAGTCCACTGAATGACAGACAGCCCTGCATGGAGCAGTAAGCAGGTTTCACTCGTCCCATCACAGCAGCAGCACAAATTCACTTTACCTGGTTTCCGAGGAAGAACTAGAATAAATCCAGCGGACGCCGGTGCAGACAAAAGACGAGGAGAAAAAGAAAGAAAGAAAGAAAAAGAGCACGAGTGAAACAACAACACAGCAACAACAACAGAGGATGTTTCATTTGTGCGCAGGATCCTCACTAAACTATTTGGTCTTACTGGAACTTCTCGTTAGTTGGTAGTGAAAGTAGACACCAAATATGACAAACAAAGACAGCATGCAGTGTGTTCATTAATTCACTAGCACTTGCAGTGACGCCATTTTGTTAGCATGGAGCAGCTACCAGATGCTACATGCTAACTGGCTAACGTAGCGACAAATGACCTTTCATCTATTAAATAAGTGAATGTGCTGCAGTAGGTCGCTCCCTGCGAGAACGAGCTCATTTTAGTATCATCAGACCATGAGGTGATGTCATGAGGTAACAACAGCATGGGAGCATGAAGTAAAAGTCCGGTGCCATGAGGTAGGAAATATGGAGTGTACATTTAATTTTCATCTGACAGGAGATGAGACCATTAGATGAAACATGACACATAAGTATGAAGAATGATATCAGACAGTGACATGAAAGCATGAGATGAGACCAGGAGGTAAATAATGATGTATGAGACAGTGACATGAAAGCATGAGATGAGACCAGGAGGTAAATAATGATGTATGAGACAGTGACATAAAAGCATGAGATGAGACCAGGAGGTAAATAACGATGTACAGTATGTGACAGTGACATGAAAGCATGAGATGAGACCTGGAGGTAAATAATGATGTATGAGACAGTGATATGAAAGCATGAGATGGGAACAGGAGGTAATTAATGATGTATGAGACAGTGACAAGAAAGCATGAGATGAGACCAGGAGGTAAATAATGATGTATGAGACAGTGACATAAAAGCATGAGATGAGAACAGGAGGTAAAGAATGATATCAGACAGTGACATGAAAACATGCGATGAGACCAGGAGGTAAATAATGATGTATGAAACAGTGACATGAAAGCATGAGATGAGACCAGGAGGTAAATAATGATGTATGAGACAGTGACATGAAAACATGCGATGAGACCAGGAGGTAAATAATGATGTATGAGACAGTGACATGAAAACATGAGATGAGACCAGGAGGTAAATAATAATGTATGAGACAGTAACGTGAAAGCATGCGATGAGACCAGGAGGTAATTAATGATGTATGAGACAGTGACATGAAAGCATGAGATGAGAACAGGAGGTAAATAACGATGTATGAGACAGTGACATGAAAGCATGGGATGAGAACAGGAGGTAAATAATGATGTATGAGACAGTGACATGAAAGCATGAGATGAGACCAGGAGATAAATAATGATGTATGAGACAGTGACATGAAAACATGAGATGAGACCAGGAGATAAATAATGATGTATGAGACAGTGACATGAAAGCATGAGATGAGAACAGGAGGTAAAGAATGATATCAGACAGTGACATGAAAGCATGAGATGAGACCAGGAGGTAAATAATGATGTATGAGACAGCGACATGAAAGCATGAGATGAGACCAGGAGGTAAATAATGATGTATGAGACAGTGACATGAAAGCATGAGATGAGACCAGGAGGTAAATAATGATGTATGAGACAGTGACATGAAAACATGCGATGAGACCAGGAGGTAAATAATGATGTATGAGACAGTGACATGAAAACATGAGATGAGACCAGGAGGTAAATAATAATGTATGAGACAGTAACGTGAAAGCATGCGATGAGACCAGGAGGTAATTAATGATGTATGAGACAGTGACATGAAAGCATGAGATGAGAACAGGAGGTAAATAATGATGTATGAGACAGTGACATGAAAGCATGGGATGAGAACAGGAGGTAAAGAATGATATCAGACAGTGACATGAAAGCATGAGATGAGACCTGGAGGTAAATAATGATGTATGAGACAGTGACATGAAAACATGCGATGAGACCAGGAGGTAAATAATGATGTATGAGACAGTGACATGAAAACATGAGATGAGACCAGGAGGTAAATAATGATGTATGAGACAGTGACTTGAAAGCATGCGATGAGACCAGGAGGTAATTAATGATGTATGAGACAGTGACATGAAAGCATGAGATGAGAACAGGAGGTAAATAATGATGTATGAGACAGTGACATGAAAGCATGAGATGAGACCAGGAGGTAAATAATGATGTATGAGACAGTGACATGAAAGCATGAGATGAGACCAGGAGATAAATAATTATGTATGAGACAGTGACATGAAAGCATGAGATCAGAACAGGAGGTAAAGAATGATATCGGACAGTGACATGAAAGCATGAGATGAGACCAGGAGGTAAATAATGATGTATGAGACAGTGACATAAAAGCATGAGATGAGAACAGGAGGTAAAGAATGGTTTCAGACAGTTACATGAAAGCATGAGATGAGACCAGGAGGTAAATAATGATGTATGAGACAGTGACATGAAAGCATGAGATGAGACCAGGAGGTAAATAATGATGTATGAGACAGTGACATGAAAGCCTGAGATGAAACCAGGAGGTAAATAATGATGTATGAGACAGTGACATGAGAGCCTGAGATGAGATCAGGAGGTAAATAATGATGTATGAAACAGTGACATGAAAGCATGAGATGAGACCAGGAGGTAAATACTGATGTATGAGGTAAATAATGATGTATGAAACAGAGACATGAGAGCCAGAGATGAGATCAGGAGGTAAATAATGATGTATGAGAGAAGTGATATGAAAGCATGAGATGGGAACAGGAGGTAATTAATGATGTATGAGACAGTGACAAGAAAGCATGAGATGAGACCAGGAAGTAAATAATGATGTATGAGACAGTGACATGAAAACATGCGATGAGACCAGGAGGTAAATAATGATGTATGAGACGGTGACATGAAAGCATGCGATGAGACCAGGAGCTAAATAATGATGTATGAGACAGTGACATGAAAACATGTGATGAGACCAGGAGGTAAATAATGATGTATGAGACAGTGACATGAAAGCATGAGATGAGACCAGGAGGTAAATAATGATGTATGAGACAGTGATATGAAAGCATGAGATGACACCAGGAGGTAAATAATGATGTATGAGACAGTGATATGAAAGCATGAGATGGGAACAGGAGGTAAATAATGATGTATGAGACAGCGACATGAAAGCATGAGATGAGACCAGGAGGTAAAGAATGATGTATGAGACAGCGACATGAAAGCATGAGATGAGACCAGGAGGTAAATAATGATGTATGAGACAGCGACATGAAAGCATGAGATGAGACCAGGAGGTAAATAATGATGTATGAGACAGCGACATGAAAGCATGATATGAGACCAGGAGGTAAATAATGATGTATGAGACAGTGATTTGAAAACATGCGATGAGACCAGGAGGTAAATAATGATGTATGAGACAGTGACATGAAAGCATGAGGGAAGACCATGAGATGAGCGCTTTTTTCTCATCTGATACCACGAGTTGAGACTTCATGGAGGAGGTATGAAGACCACGTGGCGAGAAGTGGACATGAGAAATGGTTGTGAAGTTATTAGCGTGTTAGAAATACACTTACTAATATTGACAACAAATCTATAAACATTTATTTCCTATTTCCGTCCTTTCTATTCAGGCATTAGCTGCAGACGATAAACCTTTATTGTATGCATAAAAATAACTGTTAAATCCTGAGTGGGCGGAGCTTACCCGGTATTTGTTTTCCCCTATTTGTTCCACCTGGAACCTCTTAGCACATTTACACTGCGCCACCTGCCGAGTCACCTGGAGGGGTCACACACAAGAAGACACCATTAAACATGGCATGACATGGCATAGCATGGCATAGCGCCCCCCGCTGGACTGTACGTGTGTGGCGGTCTGTCTTTGACTCACTTCATCCTCTATCTTGTCTGCGTCCGTGGTGGGTCTGTAGGCATCTTTGTTTGGGTGCAGGGCGGCGACAAACTCGTAATAGTCGATGTAACCGTCGCCATCTCGGTCAAAGATGTCTGCCACCGCCGTCATCTCCAATCTGCTGGTCGGGAACTCTGCAGAGGCAAAACCACGACACTTGAACACGGACTACGCAGCACAGTAAAGGTGTGTGAGTACACACTAGACGCCAGAATGCCGTCGATGAACTCCTGGCGCGTGATCTTCCCGTCTTGGTCCTTGTCGATGCGTCTGAAGAAGTCCATGACGCGAGACTTCTTGTGGTTCATCCAGCGCATGTACTTCTTCCTCCACACGTCAAAGTCGAAGTTGGCGAACTCTTTGAGCTGCGGTCAAACGTAGCGTGTGAGGAGAGAACTTGCAACGAAGTGGAAGCCCACGCAGCCAAGGGGTACCTCCTCCAGCCGGTCCAGGGCATCGTTGAGTTTGCGCTGGCGGTCGAGCGCCAGCAGCCACACTTGCTGCCACCTGGCACACAGCTGGTTGAGTCGCGGGTTTGCTCCTGAAAGCTGCACGGCCGCCTGTTGCTGCTGCTGATTCTTGCCTAGAAGGACACCCCGGGTCAGAACAAACATCTACGGTACACTGGATCCTCCATTTATCAACTTCATTGGTTCTTGAACAGGGTTTGTGAATCATAAAGTTAGTAGAGTACCAAATTTCTCCATAAGAAACAATGTAAATATGAATAACTTGCTCCAGCCTTGACAAAAGTCCATATTTTAGTGAAGGTTTGTACACTTTGAATGCAATATAAAGTGCTATACAGTACTGTATATCAAACTAACATAAGGGATTTATGGACCAACTTTCTTTTTAATAAGAAGCTAAAACTACAACAAGCTCAACTGTCCTTTATGCACTGGTGCCTTCACAAACGATCAGAAATCACAAAAATCTGTTCACTTTTGGTTCATTTTGTCAAAATGACTACTATTTGGGTATTATATCTTGCCTTACTTATTGTTCTGTCTCACTTGGGCAGTATTGTTGTTGCTATAGTTACTCTTTGCTCGTTTATATTTTATAATAACTAGGGATGTCCGATAATGGCTTTTTTGCCGATATCCGATATTCCGATATTGTCCAACTCTTAATTACAGATACTGATATCAACCGATACGATATATACAGTCTTGGAATTAACACATTATTATGCCTAATTTGGACAACCAGGTATGGTGAAGATAAAGTCCTTTTTTTTAAAATGTATAAAATAAAATAAGATAAATAAATTAAAAACATTTTCTTGAATAAAAAAGAAAGTAAAACAATATAAAAACAGTAATTAATGAAAATTAGTAAAATTAACTGTTAAAGGTTAGTACTATTAGTGGACCAGCAGCACGCACAATCATGTGTGCTTACGGACTGTATCCCTTGCAGACTGTATTGATATATATTGATATATAATGTAGTAACCAGAATATTAATAACACTGCACCAGCGCCACTTAAGCACTTTGTCCAGTTTACATCTGCTGTGACAACTAGAAACACACGAGCCTCCACCAGGGGGCAGTGTAGCGTACCCAGATGTAAAACCTCTTTTGCACAATCAGCCTTTTCATATAAAGCCATAAAGGAATGGAACGACCTCACAACAAACTTGAAAAGTCTAACAGATTACTCTTCATTCACAATTGAAGTTAAAAAGTGCCTTTGGAGCAATCAAAGCTGCTCACACGGTCACTAAGGTGGGCATTATGTTTGACACATCAACTTAATGTGTATTATATTTATTCATGAGAGCATTTTTGTTGTAAATTGTGAGGTGTGTTGTTTTTACAAATGATGACAGATGTGAACAAAATCATGTATTGTCTTTGTGTGATGATGTAAATGAGGTGTGGTTGTATTGTATATTAAGTATGTGTCCATGAAAGGGCATCTTATGAATTTTCTTAATTTGATTACATGCTATAGTATGATTTTATTGTCATAATTTTATTGCATAATTTTTGTATCCCTTTTTTATTTAGGTAGTAGCAAGGGACTGCAGATGGAAATGAGCTGTTTAGCTATAATCTGATACAGAACATATCTGTCTTTGAGCTTAATGTTTCTGTGCATTGTCCCTTCAAATAAAGACTAAACTAAACTAGAAAGAAACAACCCTTTTTTTCGAACTTTAGACGGTTCAGTCCTCTCCCTAGCGCTGGTATTGCGATTGTTTGTACTTTGTATAGAATAAGTTGGTAATCTTCAATTCTAGTCACCTTTTATGTAGTATAAAATAACCTGGGAGAACTGTTTCCTGCCAAAGAGATGGCCCCAATAATGCAAGAACATATTTCAGCCTTAAATGTGAAAGCAATGACTAGTTTGGGTTATGTCAACAATAGCAAAAAAACAGCAGTTTTACTTACGTCCTCCTCTCCTCTCAGCCAGGCTGCTTGGCGCATCAGCGGGTTTCCTTTTGTAACTTTTGGTGACTTTGTCAACATCTGGCTGCTTCCTGGTCATCTCCTCCATGAACATCTGACACGAGAGGGAAAGAGACTTGTAAGGGCTGGCGTGCTTCTGATGCGATGACATTTCAATGAGCGCTGACCTGATGCTCCGTGATGAGGTTTTTAAGCTGGGGGATGTCCTGAGGGAGCGCCTCCGTGTCTCTCTGGACAAGCGTGGTCTCGGCCCACTGTAGCCATGACAACAGCTCCTCCAGCAAGTTGGCGTTGTTGAGCACCTCGGTCAGCGCCGCCTCCAGACGCTGCTCGTGCTGCTTGGCCCAGGTCAGCACCTGCGGAGCGGAGCGCGACCTTATTAAAAACTGAAGACAACCTTGAGGACGTCGAGGAGACCCTCTCGCTCTTACCTCCTCAAAGCGCGCCCTGATGATGGTGATCCAGTGCTTGATGGTGGTGATAGAGTCTGGGTGGCACAGGGTCAGGATGGCCTCGCCCATGCCCGCCGCCTTGTTGACCTCCGACCTCTTCTCCTCTACCGTTCCCATGAAGTCCCGATGCGTGTGCAGCAGCGCCTGCAGAGTCTCCGCCTCCTCGGGGAGGACACCACGGAAGCGCAGGCTTTGCTCGGCCTCAGAGAGCCACTCCAGCAGCAACTGAACGGCCGTGCGGAACTCCTCCGCCTGATGGCGACAATCACATTGTTTGATTTTTACCAAGAGCTGCTAGGTTCTGGTTAATGGCATTGGTTCTTTCCGGACCTGTTTGAGGGCCTGCTGGAGGCGGGTCTGCTTTGTGACGGACAGAGCGCAAACAGTCTCCCAGCGGTTGCTGAGCTCCTGCAGCTGAACTTTGACCCAGGCCGTGTCGTCGCGGCCAGTCTCCATGAGGTCGCGGGCCGAGCGCCTCAGAGCCTGGACGCTGACAGTTCTCTTGCCCATCTCCTTCTGGAACGCCTGGGGGGACAGCAGGTTGCGTTAATGAGGCTCAGCTTCACGAGTCTGCAGAGTACGCACCTTGTGTGTGTCCATGAGGTTGGACACCAGGTCCAGGTCGCCGTGCACGGGCTGATCTTCAGCCAGCTGCGGCTCAACTCGGTATAACCAGTCCACTAGAGCCTGGAGGGCTTCTGCAAACTGACCTGAGAACAGCAAAGCCTCCTCCAGCTTGTGCTGCCTGGTGGAGAAACAAACATCTCACATCTGCTCCTGGAGCTCCATTGAATTATTGCAACTCTTTTCAGAGTGCTCACCTCTCCACACTCTTCCCACAGACTGTGTCCCACTTGTCGCGGACCTCCCCGACAAGGTGGTCCAGCTTCTGGGTGTCTTCTGCCAGCTGGGCTTTGTCCCGCATGGCTCTCCCGGACCTCACCGTGGTGTCGTAAACCGGCTGCTTTGAGCCAAGGGCTTTCTGGAACTCCTGCAGGACAATGACGTGTTTACGTAAGGAATGATGCAGAAGATGATGGAGCTCTGCATCAACAATCCTGGTACCTTATGTTTGAGCAGCTGTACTTTGATCTTGTCTGGCTCGTTGGGGATCTCCAGCTCAGAGTCCAGTCTCTTCTCGGCCTCTTCCAGCCAGTCGGTCAGCTTCCTCCAGGCCTCGTGGAACTGAAGGTAGGACGTTGGCTGGTTATTTGGAGGATTTGACTTTATGTATGTGTACAGCTCCACTAATGGACATTGGAGTGTTACTTTCAAAGGCAAACTTAAAGTATTGCTAGAAACATAATTTTATAAGGGACTTTATTGTATTATATGTAGGGCTGCAACTAACGATTAATTTGATAATCGATTAATCTGTCGATTATTACTTCGATTAATAATCTGATAAAAGAGACAAACTACATTTCTATCCTATCCAGTATTTTATTGAAAAAAAACAGCATACTGGCACCATACTTATTTTGATTATTGTTTCTCAGCTGTTTGTAAATGTTGCAGTTTATGAATAAAGGTAAAGTAAAAAAAAAAAAAAAATATATATATATATATATATATATATATATATATTACAAAAAAAAACTCTGCGCATGCGCACAGCATAGATCCAACGAATCGATGACTAAATTAATCGGCAACTATTTTAATAATTGATTTTAATCGATTTAATCGATTAGTTGTTGCAGCCCTAATTATATGTATAGTACTAGAAACAATTTTATATGGGACTTTATTGTATTATATGTATAGTGCTAGAAACATCATTTTATATGGGACTTTATTGTATTATATGCATAGTACATGTTCCAAAAAGAAAAAAAGCATAAAACACCACCAGAATTAGAGATATTACAAGTCAAAGTGATGAAGCTTGGTGTTACGCTCATGACTTGGTGTAACTAAACATTACCCTATAACAGACCTGGGCATTCTGCGGCCCGCGGGCCGCATCCGGCCCTTTATGCGTCCCTGTCCGGCCCGCGTGAGGCCAATTATAAATTACAAAATAAATTTTAAAAAGTATCTATGTCGAGTGTGCAATACAACGGTGCTGCTTTTGTTTTGAAAATCGCTATTTGTATTACTTCCGTGTGGAGGTATGCGTGTGAGTGATTGTGAGTGAATGTGAACAGCTGCAATTACAAAATAAAGTTGAAAAAACATCTATGTCCTGCGCGCAATACAACTGTGCTGCTTTTATTTTGAAAAGTATTATTTATGGGCGTGTGTCCGTGTGTAACCTGCGAGTGAAGGTGCACATGCAGCGACAAGTGATGCACGGTGTACACCCGAGACGCTAAAAAGAGAAAAGTTGATGAGGAATGCCGTGTTTTCAACAAGACATGAACTGCAAAGCAACGTCCCCTCATCTAAGGTGCGTGCCTGCGCAATTGCGCACTGCTCAAGCGTCCGCTGCGCGCAGCAAGTATATGCCGCGCACCAAATCAAATCCCATCTGAATTCTATACAAAATAAACATATTTATTCTATGGAATTTTGCAATGCAACTTTGAGTGACAGTGACAACAAGCGGCCCTAATGGTGTTCGTCAACACCGTTCAATTGAACACCGTTCAATTATTGTAACGTCTATCGAGATGCTTCGAGGACAGGAATTATATCGATCACTTTATTGAACAAAACTGTTTATATTCGGACATAACCACACCAAAAACATGAGTAAAACAATTCTATCTCGAAAAACTAGTCATTTTCTGCCGTACAAACCAGGCCAAAACCAACTTGTCATCTGTCACCAACACGCATAGCACTAAACCACTGGTGCGTTTATGGCCACACAAAAAGTCGGACAACTCAAACACCACACAAAGTTACACTATGACTCCTCAGTCATACGTGTGCTTATTTTACTGTCATTTATTATTAATGTTAATTTATTTATATTAGTCATGGAATGCTGTTACACACACTATGTTGAAGTATTACTATTATTATTAATTATTATTATTATTATTATTATTATTATTATTTATCTTACGGTATATATCAAAAATAATATTGAGCAAAATTTAATTGAAATATTGTCGATGTGGCCCTCCAGCAGTGCTCGGGTAGCTCATGCGGCCCCCGGTAAAAATTAATTGCCCACCCCTGCCCTATAAGATGAAGGCAATTGCCTTTTATTGATATTTGAAATGTATTCAATGTTTATAAATGAATATTTAAATATACTAAATGTAAAAAAGGGAATAAATATTCAAAATAAGATCATTAAATGAAATCTAGTTTGGTTACGCCATCATGAGCGCAACACAAGGTTGTAAAAGTTTCAACTACAATTCTAAATAAGATGTCAAAAAAAAACTGAAATCAAATACACACAGCTTAAAGATTGATCAATACCTATTTAAATTTAGTAATACCTAAATTTGATGATTTATCAAAATATAAAAGAAATATACCTGAACAGAACACTCATGATGGTTACACCAAAAAAGTAACGCTATGAATCGCGTTTTTCCAAGTTTTTGGGGCATTTTTATGCTATCTCCAAGAATCTACTTTTCATTATCGTTGATTTTAAATGGTCAAACTAATGCATATTATATATGCATGCCCTAGTAAACAAAACAAAAAAAGTCATATTTATTTTGATTGTTACATTTTGAAGTACATTTGTGCAGCTGGGTGCGAATGTAGCCATTACCAGAGCTGTACACGTATAAAGTCTAGCTTTGCTGCTCAGTACCTGCTTGGCCCGTTTGCGAGCCTCATCCAAGTGCCGACCGCGGTCTAGTGACCTCTGGACCAGCTTGTCCCAGCGCGCCTGAACGCTCAGCAGAAGGTTCTTGATGAGCACCACGTCCTGCTTCAGGCTGGCGAAGCGGAGCTGGGAGCCGGCCTTCTCCAGGGCCAGAACCTGCTCTCTGTGGGTGTTCACCTCGTTGACAAAAACCTGCGCAGACGCAAGGTGAGGGATGAGTCCGATCCGGGCCGAGTTCTTCACAGTCGGAGCGTTCTCTGATCTACCTTGTGCTCATCGATCTGGAAAAGGACCGTGTCCAAGAGGAGGCTGGGGGGCTGGGCCATGTTCAGGGTCTGCTCGGCCTGGGTCAGCCAGTTAATGGTGTCCTGCAGGGAAGTCTGGAAGCTGGTGGCTAAGGCGAGAGCCTCGTCCAGCTTTGCCTGCAGAGTTCAAGTAAATGGGAAGTTCTCCACAAGATTCTCAAGCAGCATGCTCCTCCTCGGGATGCTCAAACTCACCCTACGATCGTCCATCTTGGTGTTGAGGCTGCCCCACTTGTTCTGCAGCATGGCCAGGTTCTGCTGGGTCTGGGTGGTTCCTGGCCCTGCGTCCTCTCCGCCACGAGCCAGCAGGATGGACTCTCCGGCGTCCAGCAGTCTGTGGTACTGGTCGGCACGCTGCGCCAGCTGGGCTTGGAGCTCCTGCAGGACAACCGAAGAAAAAGGTGAGTCGTGGTTCCAGAAGCTCATAAAGTTGAATTATTACGAGTAAAGGTTACCATGTGTTGCTCTAGCTGCTCTCTGGCTGTTTCGGGTAGTCCGCCTGTCGGCTTGGCAGCAGACAGCTGGCTCTCAGTGCGCCGCATCCACTGTAGGAACTCCTCCAGCTCTCCATGGAAACCCTCCGCCTGCCCACAAACATTCCATTAGTGCATTTAAAAACACCTATGGTCTCCATGAGCCCCAACCCATTTCTCTCTAAGAGTGACTAATATTATTTGTGTATGTGACTTCAGCACACAGGTGACAAACCTAAGGCTCAGGGGCCAGATCTGGCCCACCTTATCTTTTCTTACTAAATGTTTGTTCTTTCCGTTTGACAGAAAACTATATATATTAGGGGTGTAACGGTACACAAAAATTTCGGTTCGGTAAGTACCTCGGTTTAGAGGTCACGGTTCGGTTCATTTTCGGTACAGTAAGAAAACAACATAATATACATTTGTGGGTTATTTATTTACCAAATTTGCAAAATCTTCCACAAATAATATTTTTCTTAGTGGAATATTTGATGTGAAGTAATCGGAACCTGGGGCGGTATAGCTCGGTTGGTAGAGTGGCCGTGCCAGCAACTTGAGGGTTGCAGGTTCGATCCCCGCTTCCGCCATCCTAGTCACTGCCGTTGTGTCCTTGGGCAAGACACTTTACCCACCTGCTCCCAGTGCCACCCACACTGGTTTAAATGTAACTTAGATATTGGGTTTCACAATGTAAAGCGCTTTGAGTCACTTGAGAAAAAGCGCTATATAAATATAATTCACTTCACAACCTTGGATAGGTCAATAATTCATAATAACTGATTTTGATTCAATATTATGTTTTGAGCAATGACAGTTTGAAAGAAAAAAAAACAGCTTTGTTTTATTAGTCAACATTGCAACTTTTTCAAAATTACATTTAACCTTTAAGCTTTTTTATTTCACTTTTGTTATGTTTTTGTTCATTTTAATAGTATTTTTAGAATGTGCCGTGGGCCTTTAAAACATTAGCTGTGGGCCGCAAATGGCCTCCGGGGCACACTTTTGACACCCCTTCTTTACATAATAAAAAATTCAATCTGATAAATCTATGGATGGTAAATGGGTTGTACTTGTATAGCGCTTTTCTACCTTTTTAAGGAACTCAAAGCGCTTTGACACTATTTCCACATTCACACACTGATGGCGGGAGCTGCCATGCACGGCGCTAACCAGGCCCATCAGGAGCAAGGGTGAAGTGTCTTGCTCAAGGACACAAAGGATAAAAAGCAGAGCCTGGCGACGCATGCGCGTTTATCATAACTCTCTCGCTCTCTCTGTCTCTGCCCCTCCCTCACCAATGCTGCTGCGCGCACAATTTGTTTTGTTTTTAACCCCTTCTTAGCCCTGAACGTACACTGAAAATACACGCAACCCTAACTCAAAATGCCGGACACTTGAGGCATTTAAGAAACCCCGCCCTGACAGCTCCGCAAAAAAGGACATGTCCGGTGAAAAGAGGACGTATGGTCAAGTCTATCGTAGCCCGTTAGCTGCTAGCATGCCATGTGTTGTGCCTCGGTGTGCATTGTTTACACAACGAGCGTTACGCTATTTAATATGTCCGTGTGGAAACTCGTTTGGTACACCTCCGAACTGAACCGGAACCCCTGTACCGAAACGGTTCAAATACACGTACCGTTACACCCCTAATATATAGACTGTCAAAAATTGAGCTACTAGTTTTTTACAGTAAAATCCACGGTTGTTTTTGCGGTGTATAATTGTAAATGTAATCAGAGAGCCGATTGTAACAGCAAAAAACATATGAATTTTCCTATGCAGGGGGGTGGAACAAGGTTATGGGTCAAATGCAGAGGGTAATTTCACCACACCTAGTGTGTGTGTGTGCGTGTGTGACTATCAGAGGTACTTTAACTTTAACATTATCACAGTGTATACAGCAAAAAACTGGTAGTTCAGTTGCCAGAATTTAAAAAAAAACAGTGGTACTGTTTTTCCTTTTACAGGAATATGTTGTAAAAAACGAAAAAATACACCGCAAATTTTACAGTGAAATTCTGTCAACTAAACTGCCAGTATTTTTTTACTGTAATAAAAATTGTGTTATAATTTATCCATTTACTGTAATATGTTGTAAAAACAACTGTATATTTTACTGTAAAATTCTAGTAATGAGTTGCCAGTTTTTCACTGTAAAATCTACAGATTTTTTTTACAGTGTATGTAAAAAGAAAAACATAAATCAAATGCATCGGCAAATTCATATATGTTTTGCCGTTACAAACGGCCCTCCGAGGGCAGCCATAACTGCGATGTGGCCCTCCATGAAAATGAGTTTCACACCCCTGCTTTAGCAGCTAGTGGCCATGTTACCTGCTGTAAGGCAGCCTCCAACAGCTTCTGCCTCTCCTGGGTCTTGAGCAGCAGGTTCTGCCAACTGTGGTTCAGCTGATCCAGCTGATCTCTCAGGTGGCTTGCCTCGTCGCCAGGGGAGGACTCCAGGAGCTCGGCGGCGGCCGCGTTGACCGCCTCCACGGTGGCGTGATGGGACAGCACGTCGTTGCGCAAAACCTGGTCGGGGCAGAACGACTCGTGTTGAATGTGCGGCTCAAGACGAGCAGGGGCCAAAAGGAGTAGGCGCAGGACGTACGTGGTGTTTGGCCAGTTCAATCTCGATGGCTTTGGGATCGGAGCTGACCGGGCGCTGCGTGTCCAGGGTGGCGTACGTGTGGCTCAGCCAAGCCTGCAGCTCAGACAGGGCATGCTGGAACTGACCCAGAGCCAGCAGGGCGGCTTCCAGCTTGTGCTGAGGTAGGACGAGACCACGGCAAAGACATATAAAACAGCAGCTCAAGTAAAATCCTGTTTGCGATGTGTACAAACATCAGCACCTCAGACACCTGTGTCTAGTTGGTCCGCCTTAGCATTGCAAATATTAAAGTAACACCGCCATTTGTTTGTGCTACGTTTGCCCCGTAAACATTTTGTTTGTGTCATTACGGTTTTAAATTATTCTAAAATATATTTTCTGACTAGTGACGTCAACCAGTCCCCTCATCTTGTCAAAAACTCTCCAAACTTTTTCCAAAAGTTAATGCCACAAAATGTTTCGTCTATTAAGAGTGTTTTGTTATCAACTATTAATAGTTTTTAAGTTAATGTTTTGTTATTCATAACCAGCCCACCTTGTCAAATCCTCCCCTAACTTGTCCCAAATGCTCGTGCTATGTTTGTGCTGCATTTTTAATGTATCTAACCATTGTAGTTTTTATGTTATTAACGCGTTATTACCATTTCGGCGGTAAATAGTAATCTAACACGTTATTTTTTATATTCAGTAACTCAGTTACCGTTACTACATGATGCGTTACTGCTTTATTTTACGTTATTTTTTATGACGCAGTATCGGCTAGAAACTGAGAGGATCTGATTGTGTTTTATTGGAGAGCTGCAGAAGAGGCGCGCTGCTCTGTGTGTGTGTGTGGGGCGTGGCTTGTCTGTGTTTACTAGCAAGACATCATGGCGGAGCCGAAGCAGAGTTTCTTAACATGGAGATATTCTCACTACTTTTCTTTTGTCGACCACAAAGAAAAGAACATTTAGTGAAATGCAAGTTGTCTTGGATCAAAAATCCTATCCTAGCAATTCAAATCTGCTGAAACAGCTACAAAAGCAACATGCTTCGACGAAGCTAGTAAAGAGAGACACACTTCACCTCCTAAGCAACAGCGGCTGGATTTTAACGAGGCACTGCTAGCCAGGATAACATTGATAGAGCCATTGCAGCACTGAAGGTACACACACTCTTGTCAATTCTCTTATATACTCTTTCATTCTAGACTTCTAGAGTGTTTGATTATCACATCACTCTAAATGTATAGACTATAAAGTTCACAAACATAAAGAGGGATGCTAGTGGGCCAGGCCAATCTTTCCTTATCTCTAAACTAAAACTGGGGAAATGTGTAGAGTGTTCTGGGCTTCAGGCATGATTTTATTTCAGGAAAAAAAGCCTGGTTTGGCTTTTTGTATGTAGTGTGTGCCTTCCTTGGTTTACAGCAATGTTGTTATTATGCTGTTTGTTACTTATGTATGTTATGTTGCAGCTATTTAAAATAGTTTTGTCAATTTGTTCTGGCCTGAAACAAATTGGCCCTTTGAAACATATCTTTGTCTTTGTGCGTTGTATGTAGACCACATTGCTTAGCAGAGTTCAGTGATGCAAATGCATGTCAAGTTGATCAACAGATTGTATTATTCTCCACTGCAATAACAGTACTGAAATGAAGACTAAAAGGGCATCAAAGGGGGCCTTAAAAAAATATTTAAAAAAATATAAATAACTAAATAGTTACTTTTCACAGTAACGCATTACTTTCTGGTGTAAGTAACTCAGTTACTTTTGAAATAAAGTAACTAGTAACTGTAACTAGTTACAAGTTTTCAGTAACTAACCCAACACTGGTTATTATTCATAACCAGCCCTCCACCTCATCAAAATCTCCCTTAACTTGTGGTATGTTTTTGTGCAAATTTATTTATTTTTAATCCAACCATTGTAGTTTGTATGTTAACGTGTTATTATTCATGAATAACACAGTAAAACCTATATTAGAAAAGTTTTGCAGCATTTGGGAGTAAAGGGAGAATTTGACAAGGTCGGGGGGGCTTGTTATCAATCAAAACACGTTTATAGCATTACAATTATAAAACAATAAAAACTATAATAGACAAAAACATTTTGCAGCACAAACAAAGCACAAGATTGGGGAGATTTTGACGAGGTGTAGGGGGCGAGTTATGAAAAATGAAAAATCATAAAAACTATAATCATTAAGACAAAATATTTTCGCAGCAAAAACGAATGGGACAAGTTTGCGGAGATTTTGACAAGGTGAGAGGGTGAGGTGGTTATGAATAGCAACATGGAAATAACAAAAAAACTATACTAGACAAGTTTTGCAGCGCAAATGTAGCACTAACGTTGTGATATAGTTTGGGGAGATTTTGACAAGATGACAATCACAACACGTTAATAACATAAAATGATACAACATTAGTAACAAAAACTATAATAAACAAAACATTTTGCAGCACAAAACAGCACAAACGTAGCACAACTTTGGGGAGATTTTGACAAAGTGGGTGGTTAGTTAAGAATAATGGCATGGTAAAATCATAACGATATTAGTTATACAAAAACTTTTTGCAGCAAAAACAAATGGTATTTTGACAAGATGGGGGTGGTTGGATGACGTCATGTCTCAGAAAATGTATTTTAGAATAACTTAAAATTCATAACAGCACAAACAAACATTTTACAGCACAAACAAATGGCAGTGTTATTTCAATATTGGCACTGATATGGATGCTTTTAAAAAAGCCTTAAAAACCCTTCTTTTTAAAAAGGCCTTTTTTTTAGATATATGCATACTAGTTTTAGCTATTTGGCTGTTGTAGTTTTTATTTTTATTTATTTTTTAATATCTTTTTATTTGTTTTGTTTTTTTTAATACACTGTAGCACTTTGAGGTTGTTTACTCAACGTAAAGTGCTTTTTACAAATAAAATCTATTATTATTATTATTATTGATAAGGGGGCTAACTTCACACAGGTGTACCAGACGCCCCGCTGGAGGTCAACGACAGGAGGAGATCAAACAAGGGCACCAATACCTGTCTTTGGGTGATTTTCTCCCCCAGGTTGTCCCACAGGTGTCGGAGCTCTGTCAGCGGCTCCTGGATCATGTCTCTGTCCGTCTGGTCTGACACTTTCTTGAGCAGCAGCTCCCCCTGGTGGCAGAGCCTCTCCATGTCGATCTGCTGCTGGTAAACGTCCACTTTGTACTGCTGCTTGGCGCCAAGACACAGTTCAGTTATACATATATTCATTTTATTATATGTATTTATATTTATTTATTTACATAATACCACTGCAGAAAAGAAAAAACAATCAAAAACACACTGCAAAAATCTAATTAAGATTAAATATCTCAAATAAGGGTGATATTTGCTTATTTTCTGTCTAATAAGATAATTCTTCTCACTAAGCAGATTTTATGTTAAGAGTCTTTTACTTGTTTTAAGGGTTTTGGTCCTAAATGATCTCAGTAAGATATTACAGCTTGTTGCTGAGATGTTATGACCTATATTGAGTAAAAAACATGCTTGAAACTAGAATATCAACTGTTGCAAAGCTGTGTCATCAACACTCACAAGTATAAAACTACTTTTTTAAAGAAATAATTTCTTATTTCGAGCATGAAAATTTTGACACAAATGTGTCTCATAATTACAACAGATGACAGCCAAATGGACTTTGCTGTTTTATTTTCAATGAAACAATAGAAAATACGTACCCATATAGTAGTACAGTTGGCACAGTACAGTAAACTGACAGTTAATATTTAAACATTTAACATTTCAAACAATTTTGAACAGAAATAGTTCATGCACATTCAGATAAATTCCTCCAAATTACAATTAAAACATTTTTGCCCGGGGGCCGGGTTGTATATATGCGCACTAATTGACTAAAAGAGCACGCACTTGGCGCGATGATGTCATGTTATCGATGGAAAAATGCATTTCTAGACAATATGATTTGCCTGAGCGGCTAGGAGACCCCGAGAGTAACAAGCGCTTGCCTTGTTGCCTTTCCATTAAGAACAATAAATTAGTTTTTAATATAAGTTTGCTGGTTTCAAGAAATGTAATGCCGAGCGCATGTCATTATGTCAAGATAATGGCACTAGCATTTACTTCATTTAAGAATATTTTTCAACATATTGAGCAAAAAGGTCTCTTTTTTTTTTACTACCAAAAAAAGTGCACTTGTTATTAGTGAGAATATACTTTTTTAAAGGTATTTTTGGGTTCATTGAGGTTAGCTAATTTTACTTGTTTTGGAAAGTCTTGACAAGCCAAATTTTCTTGTTCTATTGGCAGATAATTTTGCTTAGTTCAAATATAATACCCCTCATTTTTGTATTTTTTTTTCTTGTTTTTGAACACTGACAACATTTTTGCAGTGCAAGTGTAAAAGATCATGCCGACCTTAAGCTCTTCGATTTGATGTTTGACTGTTCCCAGGTCAGTTCCCACAGTTGACATGTCGCACAGTTTGATCACTGCATTGTCCAGGTAGTCAAACATTGACTGGAAAAGAAGCACAATGGTCAGCCACCTTGAAAATAACGAAACATAGCAAAAGTGTCTCTCTCACCTGTAGTGCATCCTGGTACTGCACCGAGGCGCTCATGGCCTCGTCGAGCCTCTCCATCCTCTCTCGCCAGGTGCGGTTCAGGCCCTCCCAGGCACCGTTCATCTGATGCGTGGTGGGGAAAGCAGAGAGGTCAGCACAAGATGCCGTTCATTCTTAGGTAGTGCCGTCTTCAAATAGTGGAAGATTCGATTCGGAGGAGTCTAATTGTGGGACATTAAACCCCCTGTGGGAGCGAAGTGCCTGCTGAGGTGTGTTGGGAGGATAAATTGATTGCGTTCATTCGTCGTCATTAGTAAAAGACTTACAAATGGTTTTCAGAGAGGAAGACAAATTTCTTACCTGCTTAAAATTTAGGCTGTCAGGCTGTGTCATCAACACTCACGCGTATAAAACTACTTTTTTAAAGTAATAATTTCTTATTTCAAACGTGAAATAAAAAATCATGACTTTGACACAATTGTGTCTCATAATTAAAACAGATGACAGCCAACGAAACAATAGAAAATACGTACTCATATAGTAGTACACTTGTTATTAGTGAGAATATACTTATTTTAAGGTATTTTTGGGTTCATTGAAGTTAGCTAATTTTACTTGTTTTGGAAAGTCTTGACAAGCCAAATTTTCTTGTTCTATTGGCAGATAATTTTGCTTAGTTTAAATAAAATACCCCCAATTTTTTATTTTTTTTCTCTTGTTTTTGAACACTGACTTTTTGCAGTGTATGAAAATCCTTAGTGGAAGAGCATCACATTGCTGTCCTTTGAACAAACTTCACCTCATCAATGGTCTTCTTGACTTCGGGTTTCTCAGTTTCTCCGCAGGCAAAGATGAGGTCGGCCCCGAGGGTCCTGACAAACTCCAGCTCCTCCCTCAGGCCATCCGTCTCCGCCTTGATTGCCTAGACGAGGACCAGAATTACAAAGGGGATTTTAATCGGAAGTGTTTGTAGAACCATTTCAGTTCAACTTTGCTCTTTGCACCTCCGCTGCCTCTATCTGTTGTTTGATGAGCGAAGGGTCCACGCCGGGGTCCTCTAGGTCCTTCACAATGTCCTGGGAGTCTCGCAGCGTGCTCAGCAGCGCCGCCACGTCCGCCCAGAACTTGCCGGCCAGATCCAGGACGTCATTGAGTTTGCTCTCCCTCTCCTCGGCCCGCTGACGGATCTCATCCCACAGCGAGCGCAACCGCAGCAGGCGGGAGTGCACGGCTGGTGCAGGAGAGGAAATTGTTATCGGTCTGCGGAAATGCTGGCCCATTTTTGGCCATGCGGGCACACTCACCGTGGGCGGCGGGGTCGTCGTGGGCGGCCCGGCTGATGAGCTCCTCTCCTCGGGCGCAGAGGGCGGAGAAACTGGGCAGAAGTTTGTCCAGCTCCAGACCTTGAGCCCGGTGCTCGGACAGCTGCTCGCGGATCTTATCGACCTCCGCCGCCACGGGAGGAGGCTGACGCAAACGCTGCACGGCCGCCTCCAGGGTCTCCAGCAGGGGGTCCATTTTGTCGTGGAACTGCAGACGCAGGATGGAATTACAGGAACGTAAGATGTAGCAACCATTCCAGCCCTTGTTTTTATTTTTTAAAAAGGCTTTCATCGGGTTGTATAACTAAAACTCAGCCAGGGTCACACACACGGGTACTTGGTCCATTCTAAAAGGATTCAAGGGAGGTCTAGAGGTCAAAGTAAAAAAAGGGAAATATTGACTGACAGGCAGGTCAAGGGTCAAGACTAGTCTGAAATTAATTCTAGCAATATTGATACATGTAAACATTCCATAAATGCTCCAATTTAAGCCTCAATTCAATTATTTTATAGTCAGCAAACTGCTTTTATATTCATTCTTTCTACTACTGTAGAATATTCTTGTCAATAACCATGTGGTCAAAGAGTTCTACGTGTCCCTTTTTACATTTCATTTTCTCTAAAACTCGTAATCATTACTATAGCTTAAAATATTATTTTATATATACTGAATATACAATTTAGACTCTTCAGTTATGGTCTCCTTCCATCTAACACCCTGACCTTTTTGGGCTTTATTTAGTTGATTGTCCCGGCTGTTGGTGGAGCATTTATGGTACGGACATAGTCAAATATTTTTCAGAGGTCACTCAGGTTTGATAGACACATGACTTGCTTCAATTTTTAAAGCCTTTTTTCATCAATTGTGAGCATAACGTAATTTCCTAACCTTTTCCCCACGCTTTGTACCTAGTGGCTTATACAATGATGCAGCTAATTGATACCTTTTTTTCCCACGTTTACAAGCTTCATGCTGACAATACATTCTGCCTTGTCACATCAGACCAATAAAATTGCTCAATAGGTCACGGTGAAATCATTCTCAAAAAATGGCGGAATGCGCAGAGCAACTTTTGCTTTTGCTCAATTATTTTTCTGATAGGCTGTTTTTTGTTAACATTGTGAATATACTAGGGCTGTCAAAAATACCAAGTTAACTCATGAGATTAATCATAATAACATCGCATTTTTCATGTATAATGGTAGATTAATCATGCACTTTATTTTGACCGCTCCTTTACCTCAAATTTCACTTCAAAACAGATCAAAGCAAGACTTTAGCTAAAACTGTAACTTGGTTTTGAGCGTATAAATGTATGCATTCAGGTAAAACATTTTGAAAAATGTTCCTGACAAAGTTGCATTTGTGTACAAAAATTGGGGGTCTTTTTTTAAGTTGATAAACATTTTGCAAGCGAGTAATAAGCTGTGTTTATCCATCCATTTTCTATTGCTTGTCCCTCTAGTGGTAACGGGGGCGCTGGAGCCTATCCCAGCTGCATTCGGGCGGAAGGCGGGGTACACCCTGGAAAAGTCGCCACCTCATCGCAGGAAGCTGTGATTAATTATGATTAATCCAAATTCAAATGTGTGATTAATCTGATTAAAAATGTTTGTAATTTGACAGCACTATAATAAACAAGCATCTCTGTAAATACTTTAGCTAGGGATGTCCGATAATATCGGACTGCCGATATTATCGGCCGATAAATGCTTTAAAATGTAACATCGGAAATTATTGGAATCGGTTAAAAAATGATCGGTTTTAAAAAGTAATATTTATGACTTTTTAAAACGCCGCTGTGTACACGGACGTAGGGAGAAGTACAGAGCGCCAATAAACCTTAAAGGCACTGCCTTTGCATGCCGGCCCAATCACATAATATCTACGGCTTTTCACACACACAAGTGAATGCAAAGCATACTTGGTCAACAGCCATACAGGTCACACTGAGGGTAGCCGTATAAACAACTTTAACACTGTTACAAATATGCGCCACACTGTGAACCCACACCAAACAAGAATGACAAACACATTTCGGGAGAACATCCGCACCGTAACACAACATAAACACAACAGAACAAATACCCAGAATCCCTTGCAGCACTAACTCTTCCAGGACGCCACAATATAAACCCCCCGCTACTCCCCCCCACCTCAACTTCCTCATGCTCTCCCAAATTCCAAGCTGCTGTTTTGAGGCATGTTAAAAAAAATAATGCACTTGGTGACTTCAATAATAAATATGGCAGTGCCATGTTGGCATTCTTTTCCATAACTTGAGTTGATTTATTTTGGAAAACCTTGTTACATTGTTTAATGCATCCAGCGGGGCATCACAACAAAATTAGGCATAATAATGTGTTAATTCCACGACTGTATATATCGGTATCGGTTGATATCGGAATCGGTAATTAAGAGTTGGACAATATTGGAATATCGGCAAAAAAAGCCATTATCGGACATCTCTAACTTTAACTAATTAAAATTTTGCAAGCGAGTAATTAAATGTGATTAATCATGATTAATCCAAAATCAAAAGTGTGATTAATCTGATTAAAAATGTTTATCATTTGACAGCACTAGAATAATCACAAGCACCTCTGTAAATACTATAGCTAATTAAAATGCTGCAAGCAAGTAACAAGATGTGATTAATCATGATTCATCCAAATTCTAAAGTGTGATTAATCTGATTAAAATTTTTTGTCATTTGACAGCACGAGAATAAACACATGAACCTGTGTAAATACACTACCGTTCAAAAGTTTGGGGTCACCCAAACAATTTTGTGGAATAGCCTTCATTTCTAAGAACAAGAATAGACTGTCGAGTTTCAGGTGAAAGTTCTCTTTTTCTGGCCATTTTGAACGTTTAATTGACCCCACAAATGTGATGCTCCAGAAACTCAATCTGCTCAAAGGAAGGTCAGTTTTGTAGCTTCTGTAACGAGCTAAACTGTTTTCAGATGTGTGAACATGATTGCACAAGGGTTTTCTAATCATCAATTAGCCTTCTGAGCCAATGAGCAAACACATTGTACCATTACAACACTGGAGTGATAGTTGCTGGAAATGGGCCTTTATACACCTATGTAGATATTGCACCAAAAACCAGACATTTGCAGCTAGAATAGTCATTTACCACAATAGCAATGTATAGAGTGTATTTCTTTAAAGTTAAGACTAGTTTAAAGTTATCTTCATTGAAAAGTACAGTACTTTTCCTTTTGAACGGTAGTGTATTTCATGTTTCAATGTGTACCAGCTTGTACAAAATAAAATGTGCAGTGGGTGCGGCCTATATATAGGTGTGCGGTATAGTTCTATATAGTTATTATATTTGCCACTTTCTCATTCATGTGTCAACCAATTCATGTGCGACCCGAGCGTGAGAAGGATGTGGTCTGTCTTACCTCCACCAGCTGGGTGATTGCAGTGAGCAGTGACCATGGAGAAAGTGGTGGTGACAACACAACGAGGGACGACGGCATGGTGGACGGATGACGGGACAAGGGGGCGGAGTTAACGGACAAGAGTGAGGACGGACAAACAAGGAGGGGTTAGGACAGAGAGGAGGTGGTGGTGGTGAAGGTGGATGGAGGGTGGAGAAACAAGACAATGAGTTAAATCTGAAACATGCCTTCAGTGCAATAATGGACAGCAGCAGCTCATCACTAATATCTCATGACATGAAAATGAAAATATATTTTATCCTGAGACAAACAATACAATTAAAACTTTCATGATCATGTGCTGTTAAAATAACACACGGAAAGCTCATGCTGTGTCGTCATGGTCCAGCTAGCAGACGTTCTAGTACCTGAGCAGACTGGGACACCGCCTCGTCGAGCAGGGCCGCACGACTTTTCACCTCCGCTTTGATGGCAAAGTAGCGCCTCTCGGCGTCGCTGTAGCACTGCGTCACCCGCCCGCCCTCCTGGACGCTCAGCTCTGCCAGCTGGGGTCCGATCTTGAGGAGCTTGTCGATGTGGGGCTTGTGCTCAGCGATAGACTCTCGGAGGAGCTAAAGAAGACATTTCATTCATTATTATTAATATTATATAATGTATTATTATTATAAATAATAATATTATATAAAATAATCACATATATAATTATTATTGTATATGATATATTGTAATATATCTCCCACCCCCACCAAGGACTGTTTTCACTGCTGGACTCTAGAAAGAGGTTCCGCAGCCTTCGTAGCAGAACCTCCAGGTTCTGTAACAGCTTCTTCCCTCAGGCCTTAAGACTCTTGAACGCATCATAATTATCCCCTCAATTCCCCCCAAAAATGGATTAACTCACTGGAATATAAAGACATTATAATATTTTTTTTCCATAAACCTGGATGCATATGCAAAAGTGCAATATATTTATCTGTACAGTAATCTATTTATTTATATCTGCACCTTATTGCTTTTTTATCCTGCACTACCATGAGCTAATGCAACAAAATGTTGTTCTTATCTGTGTTGTAAAGTTCAAAGTTGAATGACAATAAAAAGGAAGTCTAGTCTAGTCTATATACAGTACAGGCCAAAAGTTTGGACACACCTTCTCATTCAATGCGTTTTCTTTATTTTTATGACTATTTACATTGTAGATTGTCACTGAAGGCATCAAAACTATGAATAAACACGTGGAGTTATGTACTTAACAAAAAAAAGGTGAAATAACTGAAAACATGTTTTATATTCTAGTTTCTTCAAAATAGCCACCCTTTGCTCTGATTACTGCTTTGCACACTCTTAGCATTCTCTCGATGAGCTTCAAGAGGTAGTCACCTGAAATGGTTTTCACTCCACAGGTGTCATAGTTTTGATGACAATCTACAACAGGCCTGGGCAATTATTTTGACTCGGGGGCCACATTTAGAGAAAAAAATGTGTCTGGGGGCCGGGACATCTATTTTCAGGAACACTAACACAAAACCTCACAACAATGTCTGATTGAATGCTAAAAACGTCATGACAGACTGCCTTAAAAAACGGAATGGAATTTTACATTTTCCTATGAACGATAAAACACTGAATATTGACAAAATATGAATGTCACACCCCCTTTCAATCGACATATTTTACAATCAAGTGAAACGCAACAAAAATGCAACAAACAGTGAAATATGAACGCGAAGGGTACAAAATAAAACCACCTACAATCTGATATATCTGATATATCACTAAGCTTTAGAACTTTGTTGTGAAAATCTCCTTCCGCGTCTGTGGAAACGCTCCCCACCCACACTGCTTGGTGCCTCGTCTGAGCTGCTGTGACGTCGATTACCATAGTAACTAATTAGATGACCATAGCAACTAGTATATCATCCAAAAGTGCAGATTCCAAGCATTGAAAGACTTAGTATAGTTGAAGACTTATGGTCATTAGAAAACATCACTGCACATCATAATGGCAAATACAGTTTACATCTTAAAGATCTAAAAAAATTTATTTGGGAATGTCCGGCGGGCCAGATTGAAAAGCTTTACGGGCCGCATGTGGCCCCCGGGCCTTAACTTGCCCAGGTCTGATCTACAATGTCAATAGTCATGAAAATAAAGAAAACGCATTGAAATGAGAAGGTGTGTCGAAACTTTTGGCCTGTACTGTATATATAATAATTATAAAAAGAAAGTTATAATAATATTAATTATCATAATTAAAATAATGATATACATATATACAATTCTAATAAGAATATTCATTATTATAATACTGATTATTATTTTTATATTATATACATACTATATTTTTAATAATAATATATATATATATAATTAGTATTAGAGATGTCCGATAATATCGGACTGCCGATATTATCGGCCAATAAATGCTTTAAAAAATGTAATATCGGAAATTATCGGTATTGGTTTCAAAAAGTAAAATGTATGACTTTTTAAAACGCCGCTGTGTACACGGACGTAGTGAGAAGTACAGAGCGCCAATAAACCTTACAGGCACTGCCTTTGCGTGCCGTCCCAATCACATAATATCTACGGCTTTTCACACACACAAGTGAATGCAAGGCATACTTGGTCAACAGCCATACAGGTCACACTGAGGGTGACCGCATAAACAACTTTAACACTGTTACAAATATGCGGCACACTGTGAACCCACACCAAACAAGAATGACAAACACATTTCGGGAGAACATCCGCACCGTAACACAACATAAACACAACAGAAAAAATACCCAGAACCCCTTGCAGCACTAACTCTTCCGGGACGCTACAATAAACACACCCACCCCCACCTCAACCCTGCCCCCCCCCAACCCCGCCCACCTCAACCTCCTCATGCTCTCTCAAGGAGAGCATGTCCCAAATTCCAAGCTGCTGTTTTGAGGCATGTTAAAAAAGATAATGCACTTTGTGACTTCAATAATAAATATGGCAGTGCCATGTTGGCATTTTTTTCCATAACTTGAGTTGATTTATTTTGGAAAACCTTGTTACATTGTTTAATGCATCCAGCGGGGCATCACAACAAAATTAGGCATAATAATGTGTTAATTCCACGACTGTATATATCGGTATCGGTTGATATCGGAATCGGTAATTAAGAGTTGAACAACATCGGAATATCGGCAAAAAAGCCATCATCGGACATCTCTAATTAGTATATATACTTTAACAATAAATAATAATTACTGTCATATAATCATTATAACTATTATCAAGCAGTTTTTAGTTTCACCCTCATCTGGTCCTGCTGCAGGCGCAGGGCGTCTGTGTCGATGGCCGGCGGCGGCAGCTGAGTGATGAGGCTCTCAGTGTCGCCCAACCACGGCTCCAGTTCTTCGTAGGTCTCCCAGAAGCGGGCCACCAAGACCTGAGCCTGCTCTAGCGCGGCGAAGCGCTCACTGTGGCTCTGGCTCACGGCGTCGTAACGGGCGCTCAGAGAATCTGTCTTCACCTGAAGAAGAAGGGGAAGAAGAATGTGGTTGCTTACGGCTCCGTTCTGCTGCCCGGTTCCGTCCGTCTCACCATCAGCGCGTCCTTCTGGGTGTCGCTGCACGTCTCCAGGATGTCATCTCGAGTGCCGAGGAGCTGGTCCACGGTGTCTTTGTGTCGGATGATGTCGATGTTGAAAGCCCGCTGCACCTGCATCTGGGCCACCGTCACGTCAGGTTCCAGGCTCAGCGGGCCCAGAGACGCCAGCTTGCGCTCCGTCTCGCCCACCCAGGCCAGCTCGGCATCCACCGCCTCCTCGTACTGCGGAGAGGAGATGTTTCAGACCGCTGGCTGGAAGGAGCGGTGGCCTCTTCTCGTTTACCGCAGTACCTGCTGCGACCTCTGGATGGCGGCCTGCACCAGCTGCACACGCTGCGTGATGGTGTCGTCCGCCTGGCGGTAGCGCTGGTTGGCGTCGGCGACCAAGCGGTCCAGGCCCTCACGGGCTCGCCATGGCACCAGATCCAGCAGGGCGCTGCCCACCTCGTTTAAGGTGTCCAAGACCAGGCGCTTCTCTGCTGACACTTTCTTCAACTCCTTCAAAAATAACATAAAGGGCGAAACATGAGGAAACGACTTCACTCTCTTACGAACATCACACAATCCATCACGTGTGCCCGAGGGAAGAAATGATGAAGGAAATGCATTAGAAATCAATGTTTCCATGGTAACAATGCAGGCTGGTACTGCTGGAAATGACAAGGTTGACATTTATTTTCAGTACATTGGAAAACAACAAAAGACTTGGCCACTTCATTAGGTACACGAGCCAGCTGTGTGTAGGGATGCGAGCACCCTTTGAGGAAAACAAGAGGAACATTTGCTGCCACGCAAATCCCACACTGCAAAAACTGAAATCTAAGTAAGATTAGATATCTCAAATAAGGGTGATATTTACTTATTTTCTGTCTGATAAGATAATTCTTCTCACTAAACAGATTTTATGTTAGAGTGTTTTACTTGTTTTAAGTGTTTTGGTCCTAAATGATCTCAGTAAGATATTACAGCTTGTTGCTGAGATTTTATGACATATATTGAGTAAAACATTCTTGAAACTAGAATGTCAAGTGTTGCAAAGCTGTGTCATCAACACTCACAAGTATAAAACTACTTTTTCAAAGTAATAATTTCTTATTTCAAGCATGAAATAAAAAATCATGACTTTGACGCAATTGTGTCTCATAATTAAAACAGATGACAGCCAAATGGACTTTGCTGTTTTATTTTCAATGAAACAATAGAAAAAATTTACTCCTATTGTAGTACAGTTGGCAAAGTACAGTAAACTGACAGTTAATATTTAAACATTTGACATTTCAAACAATTTTGCACAGAAATAGTTCATGCACATTCAGATAAATTCTTCAAAATTACAATAAAAAAATTGGCCAGGGGCCGGGCTGTAAATATATATATATGTTTATATATATATATATATATATATAAATATATATATATATATATATATTCCTTGCACACTAATTGACTGAAAGAGCACGCACTTGGCGCGATGATGTCATGTTATGGATGGGAAAATGCATTTTTAGACCATATGATTTGCCTGAGCTGCGAGTAGACCCGAGAGTAACAAGCGCTTGCCTTGTTGCCTTTCCATTAAGAAGAATAAACTAGCTTTTAGTATAAGTTTGCTGGTTTCAAGAAATGTAATGCCGAGCGCATATCATTATGTCAAGATAATGGCACTAGCATTTACTTAATTTAAGAATATTTTTCAACATATTGAGAAAAAAGGTCTCATTTGTGTTTTCTATCAAGAAAAGTGCACTTGTTATTAGTAAGAATATACTTATTTTAAGGTATTTTGGGGTTCATTGAGGTTAGTTAATTCTACTTGTTTTGGAAAGCCTTGACAAGCCAAATTTTCTTGTTCTACTGGCAGATAATTTTGCTTAGTTCAAGTAAAATACCCCTAATTTTTGTATTTGTTTTCCTTGTTTTTGAACACTGACTTTTTGCAGTGCAAAAGAAAATTATGAAAATCAAAACTACATTTCCCTCATTTGGGTGCATTGTTGGACTATATTTTACCTTTAAATGTATTCTCATCTACCAACCTCTTTTGGCTGTCTTTTTGACACATACATGTCCCATGTAATGTACCACAGAATTGCTACGTTTTGTTCTGTATAATGCATGCAAAGAACTCAGAAATCCTTTCTCATTTGGCAACTTTATCCTGTAGCCACGCCCCTTCAAGTAATACTTCCTGTGTTGTGACCTCTGTTTACAAGCAGTCACGTCAAAAATATACCTTCTCGCTTGCTACTAATAAATAATCTAGAACTAGGGATGTCCGATAAATGATCTGTATCGGTTTCAAAAAGTAAAATGTATGACTTTTTAAAACGCAGCTGTGTACACGGACGTAGGGAGAAGTACAGAGCGCCAATAAACCTTAAAGGCACTGCCTTTGCGTGCCGGCTCAATCACATAATATCTACGGCTTTTCACACACACACACAAGTGAATGCAAGGCATACTTGGTCAACAGCCATACAGGTCACACTGAGGGTCGCCGTATAAACAACTTTAACACTGTTACAAATATGCGCCACACTGTGAACCCACACCAAACAAGAATGACAAACACATTTCGGGAGAACATCCGCACCGCAACACAACATAAACACAACAGAACAAATACCCAGAACCCCTTGCAGCACTAACTCTTCCGGGACGCTACCCCCTACCTCAACCTCCTCATGCTCTCTCAGGGAGAGCATGTCCCAAATTCCTTTTGAGGCATGTTAAAAAAAATAATGCACTTTGTGACTTCAATAATAAATATGGCAGTGCCATGTTGGCACTTTTTTCCATAACTTGAGTTGATTTATTTTGGAAAACCTTGTTACATTGTTTAATGCATCCAGCAGGGCATCACAACAAAATTAGGCATAATAATGTGTTAATTCCACGACTGTATATATCGGTATCGGTTGATATCGGAATCGGTAATTAAGACTTGGACAATATCGGAATATCGGATATCGGCAAAAAAGACATTATGGAACATCTCAAGTTTTGATGCAAAATTATTTGTTACGTTGAAATTTCACATGCCTGGTGGGAAAAATTCTGCCTCTATAAAGAATGAGCGACACGGTCAGAAAAGTATTTTCTCCAAAGTTTCATCTCGATGGGCCTCATATGATATTATTTAGCTATTTTACTCATGTCAAAATGCAAATATATGCATAGCATGATGTACAAACTATGTCATTATCTTGCCAGGTGTTAGCATGTCACCTGTTAGCATATCTGCTAATATTACATTGCATACATTTTAGGGGTGCACAATATAAACGATTCACATTCGAATCGTGACTCTTGTTCATACTTGCCAACCCTCCCGTTTTTAGCGGGAGAATCCCGGTATTCTAGCGCCTCTCCCGACAACCTCCTGGCAGAGATTTTCTCCCGACAAACTCCCGGTATTCAGCCGGAGCTGGAGGCCACGCCCCCTCCAGCTCAATGCGGACCTGAGACTGAGTGGGGACAGCCTGTTCTCACGTCCGCTTTCCCACAATATAAATAGCTTGCCTGCCCAATGACGTCATAACATCTAGGGCTTTTAGAGAGTAGAGTGCACAAACAACTGCGCACACAACAAGGAGACGAAGCAGAAGAACGAGGAAATTACAGACATGGCGACGCCGTCGACGAGCAAGATGAAGAAATACGCTTGCAAGTTCCAAAACGAATGGAAACAAGAATTTCAGTTCATCCAGGACAGTTCGAAGGGGAAGGTGTATGTTGCCTGTAAATATGTAGAACAGACTTCTCCATTGAACACGGTGGCCGAAATGATATACTCATCATGAACGGAGAAGTTAAACAGGACAATACTGCCATCTAATGGATAGCCACAGGAACACTGAAATTCAAGTATTTCTTTTATGTAAATAAAATAAATAAATAAATAAATATATATATATATATATATATATATATATATATATATATATATATATATATATATATATATATATATATATATATATAGCTAGCTAGAATTCACTGAAAGTCAAGTATTTCATACATATATATCGTCAGTCTACCCTAGGGCAGCCTAGGGCAGCTGTGGCTACGAAAGTAGCTTACCACCACCAGGTGTGAATGAATGATGGGTTTTTAACATGTAAAGCGACTTTGGGTACTTAGAAAAGCGCTATATAAATCCCAGTTATTATTATTATTATATACATATATATATATATGAAATACTCGAGTTGGTGAATTCTAGCTGTAAATAACCACGCCCCCAACAACACCCCCCGCCCCAAACCACCCCCACCCCCCCACCCAAGCCCCCCACCCCATACCCCCCACCTCCTGATATTGGAGGTCTCAAGGTTGGCAAGTATGCTCTTGTTCGAAATTAATTCAAAGTGTTCAAAAATGGTTAAAAACATTCTTTTTGTAATTTTTTCAATAAGAATTTTTTTTTCTAGATGTTTATAGGCCAACTCTATTCAATTAGAAAGAGCTTTTCTTACCTGTAACCTGTTTTGAAAAAATAAAGAAAATAAGCAAATATCACCCTTATTTGAGATATTTAATCTTACTTAGATTTCAGTTTTTGCAGTGCACTTTGTCAAGCAGGCCCTTTCAAAATGTTTCGAGTTCCTACCTTTTGTCTCTCCTGGTAGGCGGGGGGTGCATCAGGCTCCACATTGTTGAGCTCCGCCTCCACGGCGTCCAGCCACTGGTTGAGGTCGTCGTGGGCACTGGCGAAGCGCGTGGCCAGCTGCAGCGCCTGCTCCAGCGTGCGAAGCGCCTTGCTGCTGCCCGCCGTCACCTCAGCGTAGCGCGACTTGATGCCGTCCAGCTTCTCTTGGATCAGCAGAACCTCCTCGCCTGCGGGGAGGAGGAGGACAGTTGGGCACGTGAGGTCCATATCTGCGCAGGATGATGTCAGTCTAAAAGACTTGGGGGCGAGGTCTCACCTGTGGTCTGCTTGAGTAAAGCTTGTCCATTCTTGATGGCCTGGTCCACGGTCTTCTTCCTGCTCACAATCTCCTCATTTAGAGACTGTGAAGAGACAAGACAGAACACAGCTCATATCTGCTGTTGTCATTCGTTGGACTGTGAAACTATGTCAGAACGGAAAAGGTGTAGCTAAAAGTATTGGGACACAGCGCAAACAATTATGAAACAAGTAGAGATGTCGCGATTAACGTTTTTGGCCTACAAGCCCGATCAGATTATGAGTCCGAATGCAATACTTTGAATACTTATAGAAATTAAAATGTTTTATAGTAACTACACTGCAAAAACTGAAATCAAAGTAAGATTAATTATCTCTTAATTAATTTAATTAATATCTAATTATTTGCTTATTTTCTGTCTGATAAGATAATTCTTCTCACTGAGCAGATTTTATGTTAGAGTGTTTTTGTCCTAAATGATCTCATTAAGATATTACAGCTTGTTGCTGAGATTTGATGACCTATATTGAGTAAAACATGCTTGAAACTAGAATATCAAGTGTTGCAAAGCTGTGTCATCAACACTCACAAGTATAAAACTACTTTTTTAAAGTAATCATTTCTTATTTCAAGCATGAAAAAAAAAAATCATGATTTTGACACAATTGTGTTTCATAATTAAAACAGATGACAGCCAAATGGACTTTGCAGTTTTATATTCAATGAAACAATAGAAAACACGTACTAATATAGTAGTACAGTTGGCACAGTACAGTAAACTGACAGTTAATATTTAAAGATTTAACATTTCTAACAATTTTGAACAGAAAAGGTCCATGCACATTCAGATAAATTCTTCAAAATTACAATTAAAAACATTTGGTCGGGGGCCGGGCTGTATATCTGCGCATTAATTGACGGTGCGATGATGTCATGTTATCCATGGAAAAATGCATTTTTAGACGGCTAGGAGACCCCGAGAGTAACAAGCGCTTGCCTTGTTGCCTTTCCATTAAGAACAATAAATTAGTTTTTAGTATAAGTTTGCTGGTTTCAAGAAATGTAATGCCGAGTGCATATCATTATGTCAAGATAATGGCACTAGCATTTACTTCATTTAAGAATATTTTTCAACATATTGAGCAAAAAGGTCTCTTTTTTTTTCTACCAAAAAAAGTGCACTTGTTATTAGTGAGAATATACTTTTTTAAAGGTATTTTTGGGTTCATTGAGGTTAGCTAATTTGACTTGTTTTGGAAAGTCTTGACAAGCTAAATTTTCTTGTTCTACTGGCAGATAATTTTGCTTGGTTCAAGTAAAATACCCCTAATTTTTGTATTTTTTTCCTTGTTTTTGAACACTGACTTTTTGCAGTGTACCTAAAGTAAATACAACAACACTTTTATATAAAGCTTTTCTTATAAAATGTAAGCGACAACTTTAGGGAAGGCCATTTTCTGTTACCGGTGCACGAAGCAAGGTCTATAGAGGAACGCTAAGAACTACAAAATCTTGTAGGAAGTCCTCCGAGAAGAGAGGGAAGGAGGGTCCCAATACTTGAGTGTACACACCGACGTGATGGTAATTATTGGGAATCCAAGCAGCGGTGCACATGTAGTGGTTTTACCAGAGTGTGCTTGTGCTGCTGGGCCAGTATGTCAGGCTGGTAGCTCTGCACCGAGACCAGCGCCAGCCTCTGGCCCACCTCCGCTAGCCAGTTGAGCACCTCCACCTCGTCCTCGCCAAACAGCCGGGCGTTGGCCAGCGCCTGCTCCAAGAGACCCGCTCGCCTGGCGCCCCACTCGGCCAGCTCCGCGTGGCCCGAGCGGACCGCCTCCACGCGCTCGCCCAGCCAGTTGCGGTCGGCCGCGCAGCTGAGCGGGCTCAGCGATTGGCTGAGGGAGCGCAGGCGCTCCACCTCGGGCTCGCGCGAAGACACGTCGTCTTGGATCGCCTGTGTGTGTGTGTGTGTGTGTGTGTGATGGAAAAGAGAAAAGAAAACAAAAGAATGGAGTACAAACTTAAAAGGTGAGCATGCAGGTGACAAATCATAAAAATCAAATTGGATGACATAAAACAAGACACCAAAAATACATGATTTCATGATGCTGCTAATAATAATAATAATAATAATGGGTTTGATGTTTATCGTGAGTGTGTGTGTAAAATCATTAAGTTGCTGTAGAATAATAACCAGAAAATCGCTTTAGAATAAGTGTCCCCCTATGAGAAGTTAAAGTTAAAGCATACTTGCCAACCTTGAGACCTCCGATATCGGGAGGTGGGAGTTGGGGGCGGGGCGTGGGGCGTGATTGAGGCGGGGGCGTGGTTAAGAGGGGAATATATTTAAGCTAGAGTTCACCAACTCAAGTATTTCATATATATATATATATATATATATATATATATATATATATATATATATATATATATATATATATATATATATATATATACACATATATATATATATACACATATATATATATATATATACATATATATATATGTATATATATATATGTATGAAATACTTGACTTTCAGTGAATTCTAGCTATATAGCTATATATATATATATATATATACACACAGTATATATATATGTATTTATTTTATTATACATATAAATAAAATAAATACTTGAATTTCAGTGTTCTGGAGGCTATCCAGTAGATGGCAGTAGTGTCCTGTTTAAGAGTGTCACAACATTGCTGTTTACGGCAGACAAACTGCTTTACGGTAGACTAAACGTGACTGCTGTTGTTGTGTGTTGTTACCGCGCTGGGAGGACGTTAATGAAACTGCCTAACAATAAACCCACATAAGAAACCAAGAACTCGCCCTCGATCATTCTACAGTTATGACGTCATTGGGCAGGCAAGCTGTTTATATTGTGGGAAAGCGGACGTGAGAACAGGCTGTCCCCACTCAGGTCCGCATTGAGCTGGAGGGGGCGTGGCCTCCAGCTCCGGCTGAATACCGGGAGTTTGTCAGGAGAACATTTCTGCCGGGAGGTTATCGGGAGAGGCGCTGAATACCGGGAGTCTCCCGGTAAAAACGGGAGGGTTGGCAAGTATGAGTTAAAGTACCAATGATTGTCATACACACACTAGGTGTGGTGAAATTTGTCCTCTGCATTTGACCCATCCCCTTGTTCAACCCCTGGGAGTTTAGGGGAGCAGTGAGCAGCAGCGGTGGCCGCGCCCGGGAATCATTTTTTGTGATTTAACCCCCAATTCCAACCCTTGATGCTGAATGCCAAGCAGGGAGGTAATGGGTCCCATTTTTATAGTCTTTGGTATGACTCGGCCAGGGTTTGAACTCACAACTTACCGATCTCAGGGATGACACTCTAACCACTAGGCCACTGAGTAGTAGATAAATGGGTAATAATGATGTATACATTTAGGATATTGCCACACTTTCAGGTCTACAAGGGCAGCATACTGACAAAAACAATATTAAATTTTTTAGTGATATTTGTAATGAGGTCATTTTGATGTTTTTTTGTTGCGTGAAAAGAATACTAAAAACAAAAGTTATAGATATGTACCGTAAATTCCGGATTATAAGTCGCTACTTTTTTTCCTACACTTTGAACCCTGCGGCTTATAAAACGGAGCGGCTCGTTTATGGATTTTTCTTTGCGGACGGCAATAATAAAAAATAATTGTATTAAACACTCAGATGTTGTTTTATTATTTTGTGCTATGGTGCCATCTTTTGGATGAATTTGCTCACTGCAGGTGCTGCAGTGTCCTTTCATTCAACAGTAGTGATTTTGATTTGTTTTTTCAACCGGACTGCCGTTCTTCTAACCGTCCGTAGCATTTCGACTCGTATGGATTCTTCATTCATCCCTCCAAGCAACATTTGAAAGTTTTACAGTACAACTAAAACCATTCATACTTACTACCGTATTTTTCGGACTATAAGTCGCAGTTTTTTTTCATAGTTTGGCCGGGGGTGCGACTTATACTCAGGAGCGACTTATGTGTGAAATTATTAACACATTAGCGTAAAATATCAAATAATATTATTTAGCTCATTCACGTAAGAGACTAGACGTATAAGATTTCATGGGATTTAGCGATTAGGAGTGACAGATTGTTTGGTAAACGTATAGCATGTTCTATATGTTATAGTTATTTGAATGACTCTTACCATAATATGTTACGTTAACATACCAGGCACGTTCTCAGTTGGTTATTTATGCCTCATATAACGTACACTTATTCAGCCTGTTGTTCACTATTCTTTATTTATTTTAAATTGCCTTTCAAATGTCTATTCTTGGTGTTGGGTTTTATCAAATAAATGTCCCCCAAAAAATGTGACTTATACTCCAGTGCGGCTTATATATGTTTTTTTCCTTCTTTATTATGCATTTTCGGCCGGTGCAACTTATACGGCGTGGCGAAGTTGGTAGAGTGGCTGTGCCAGCAATCGGAGTGTTGCTGGTTACTGGGGTTCAATTCCCACCTTCTACCTTCCTAGTCACGTCCGTTGTGTCCTTGGGCAAGACACTTCACCCTTTGCCTCTGATGGCTGCTGGTTAGCGCCTTGCATGGCAGCTCCCGCCATCAGTGTGTGAATGTGTGTGTGAATGGGTGAATGTGGAAATACTGTCAAAGCGCTTTGAGTACCTTGAAGGTAGAAAAGCGCTATACAAGTATAACCCATTTATCATTTATCATTATTATACTCCGGAGCGACTTATACCACGAAAAATACGGTAATTCGTCCCATGTGTGATGTCTGTAGGAGTGTTTTCATGCATAATTTGTATGCGCTATCGTAATGTAATGACGCTAACGTTGTAAGCATTGGGTAATATGCTAACACGTTTACGAGTATTTGTGTTAGTATTATTAACTTAAAATGTCATTATTTTTGTATTGTTTCAGTTTCACATATTCCTCAGTAAATTCACCAAAACGTCACCATGGAGTTATTGAGTCTGTATGGCTGAATGGAGAGCTAGCTTCTGCAGCTAGTGGGTCCATGACCATGACTTCTGTTTTGTTCAATCAGCCGTTTTACTGCCGTGTTACAGGCACCGTTTGGAAACTATTAAGGTATGTAAATAAACATTTATATTTCCGTGTAAAAAAACTCATTTCTCAAGGTATATCTCTGCGGCTTATAGTCTGGTGCGGTTAATATATGGAAAATCTTTTTTTTTCTTCTAAAATGTAGTTGGTGAGGCTTATATCCTGGAGCGCTCTGTCGTCCGGTTAATACGGTATCTAAAGACAAAACTTTGTGTCAGGTTTTGCTTGTCGGTTACAAGGCATACTATCAGTATGAGCTTTTTTTCACCACGTTATGTCTTTTCGCTTCTTTTTGGCTTACATTTTTACTGTTTTTTTGGTTCAGACAATATGCTCTGAGCTAACAAAACTTGAGGTGCGGTCCACACTTTGGACAGCCCAGGTTTCGGGAATGAATTGATTTACGTGGACCCCGACTTATACAAGTTGAAAAACTTATTGGGGTGTTACCATTTAGTGGTCAATTGTACAGAATATGTACTGTACTGTGCAATCTACTAATAAAAGTTTCAATCAATCAATCAATCAATCAATGGCAGATCGTTGCATTGACAATTTAACCTCCCCTCAGAGTTGAACTACTTTGCAGTGGACACTTATTTCACAACTCGTAACTCCGAAATAGACAAAAACAAATGTCCACTACAGAGGACGGCGTTATTGTGTGAATGCTGAAAACATTTACACAATAACAGTAAGATTCTACACCAAAAAAATAATCTATGTATTGTGTGAATGCTCTAAACATGCTAGCAAGCATGCTACTAAGATTAGCATGCTAACCAAAGGGGGGGGGGGGGGGGGGTCCCCACATCTGCGGTCCCCTCCAAGGTTTCTCATTGTATCCCATTGGGTTGAGTTTTTTCTTGCCCTGATGTGGGATCTGAGCCGAGGATGTCGTTGTGGCTTGTGCAGCCCTTTGAGACACTCGTGATTTAGGGCCATATAAATAAACTTTGATTGATTGATTACCTTTTTTAATTTTGCTGCCGTACAGTACACTTCAGAGTCATATAACTTGGTATGTGACAAAGTTAACATGCTAGCTTTTTTTTAGCTAATTTTAAATGTGTAAGCTTTAAAATCATACAACTCGGTACCGTATTTTTCGGAGTATAAGTCGCACCTGCCGAAAATGCATAATAAAAAGAAGGAAAAAAACATGTATAAGTCGCACTGGAGTACAAGTCGCATTTTTGGGGGGAAATTTATTTGATAAAAGCCAACACCAAGAATAGACATTTGAAAGGCAATTTGAAATAAATAAAGAATAGTGAACAACAGGCTGAATAAGTGTACGTTATATGAGGCATAAATAACCAACTGAGAACGTGCCTGGTATGTTAACGTAACATATTATGGTAAGAGTCATTCAAATAACTATAACATATAGAACATGCTATACGTTTACCAAACAATCTGTCACTCCTAATCGCTAAATCCCATGAAATCTTATACGTCTAGTCTCTTACGTGAATGAGCTAAATAATATTATTTGATATTTTACGCTAATGTGTTAATAATTTCACACACAAGTCGCTCCTAAATATAAGTCGCACCCCCGGCCAAACTATGGAAAAAACTGCGACTTATAGTCCGAAAAATACGGTACTTGTTTTGGTGCTTGCATTTTAACTGTCGACATGCTAACATTATGACTTGACTCGACTTGCATTCACAATCTTCCTCCGAAATTACATGTTTCTAGTTAAGATTAACTTTTAAACATTTCCTTGTTAAATTATGCCTCTTGCTCTTTTTTTCCCACTGGCCAGAGCGATGTGGCTCCACTGCCCTGGTTCTACCTGCTGACAGTACTTTCCATCATTCAACAGCTCCCAAGAGAAGCGATCGCATCATCAAACTAAACACTGAACTATGAAGACAAAGTAAAGTATATTAAAGTGCTAATTTGACAACAAGCTCTCATAAGCCTATTGTAAAGTAGCACTGGTGAAGCCAAAAGGATGAAAAATGAAGTTGGTGTGTGCTTTGTCCCTCAAGTCCAAACCCCGCTGGCTGCTCAGGAATGCTCCAAACGGTACCTTGTGCTTGACGATCTGCTGGCTGATCTTGGCCGTCTGGGTTCCCATGGGCTCTGCGGCGCTCATGCGCCTCTCGGTGGCGCTCAGCCACTCTCCGAGCGGATCCAGGGCCTCGTGGAACTGGAGAGCCAAAACTTGCAGCTCCTCCAGTTGCCTCTGCCTGCAAAAGGGGGGAGGAGGTGACACCTCTTTATAGGTATTTTATTGCTTTTAGTTTTTTTTTTTTTATTGCTAAGCTCGGATCAGATTGTGTGGCATCCAGCTGTTTTACGAACAGTTTAATAAAAACATATGACTTTAATCTACGCCTTCAATACTTGGGTATTCTTAACTCCCCTCCCCCCCCACCAGCAGACAAAATAAAGTTATTTTTCTATAATAAAACACTTTCTCAGGCTGGCATAGTGCAAGCCAAAGCAGCAGGTGGTGATCTAACTAGAGATGTCCAATAATGGCTTTTTTGCCGATATCCAAAATTGTCCAAGTCTTAATTACCGATTCCGATATCAACCGATACAGATATATACAGTCCTGGAATTAACACATTATTATGCCCAATTTTGTTGTGATGCCCCGCTGGATGCATTAAACAATGTAACAAGGTTTTCCAAAATAAATCAACTCAAGTTATGGAAAAAAATGCCAACATGGCACTGCCATATTTATTATTGAAGTCACAAGTACAGCAGCTTGGAATTTGGGACATGCTCTCCCTGAGAGAGCATGAGGAGGTTGAGGTGGGCGGGGTTGGGGGGGTCGGGGTTGAGGTATTGTAGCGTCCCGGAAGAGTTAGTGCTGCAAGGGGTTCTGGGTATTTGTTCTGTTGTGTTTATGTTGTGTTACGGTGCGGATGTTCTCCCAAAATGTGTTTGTCATTCTTGTTTGGTGCGGGTTCACAGTGTGGCGCATATTTGTAACAGTGTTAAAGTTGTTTATACGGCGACCCTCAGTGTGACCTGTATGGCTGTTGACCAAGTATGCCTTGCATTCACTTGTGTGTGTGAAAAGCTGTAGATATTATGTGACTGGGCCGGCACGCAAAGGTTTATTGGCGCTCTGTACTTCTCCCTACGTCCGTGTACACAGCGGCGTTTTTAAAAGTCATACATTTTACTCTTTAAAACAGATACCGATAATTTTGAAACCAATACCGATAATTACATTTTAAAGCATTTATCGGCCGATAATATCGGAAGTCCGATATTATCGGACATCCCTAAATCTAACGTCTAACTGGAAGGACATACTATGATATCATATAAAGTGGGGGGTCTGTTTACACCAAATACATACTCAAGACTAGGGTTGTGTCAGCAAAATAAACCCAAAACACAATTATTGGATGATTTTGGCGACTATCTAAAATCTCGGATACAAGCAGTCCTGCGGCGTGTTTACTTGTGCAAAGCTGCACAGCCAATAAGCACACTTCTATTTCAGTCAAGTCATTTGCAAACGATGTACATGGTAGGCTATAAGCTACGAGGAGCTAGCAGCTACACAACAGAAAAGCACACAATAGCACAAGCTAGACATACGTAATAATCATTGCACAATATTGCAGTCCAAAACAGGGCAATTGTCAATATAAACAAGTATAAAATAATTATATATGCATATTACTTACACATACAAAGCATCCAAGGCAAAAATGTATTAAAAAAGTATCCAGCAACAAATGTGTCCGCATCATTCAACATGACGTAAATTAATCATTGTGACCACTAAGTGTCGCCAAAACACAAATTAACACTCATTCAAAAGCATAAATCTACCATAAGGTTAGTGTTTTCATAACTACAATTGTTCTGAGTAATTTCACTTGATCGAACCTCTTCTAACAATCTACACTACACAAAATTACAAGTATGTACTTTAATGCCTTAAAGTTTGTGTTTTTCCTACCTACTATTGTTCGCGGTTTGACTAATTTCACTTGATCAAACCTTTTCTAAAAGTCCACACCACACAATAATACAAGCGTGTACGATGGTTACTGTTGATATCGTAACGGAGTAATATCGGTATCGGTTAGAGATGTCCGATGATATCGGACTGCCGATATTATCGGCCGATAAATGCTTTAAAATGTGATATCGGAAATTATCGGTATCGGTTTCAAAAAGTAAAATGTATGACTCTTTAAAACGCCGCTGTGTACACGGACGTAGGGAGAGGTACAGGTGCAAGAAATCTGCGTTCAAAGAACTCCGGCTTATTAGTGATTCCCGAGCCCAAAAAAAGTCTGTGGGCTATAGAGCGTTTTCTGTTCGGGCTCCAGTACTATGGAATGCCCTCTCGGTAAAAGTTAGAGATGCTACCTCAGTAGAAGCATTTAAGTCCCATCTTAAAACTCATTTGTATACTCTAGCCTTTAAATAGACCCCCCTTTTTTAGACCAGTTGATCTGCTTTCTTTTCTCCTTTGCCCCCTCGCCGGGTTATTCCGGTTCCGGTGACCATGGATGAGATGCTGGCTGTCCAGAGTTGGGACCCGGGGTTGACCGCTCGCCTGTGCATCGGTTGGGGACGTCTCTGCGCTACTGACCTATCTCCGCTCGAGATGGTGTCCTGCTGGCCCCACTATGGACTGGACTCTCACTGTTATATGGATCCACTAGGGACTGTACTTAGAGGTGGGGTTACCCACATATGCGGTCCCCTCCAAGGTTTCTCATAGTCATTCACATCGACGTCCCTTGTGTGGGCTCTGTGCCGAGGATGTCGTTGTGGCTTGTGCAGCCCTTTGAGACTTTTGTGATTTAGGGCTATATAAATAAACATTGATTGATTGATTGATACAGAGCGCCAATAAACCTTAAAGGCACTGCCTTTGCGTGCCGGCCCAGTCACATAATATCTACGGCTTTTGAAACACGCAAGTGAATGCAATGCATACTTGGTCAACAGCCATACAGGTCACACTGATGGTAGCCGTATAAACAACTTTAACACTGTTACAAATATGCGCCACACTGTGAACCCACACCAAACAAGAATGACAAACACATTTCGGGAGAACATCCGCACCGTAACACAACATAAACACAACAGAACAAATACCCAGAACCCCTTGCAGCACTAACTCTGCCGGGACGCTACAATATACACCCCCGTTACACCCACCCCCCCCCCCCAACCCCGCCCACCTCAACCTCCTCATGCTCTCTCAGGGAGAGCATGTCCCAAATTCCAAGCTGCTGATTTGAGGCATGTTAAAAAAAATAATGCACTTTGTGACTTCAATAATAAATATGGCAGTGCCATGTTGGCATTTTTTTTCCATAACTTGAGTTGATTTATGTTGGAAAACCTTGTTACATTGTTTAACGCATCCAGCGGGGCATCACAACAAAATTAGGCATAATAATGTGTTCATTCCACGACTGTATATATCGGTATCGGTAATTAAGAGTTGGACAATATCGGAATATCGGCAAAAAAGCCATTATCGGACATTTGGACATCCCTGGTCTAGACACTAAGAAATGAGTCTTAGAAGTAAAAAACCTTGTCCATGTTTCCAAAAGTCCCGTTTTAGTGGCTGTCTGTGTGTGGACAACAAAGTATGTTTTGAAAATACTTCATGTGCACATGGTGTCGCTTTAAGAAGAGATTCCACGTTACTCATGATACTAACAGATGTTGTCCCGCCCTGTGAGGGAATTGTTTGTCTTCTCTTGGATGTTTGCGCCTCGAAAACCCTGACTTCAGCTGGTGATCTCAGACGTGACTCCTACACCACACAAACCCCCACAAAACCCACGTCTGGACCAAAAGGAGGTGAGATGAGAGGGCAAAGAACTCATACCTGGAGCTGGCCTTGCCCAGGAGCTCACTCCACCTCAGGGCCAGACTCTGAAGTTGAGTTTGGATCTTCTCGCGGTCCTGCGTGTCTGCCGTGGCTGCGATGCGCTCGCCCTCGGCGCGGATCATCTCCACGGTGGGCCGGCGGTCGTTCCAACAGCCTCTGTAGCAGCTGAGGGAGAAAAAGATGACATTTAATTACTCGAGGCTGTCATTAAAATGACGAAATACGCCACAAACTAGTTCCGCCGACCCTATTTAGATACACGAGTTTGCAAACTTTTTGTTACATTTTTCAAACCAATAATATAACAAGAACGCCATTGGCTCGCTTATGTGACCATTAGTGGTTTAACAGAACATATATATTTTTAAATGTGTCTATAATTTCCACAATTACTCATTATATTGAATAAAAATTGCTTGTCGGCCTGAGGAATTTGTTTGGCGTTGATGAGGTCTTGCCACACATAAAAGCAGTCATAAGAGAAGCAAGTCATGTTGTTATGATGGAATATACATTCAATTAGGGATGTCCGATAATATTGGACTGCCGATATTATCGGCCGATAAATGCTTTAAAATGTAATATCGGAAATTATCGGTATCGGTTTTAAAATGATCGGTATTGGTTTCAAAAAGTAAAATGTATGACTTTTTAAAACGCAGCTGTGTACACGGACGTAGGGAGAAGTACAGAGCGCCAATTAACCTTAAAGGCACTGCCTTTGCGTGCCTGCCCAATCACACAATATCTACGGCTTTTCACACACACAAGTGAATGCAAGTCATACTTGGTCAACAGCCATACAGGTCACACTGAGGGTAGACATATAAACAACTTTTAACACTGCTACAAATATGCGCCACACTGTGAACCCACACCAAACAAGAATGACACACATTTCGGGAGAACATGTGTGTCCCGAATTCGGAGGTCTCAAGGTTGGCAAGTATGCTCTAGTACAGTCAACGCTTGAAAATGTGTCCTACGGACCGGGGTGGGGGTAGTAAAAAAAAAAAAAAAAAAAAATGTTTTTTTTTGTCATAAAGAAATACAATCATGTGTGCTTACGGACTGTATCCCTGCAGACTTATTTTGACTTGATTTATATTGATATATAATGTATATATTGTGTTTTTTATGTTGATTTAATAAAAAAAAATTTTTTTTAAATTATTATTATTTATTTAATTAATTTTTTTTAATTTCTTGTCCGGCCGCGGCCCTGGTACCAATCGGTCCACGGTCCGGTACCGGGCCGCGGACCGGTGGTTGGGGACCACTGCTCTAGTATACTCTAGATACTCTACAATATACACCCCCCGCTACTCCCCACCCCGCCCACCTCAACCTCCTAATGCTCTCTCAGGCAGAGCATGTCCCAAATTCCAAGCTGCTGTTTTGAGGCATGTTAAAAAAAAATAATGCACTTTGTGACTTCAATAATAAATATGGCAGTGCCATGTTGGCATTTTTTTTCCATAACTTGAGTTGATTTATTTTGGAAAACCTTGTTACATTGTTTAATGCATCCAGCGGGGCATCACAACAAAATTAGGCATAATAAAGTGTTCATTCCACGACTGTATATATTGGTATCGGTTGATATCGGAATCGGTAATTAAGAGTTGGACAATATCGGAATATCGGCAAAAAAGCCATTATCGGACTAAAATAGGTTAAAAAAAAGGTTAAAATACTTTGGAATACATTTCCAGAAAGCTAACGACCACGGGATCGGACTTCTACTCCAGACAACCAGCGTCCTCTACATTAGGCATATGATTTCGATCTTTTTATTTTGTCAGAGTTACAGGACCTTCAGTAAAATTATGAGGCTTTTAGAAGTGTGTTTTTATTTATTTTTTTAAACTAAACTCGCAGGCCACCAGTTGAATAGCTCAAATGATGAAAAAGAGAGGACCTAAAAGGGAACCTTGAGGAACACCGCATGTATACCTAAATTAACAATTGCCTACTGGCTGCATCGGAAGCAAAAACAAGCTACAGCAACAATAAATCACATTATGATCAAAACTGGCAAAAAGGAGAGGACTTAAAGGGGTGCTTTGAGGAACGCCTCAGTTATATATAGTACAGGCCAAAAGTTTGGACACACCTTCTCATTTCAATGTGTTTTCTTTATCTTCATGACTATTTACATTGTAGATTGTCACTGAAGGCATCAAAACTATGGATGAACACATGTGGAGTTATGTACTTAACAAAAAAAAGGTGAAACAACTGAAAACATGTTTTATATTTTAGTTTCTTCAAAATAGCCACCCTTTGCTCTGATTACTGTTTTGCACACTCTTAGCATTCTCTCGATGCGCTTCAAAGAGGTAGTCACCTGAAATGGTTTTCACTTCACAGCTGTCATAGTTTTGATGCCTTCAGTGACAATCTACAAAGGACGGCGTGGCGTGGGAGAGTGGCCGTGCCAGGTTCCTGGTTCGATCCCCAGCTTCTACCAACCTCGTCACGTCCGATTGTGTCCTTGAGCAAGACACTTCACCCTTGCTCCTGATGGGTCGTGGTTAGCGCCTTGCATGGCAGCTCCCGCCATCAGTGTGTGAACGTGTGTGTGAATGAGTGAATGTGGAAATAGTGTCAAAGCGCTTTGAGTAGAAAAGCGCTATACAAGTATGACATTTACCAAAGTAAATACCGTATTTTTCGGAGTATAAGTCGCTCCGGAGTATAAGTCGCACCGGCCGAAAATGCATAATAAAGAAGGAAAAAAACATGTATAAGTTGCACTAAAGTATATGTCGCATTTTTTGGGGAAATGTATTTGATAAAAGCCAACACCAAGAATAGACATTTGAAAGGCAATTTAAAATAAATAAAGAATAGTGAACAACAGGCTGAATAAGTGTACGTTATATGAGGCATAAATAACCAACTGAGAACGTGCCTGGTATGTTAACGTAACATTTTATGGTAAGAGTCATTCAAATAACTATAACATATAGAACATGCTATACGTTTACCAAACAGTCTGTCACTCCTAATCGCTAAATCCCATGAAATCTTATACGTCTAGTCTCTTACGTGAATGAGCTAAATAATATTATTTGATATTTTACGCTAATGTGTTAATAATTTCACACATAAGTCGCTCCTGAGTATAAGTCGCACCCCCGGCCAAACTATGAAAAAAACTGCGACTTGTAGTCCGAAAAATACGGTAGTCATGAAAATAAAGAAAACGCATTTAAATGAGAAGGTGTGTCCAAACTTTTGGCCTGTACTGTAGATCACAAGTTTGGACTCGTGTTCTATGTTTAAGGTCAATGCAATGATCTGCCAATGTTTTCACAGTGGTCCAAGTTCCTCTTTACAACAGGAGCACTCTTTGTCTTTTTAGGAATTTACTGCAAAAATGTTTAAGTAAACTTGGGAACTGAACCGAACAAGACTTGGGAACTGAACTTAGGGTTGTGATATGTTGTCATTAATGGGACGGCAGTTGAACAGCCCCAGCATGCATGTTGCAAACAGCAATTGTAAACAGCATTATTTCCCCATGTGTACCGTCCTCTCTGACCCGATCCGAAAGGCTAAATTCTGATCTTGGAATGCTAACTTGTGAGCCGCGGATGTAAACAGGTGTGATGGATGATGCTCACAAGCACAGGAAGTGGATGTTTAATAAACAGCGGGAAGACATTTATCGACAACACGCATCTGCCCCGGCGCTGAGCAAGTGCTGTGATGTTTGCGAGCAGTCTTAACGTCCAAGCTACGATTGCATCCTGGAATGATGTTTATTACACCAATCCCAACAAACTAATAGTGCATGCTAATTTAAAAGTGTGAACACAACAAACGCCATGTAAGGTAGGGCTGCACGATTAATCAACATCAAATCGACATTGAGGTTTTAATCAGGATCGGATAGACTTTTAATCATCCCACAGTGGGAAAATTACGTTGTTGCAGTGCAGGTTTTTACATAGGGTAACAGAAGTAAAACGTAATGAAAAACAATGAATAAGTACCGTATTTTCCGGACCATAGGGCACACCGTATTATAAGGCGCACTGCCGATGGTCTATTTATGATCTTTTTTCATATATACCTTCGGCAGCATCTTCTCCCCATCATCTTTGTTGTAGCAGTGTAGCGTGCAAGGACAGGAGTGGAAGAAGTGTCAAAAGATGGAGCTAACTGTTTTAATAACATTCAGACTTCACTTCAATCAATGACGGAGCAGCATCTCCTCATCCGGAAACAACAACAACAGAAATTTGTCCCGTGAAAAACCGTCCGACCTGAACTCTCTAATAACAAGTTTTTTGGGTGAATAACGTAAACTCACTACACCGGTATGTTTTAGCGCTTTCATGGCGAGTTTACTGACAGATATAAGAAAAATCTTTACACTACTTTATATTAGAAATGGCAACAGCGGAGGATGAATGTCCCAAAACAAGAAGAAGCTTATCGACCACGCGCAATTTTTTTCAGGATTTACGCAGATCTCAAATACAGATCAGCAGGTACCAGAAGGTAAGAAAAGTTGCTTTTGCATGATATTGCGAAACAAAACGCCAGATATGTCTTACCTTATACACATACCATAATAACACTCGTATGTTGAATCACATCAAGCGGTGCGGCTTCATAGCTAAAACGGCTCGTACTAAAACATTTTGATAGATTTTTAGCGCCGTGTGTAATGTTCTATATTTTCAATGGAACATATACAATGTTGGTGTTGTTTACTTGAGTCATATTGCCATTATAGTGCAGTCTACATGTATCTCTTATGTTTGACTGCCATCTACTGGTCACACTTATCAATAAATCATGTACCAAATAAAAAAAGGTTCGAGGCGGGTAAGCTCAACCAAACTTATTCCTTACATTAGGCGCACCGGGTTATAAGGCGCACTGTCGAGTTTTGAGAAGAAAAAAGGATTTTAAGTGCACCTTATAGTCCGGAAAATACGGTAATAAATGCTACATATTGCACACATATGTATAGACAAAAGATAAACTAAAACATAACATCCGTATTGCGCACAAAAAGACACGGACCTAAATTTTCTAACTGGGAAAAAAAATGGGACTTTAAGTTATTCAATATTTATTTAAGTTAAATTTTTGCTTACAGAAAAGAGTCCATTGTATGTTTTGGTTTCTTTATTTATTTAGGATACCTAAAAGTTATTTACCTGTTAATTACAGTACCATAGCAAACTATTTAAAAAATGTTTACTTGTTTTAATGCTCTTATGTTTTTAGTTTGTAGTGAAGTGAAGTAAAGTGAATTACATTTATATAGCGCTTTTTCTCAAGTGACTCAAAGGGCTTTACATTGTGAAACCCAATATCTAAGTTACATTTAAACCAGTGTGGGTGGCACCGGGAGCAGGTGGGTAAAGTGTCTTGCCCAAGGACACAACGGCAGTGACTAAGATGGCGGAAGCCGGGATCGAACCTGCAACCCTCAAGTTGCTGGCACGGCCGCTCTACCAACCGAGCTATACCGTGTAGCACTTCTCGAGATTTTTTATTGAAATGTTAAGTGCAATACAAATAAAATCTATTATTAATTCTACAGTAATGAGAAATAAGTGTATATCCTTTTAAATGTTTACTTGTATTATTATCATGTACAATGATTACATTAGTGTTTAATTTGAACACAACATTACAGCTGACAGTAAAATAACGTTTATCTGCAATAATTTGTGGGACAATCTATCTTCCAGCAAAATTAGAAAGTAACTCAGTGTATAGTTTTTCTTGATTATTTCTTCAAGAAGCTTTATGAGTGTCTACATGAAGCCAAATATGTTTTCATGTAAAATATTGCATATTGTTCTAATGTGTAGCACCTTGAGACAAGAATATGCTGACATAACATGTAACATGTCTTCCTTCATTCGTTATTTTCGCAGTTTTGCGCATTTATATGTAAAAAATACATAAAAATCGCACATCGAATCGCAATTTTGGAGAGATAGCAATCAGATTTTTTTTTTTTTTTAAATAATCGTGCAGCCCTAATGTAAAGTGTGTGGCGGTCCTCTTCACACCTTCTGTTCTTGGATCTGCGCTTTGACCACGCGGTACTCGGCCGACGGAGGCTTCTGATTGGCCACCAGCTCCTCTGTGTCGCTCAGCCAGCTGAGCAGTGGCTCGAGGGCGTCCTGGAATTTCCCACAATGCAACAGGGCCTCCTGCAACTGCGCGATCCTCTCCGCCACCTGCAGGCAACGCGAGAGCGTCAAAAGCTGGCCGCCGGGCGACAAAAGTGGTTTGTGTGTCTTCCTGCGAGCGCGAAGGCCTACCCTCTTGTTGAGTGAGTTCCATTGCAGGTTGGTGCTCTCCAGGTCGTGCTCCAGCGCTCGGGTGTCGGTCTGCTTGGCGGCGCTCTGGATCAGACCCTGGCCCACGGCGTTGACGTGCTGCAGCTTTGCTTGGACGCCGTCCACCTGCTCTCTCTCCAACGCCTGGCCGAGCAACCAGAAAAAAGAAGAGGCGGGTCAAAAACAAACGACAACTGCCCTGCGTGACAACACGTGTGAACCCTGGCGCGTATAGACGCCGCTATTGACAGACACGCCGAAGACAGACGGGGTGCAGAGCCAAGACGGGACCTGGAGTCAAGGATTACAGGGATTAGGGGACGGGGACAGGGGAGTGTAAGGGCCCGGCTGGAAAAAGCTGAGTCTGCAACACTTGTGGTGACACAAATACATGCATGTCCATATACTGGACTAGTCTATATTGGGTGTCCACCAAGATGCTCTACAATTCATAACACAATACTGCAATGGCTGCTGTTGTGTTGGCAGACGTGTCGCACTATATGATGAGACGTTATTCATATTTTACATACTACTGTTTGATCATGTTGCATTTTTTTAATTGATTGTACTAAAACACAGGTGTCAAACTCAAGGCCCGGGAGCCAAATTTTTTTATTTATGTGGCCTGGGAAAGCCTGGAAATAATATGCGTTAATAAAATGCTTAATCTTTTCTTACTAGATATATTTGTTTTTTCCCTTTAGACATTAAAATGCATATAATGCATGCAATGGCATATATTTTCAAATTCAATATGATAAAAATCAAAATATTATATTACCATGTATTCCAAAAATATTTTTTGTTAAAATAAAGATAAATACTGTGCTTTCATATCTGTTTGACTTACTGTATGATTTCAAAACAAATCATCAATCAAATTGTAGGCTGTAAAATTGACAATAGATTTTACGGTGAAATTCCGCCAAGTTTTTTACCGTAAAATCAACTTAGGTACTGTTTTTTTCCATATACAGTAAGACAGAAAAACATTAAAACAACAAGATTTTAAGAAGAAAAAAAACTGGCAGCTGTTGATTGAATTTTATTGGCTTTATTTTAACAAAAATATCTTGCGGTGAATTAAACACTTCCTCTTTAGGATTCTCATGTTGGCAGTTCACCATTAAAATGTTTGGAAAAGCAATCGAGTGTTTCCTCAAACCACCGCATTGGTGAAATCTATAACTGCCACAACACATTAATTTATCATCATTGAAATATTACAATTATAATATAAACAATTATCAAAATGAGACAATAGCCAAAATCAAGGTATATTTAAGCACAAAATAAAACAGAACAAACAACATATATGGAAAAACCTAGACTGATACTCAAACTTAGTATCCTTACTGTCGATATTTGTAATCGCCCATACCGGTTTACATTCTTGGCTTAGCGGTTAGCATGACTTCTTGTATCCTCTTAACGTGTTTGGTGTAGCATGTTTAGCTAGTCCTTGTCCTCCAGTGATGATGGTAATTGGAAGAAACTGTTTATTTTCCACCACGGAGGCTAGGACTAGCAATTGGCCGAACTCGCTAACAAGGACGCTGCGTTGAGTTGAGAACACGTCACATGATTGCAGCTTGTCAAATTTGCGAGGCACAGCTGACGTGTGCCATCAACACGCATTATCACGAGATAATCTCTAGAGATGCGGTATCGGTTTCAAAGTTATCGGTATCGGTTTCAAAAAGTAACATTTATGACTTTTTAAAACGCCGCTGTGTTCACAGACGTAGGGAGAACTACAGAGCGCCATTAAACCTTAAAGGCACTGCCTTTGCGTGCCGGCCCAGTCACATAATATCTACGACCTTTCACACACACACAAGTGAATGCAACGCATACTTGGTCAACAGCCATACAGGTCACACTGAGGGTGACCGTATAAACAACTTTAACACTGCTACAAATATGCGCCACACTGTGAACCCACACCAAACAAGAATGACAGACACATTTCGGGAGAACATCCGCACCGTAACACAACAGAACAAATACCCAGAACCCCTTGCAGCACTAACTCTTCCGGGACGCTACAATATACACCCCAGCTACCCCCTAACCAGCCCCAACACAACACCGCCCACCTCAACCTCCTCATGCTCTCTCAGGGAGAGCATGTCCCAAATTCCAAGCTGCTGTTTTGAGGCATGTTAAAAAAAATAATGCACTTTGTGACTTCAATAATAAATATGGCAGTGCCATGTTGGCATTTTTTTTCCATAACTTGAGTTGATTTATTTTGGAAAACCTTGTTACATTGTTTAATGCATCCAGCGGGGCATCACAACAAAATTAGGCATAATAATGTGTTAATTCCACGACTGTATATATCGGTATCGGTTGATATGGGAATCGGTAATTAAAAGTTGAACAATATCGGAATATCGGCAAAAAAGCCATTATTGGACATCTCTAATATTGTCTATCGTTGGCCAAATTTAAATCATTGGCTACATTGCGCAACACTGCTAAGCAGTATAAACACGCAACAATAACTAACCTCTTCTAAGGTGCAAACTTCCAGAAAGATGTTTATGAACGTTTTTGAAGTATTTAAATACAAATCTTCTAAATGACAAATGCAATCATGAAATATTAAATACGACTGCTGGAAAGACGTGAGTAACATGAATAATAAAGATGCTTGCGTGGGATTACTTACAAACATGTGTGTTGCGTGAATGGGGCATGTGTTGCACAGGTACTTGTGAGGATGTGTGTGTGTGATGGAAGCAGCTGTGTTGTGTCGTGCTGTGGAGCGTGGATCTGCTCCAAGCAGGAAGTGCGTGGACCAGAACAACAATAAGCGGCGGCCATGACAGGTTCTGCCCTGCGTGTGTGTCAGAGATAAAGTAGGAAATAGGAGTGGGGGTTGCGGGTAGCAGGGAAAGTACACTTAAACACACACTACACTACCAACCGGGTGTGCTTTGTAGTCCACACTCCACAGTGGGCGTTGCACAGAAGCAGCCTTGTAGAAAATGTCTACATTCTTGTCATTCCTCAGCCAGCATCCTACATCTTTGCTTCTTCACTTTTTTTGACACCTTTGCCGCTCGCTTCATCCCACTTGCAACCGACTCCAACCCCCCTTACAAAACCACGCTCTGACACACACACACACGCGCACACACCACCAAGGCGGCCTCCTGGTTTCCGCCAACGCTCCACATGAGCACCGCAAAGACAAACTATTATTTTTATTTTTTAAACCATGGCTGTTAAATAATCTCATTTTTTAAAGGGGAACTGATCTTTTTTGGAATTTTGCCTATTGTTCACAATCATTGTATTTTTTTTCAATGCATTCTAACTGTTAAATAAATTCGATCAAAGCGGTCTTTTCGTGTGGTTCTTGCCATTCTTGGGTCTAAACTGAATGTCGAAGTGTACCATCTTGTCAAGAATATATGTCCTCAGCCTCCTTCAGTCCAGATGACAGGCATGATTTATTATCTACAATAAACTTCCAGGGAAGCGAGGAAATAGCAGAGCACTTGATGATGTCAACATTGGCCGCTAAAAATAGTTTCGTTAGTGCTTATTAGAGCTGTCCGATAATATCTGACTGCCTATATTATCGGCCAATAAATGCTTTAAAATGTAATATCGGAAATTATCGGTTTAAAAATTATCAGTATCGGTTTCAAAAAGTAAATTTATGACTTTTCAAAACGTCGCTGTGTACACGGACGTAGGGAAAAGTACAGAGCGCCAATAAACCTAAAAGGCACTGCCTTTGCATGCCGGCCCAGTCACATAATATCTACTAATATGCACCACACTGTGAACCCACACCAAACAAGTATGACAAACACATTTCGGGAGAACATCGGCACCGTAACACAACAGAACACATACCCAGAATCCCTTGCAGCACTAACTCTTTCGGGACGCTACAATATACACCCCCCTCTACCCTCTAAACCCCCCACCCCCCCCCACCTTAACCCCGCCCCCACCCACCTCAACCTCCTCATACTCTCTCAGGGAGAGCATGTCCCAAATTCCAAGCTGTTGTTTTGAGGCATGTTAAAAAAAAAGAATGCACTTAGTGACTTCAATAATAAATATGGCAGTGCCATGTTGGCATTTTTTTCCATAACTTGAGTTGATTTATTTTGGAAAACCTTGTTACATTGTTTAATGCATCACAACAAAATTAGGCATAATAATGTGTTAATTCCACGACTGTATATATTGGTATCGGTTGATATCGGAATCAGTAATTAAGAGTTGGACAATATCGAAATATCGGATATCGGCAAAAAAGCCATTATCGGACATCTCTAGTGCTTATAATAAAAATATCACTAATACTTGGTTAATATTCAAGTCACAAAATATAGAGTATTGTTGGCGCTTTTTGAATGTTTGTTTACTGGGTTTTATGGGAAGAATAGAGGACCTCCCATTGGCTCCGCTTTAAGCAGACTTTCATTTATTTCATTTATTTAGGAGCTAGAATGCATTGTAAAAAAAAAACACATCCGTCGTCATGTCTTTCATAATTTTTTTATTTTAATTTTAATTTTTTAATTTAAACCTTTATTTGAGCAGGTAAAATCCCATTGAGATCTTCCAAGGGAGACCTGGCCAAGAGGGCAGCAGCAAGGTTACATTAAAAACAGTAAACAACACATAAAACATCAAATTTGCAACACATAACACATGTGCATACCGACAAGGTATGCAATCCTTTCACAGAAGCTTTAAACTCATTTAATGTAACAAGGGTTTGAAGTTGAAGATTCGATTGTAGGTTATTCCAAGCCTTCGGTGGTGAAAACCTAAATGCTTGCTTGGCCAGTTCAGTTCTTACTTTGGGGACGACAAATTGCAGAACATTCATTGAACGAAGATAATGATTGTGAACGATAGGCAATATTCCAAAGAAAGTGCAGTTCCCCTTTAAACTTCATTAATTAAAAGTGTCCCAATTGTCCTTTAGGGAAGCAAAGAGACATATTCTGCATAGCAACACATCCTTAAGTCAAGATCACCAATAAAATCACTTGGCGACAGAGAAAATGTGATTAATCAAAGACCAATCAATCAAAAAAAGCTGATAAAATAAAATAATAAAGATATAAAGTTACATTTCTTCCTTCTTATGTTAAGTATCATACATTCCACCGCAATATTTACCTCTACCAAAAAGATTAGTTTGTATGTTTTTAAGTCTGATTATGCAAAAAGTGCAAGAACAAAAAACAAACAAAACTTCACGGTCGATTAGAACCTGAGCTATGGAAGAACTGACAATTTTAGCGTTGGTTGTGTTTGTAACCAATTAGGGATTTTGCTTGGCAGAACTGGTGTGTAATCAAACAAATTGACTGAGAGATGAGTACCAGGGCCAAGTGCACTTCTAGACCTCCACCCCAGATCCCACCTCACTCCTACCCACTTCTCCAAAGTGGGCTGGCTCAGGGTGGAGGACAGAGTAAAACAACTTGCACTGAGCCTAGTCTATAAAATCCGCTACACCTCCCTGATACCGAAGTACATGTCAAACTACTTCCTTAACGTAAATGACCGCCATAACCACAACACCAGGGGGAGCTCCACTAACCACGTTAAACCCAGATTCCGAACTAACAAAGGTCTTAACTCATTCTCTTTCTATGCCACAACAATGTGGAATGCGCTCCCAACAGGTATAAAAGAAAGGGCATCTCTATCCTCCTTCAAAACCGCAATAAAAGTTCACCTCCAGGCAGCTACAACCCTAAACTAACACCCTCCCCGGATTGCTAATAATCAAATGTAATCAATCAAATGCAGATACTTTTTCTTATGCCTTCTGATATCTCTCTCTCTCTCTCTCTCTCTCTCTCTCTCTCTCTCTCTCTCTCTCTGTCCACTACTTGCTGTCCATATGCTACCCCCCCCACAAAAAATTCAATGTGATTATCTTGTGTGATGACTGTATTATGATGATAGTATATATCTGATAGTATATATCTGTATCATGAATCAATTTAAGTGGACCCCGACTTAAACAAGTTGAAAAACTTATTCGGGTGTTACCATTTAGTGGTCAATTGTACGGAATATGTACTTCACTGTGCAACCTACTAATAAAAGTCTCAATCAATCAATCAAACTCTGGAGCCAATCAGCTGTCTTCAGCTCAAATGTGAACGCTGCAAGGAGCAAAGACACGGAAAATGCATTGGAAGAGTTGTCTCTGCTTTGCTCTCTTCCTGTGTGTGTGTGTGTGTTACAACAGCGCTCTTTATATATTTGACACACTTTTGGTCAAATCTAAGATGGTAGAAATAGCAGAAAATAAAATTGACCTGCACGCTCAACGACGCAGACGACATTTCTGGTTAATTTATGTGCGTCAGGTGACGTGATACAGTAGATCCCTCTTACTTGTGAGGGTTACACTCCATGAACCCTGCAAATGCCATGTGTGAAGTTGGGCCCCTTATCATGGTATCAATGGCGGTATGGTGTCATTTTATTTCGAACATGTATACATTTACATGTGATACATCATATAGCTTGCAGACTCTCATTTCTCTTTACATGTCTGCAAAGGACTAGGAATAAGAAAAGCTTATTTAATCCTACCACTTTTCTCCCTCCTATCAACTTCTAACACGTATGTTTACTTCCAGTTGTCATTCTATAGTGAATTCAGAATACAGCAGTTCTCTTTGTAAGTCTTCATATCAATTTGGATTCTCATATTGAAATGAATTATATAACATTTTCAATAAAGTTCAAGATATTAATTAACATTTTTCTTTTTTGTACTTAGTTAACACTTGTAGTTTGAACAACCTCTTGAACTGAGTCATATTAGCGCTTTGTTGGATTTATTTGCTTAATCCATTCCGTAATTTAATTCCACATACTGATATGCAAAATGTTGCAATGATATGCTATCACTGCAAATATTAAAATAACACTGCCATTTGTTTGTGCTAGGTTTGTGCCGTTAGTTTTAAATTATTCTAAAATGCATTTTATGACTAGTAATGTCATCCAGCCCCCCACAATCCCCACCTTGCCAAAATCTCCCCAAACTTGGCCCATTCGTTTGTGCTACATTTGTGCCGCAAAATGTTTTTGGCTTATTATAATTTTTACGTTAATGTTTTATTATTCATAAACAGCCCTCCTCCTTGTCAAAATCTCCCAAACGTTTGTGCTGCAAATTTAGTCTTTAAGTAATGGGACCATTTATGAATAACAACACGTTAATACAAACCAGCACAAAAAAATGGCAGCGTTATTTTAATATCTGCAATTATAAAAGGGGCCAACTTCACATAGGTCTGTAAATGGCAAAAAATTACAAAACCCACTAAAAAGCTCTAAAAACACCAATTTTTTGATATATTTAGCTTGTTTTGAAAGCCACATTTCCAAAAAGCGTATTAAAAAACAAGAAACGTTTCCCTCACTTAAACTGTATTTTCCAAACTGTAGAGCGCACCGGGATGTGAGCCGCACCCACTTAATTTTAGAAGAAAAAATTACTTTTCCATATTAGCCAAAAAAAACTAGTCAAATATCATCTCTATGACAGGACTGTAGTGTTTTTAAGAATATGCTGCAAAAATATGAATCTCTCACAAGTGTTTTTTAACTAAACTTGCAGCCCACCAGTTAAATAGCCCAAATGATGAAAAAGAGAAGACCTAAAATGGAACCTTGAGGAACAGGACTAGTATAACTAACGAAGTTAAAAACTGACCACCTGACCGTAAAAAAAGAAATCTAAAACCAAAAAATGAGAGGACTTAAAGGAGTGCCTTGAGAAACGCCTTGGCTATGTAAATCTCAAGTTTGGAACCCAGTGTTCTATGTTTACTAACAAGGTTAAAATGTCAATGCAAGGGTCTGCCAATGTGTTTACAGTGGTCCAAGTTCCTCTTTACAACAGGAGCACACTTGTATTTTTAGGAATTTGTTGCAAAAATGTTTTAAAAGGAACTCGGGGGCCAATATGGTGTCATTGAGATCAGTTGAATAGCATTGCTCTAAACCCAAACTGTGCCTCTCACAGTTATGAGATGCATTGTTTTAAATGTTAAGAATGAATTACAAGCATACAGTATACAATATTCCATTTACACCTACTCAGTGGCCTAGTGGTTAGAGTGTCCGCCCTGAGATCGGTAGGTTGTGAGTTCAAACCCGAGTCATACCAAAAAATGGGACCCATTACCTCCCTGCTTGGCACTCAGCATCAAGGGTTGGAATTGGGGGTTAAATCACCCAAAAAATGATTCCCGGGCGCGGCCATCGCTGCTGCCCACTGCTCCCCTCACCTCCCAGGGGGTGAACAAGGGGATGGGTCAAATGCAGAGGACAAATTTCACCACACCTAGTGTGTGTGTGACAATCATTGGTACTTTAACAACATGACGTCCGTTCAAAGCTTCTACCTGCTACAACATGTTGAGTGAATTGACTTGTGAGACAGTGCCCTCTGCTGCCCCGTGCAGATAGCGCCGTGAAACCACATTCTATTTAAGTTACCATAAAAAAAATATAAAGCTGTCCAATCAAGGGGACATGTTGTGTACTGCACAGTCCCATGACAAAATACCAAAGTGCACAGCAAGTTCACTGCAAAAACTGAAATCTAAGTAAGATTAAATATCTCAAATAAGGGTGATATTTGCTTATTTTCTGTCTGATGAGATAATTCTTCTCACTAAGCAGATTTTATATTAGAGTGTTTTACTTGTTTTAAGGGTTTTGGTCCTAAATGATCTCAGTAAGATATTACAGCTTGTTGCTGAGATTTGATGACCTATATTGAGTAAACATGCTTGAAACTAAAATATCAAGTGTTGCAAAGCTGTGTCATCAACACTCACAAGTATAAAACTACTTTTTTAAAGTAATAATTTCTTATTTCAAGCATGTAAAAAAAAAAATCATGACTTTGACACAATTTTGTCTCATAATTAAAACAGATGACAGCCAAATGGACTTTGCTGTTTTATTTTCAATTAAACAGAAAATACGTACTCATATAGTATTACAGTTGTTATTAGTGAGAATATACTTATTTTAAGGTATTTTTGGGTTCATTGAGGTTAGCTAATTTGACTTGTTTTGGAAAGTCTTGACAAGCCAAATTTTCTTGTTCTATTGGCAGATAATTGTGCTTAGTTCAATTAAAATACCCCTAATTTTTGTATTTTTGTTTCTTGTTTTTGAACACTGACTTTTTGCAGTGTATCTTTTTGTTAAATTTTTGGTCTGGTACCGAATCACAAGTGTAAATACAAGATTCAGGAATTTAAAATTGTATTTTTAAAATTTTTTTTTTTTTTTTAATGTTTTGGTTATCAAAGCAGTGAGGATGTGGAGAACAGAAAACCATTGTGAATCATGCATTGGTTCCATAAACCAACTAAATTAAATTTTTCTTCTTCATATTCATAATTCCACGCTGCTGTTATCAGCCTCCCCCCTCACTGTTTGTCTTCAGCCTACTTCCTCACTTCCTGCCAGCGGCCTCGTCGCCCTTTCCCACTTCCTGCCTTTCAGCCCTTCATCCTTCCTCCCGCCACGCAACGAGGAAAACAAGCCGTCACTCTGACGCCGTGACGTGAAGCGGATAACGCACCTCTATGTTGACCTCGTGTTATGTTTGTTGGTTGCACTGAAGAGCTATTTAATATGCAGAAATCCCTCAAAAAAACAAACAACTAAATATTTAATCTACTTTTTACTATTTCAAGCACATTTAATTCCAGCGGGAAATCAACCTTTAGCGGCCTTTGATTTCATGCTCTTCAGCAGGCTTTTCTCTGGTCCGTTCACAAGCAGAATTATCACATCAACAAAAAGTCAGTGTTCAAAAACAAGAAAAAATTTTTTCAAAATTAGGGGTATTTTATTTGAACTAAGCAAAATGATCTGCCAATAGAACAAGAAAATTTGGCTCGTCAAAACTTTCCAAAACAAGTCAAATTAGCTAACCTCAATGAACCCAAAAATACCTTAAAATAAGTATATTCTCACTAATAACAAGTGCACTTTACTTGGTAGAAAAAAAAAGACCTTTTTGCTCAATATGTTGAAAAATATTCTTAAATGAAGTAAATGCTAGTGCCATTATCTTGACATAATGATATGCACTCGGCATTACATTTCTTGAAACCAGCTTACTTATACTAAAAACTAATTTATTGTTCTTAATGGAAAGGCAACAAGGCAAGCACTTGTTACTCTCGGGGTTTCCTAGCCGCTCAGGCAAATCATATGGTCTAAAAATGCATTTTTCCATCGATAACGTGACATAATCTGTTTACAAGAAGGGCATGAGCAGACTCTTTTTCCTGAGGAAGCTTAGGTCCTTTAATGTGTGCAGCAAGCTGTTGGAGATATTTTGTCAGTGTGTTGTGGCCAGTGCACTGTACTTTGCAGTGGTTTGTTGGGCGAGCAGCACCAGCAAAAGGGACTCAAACCGGATTGATAATCTGATCCGGAAAGCCGGCCAAACTATTGGCACGCAATTGGAGGCGTTTGTGTCAGTGAGGGACAGGAGGTCACTGGACAAACTGCTGGCCATCATGGACAATCCTGCCCATCCACTCCACCTGACAATTAAGGGACAGCGGAGTTCATACTCCAACAGGCTCCTTCAACTTCCTTCCCGCACTGTGCGATTCAAGAACTCCTTCATTCCACACTCCATCCAGCTGTATAATCACTCGCCATACAGCAATAGATGACATCTGCCTATTACCTGACATGTTAGCTACTTCTCTTTGTTTATAATGTCTATTTTCTATTTCCTGCTGGACCTACTCTCTATTTTATGCTGCTGCTGTCATATAGACTGTATATATTGTAATATTGTACATGGTCATTGTTTATATTGTATATATGTTAGACATAATATAATATATCTGTATATAAATTACTCTGTACACATATGTATATATTCGTATATATGTTAGATTTTTTTATAGCTATATTAGTCTATTTATACCTGCATTGTCCTTTCCATCATTGTAACTGAGCTACTGTGTTAAACAATTTCCCTTGTGGATCATTAAAGTTTGTCCAAGTCTAAGTCTAATCGCACCAAGTGCGTGCTTTTTCAGTCAATTAGTGTGCATATATACAGCCCGGCCCCGGACAACATTTTTTAAATTGTAATTATGAGGAATTTATCTGAATGTGCATGAACTATTTCTGTTCAAAATTGTTTGAAGTGTCAATTGTTTAAATATTAACTGTTAGTTTACTGTACTGTGGCAACTGTACTACTATATGAGTACGTATTTTCTATTGTTTCATTGAAAATAAAACAGCAAAGTCCATTTGGCTGTCATATGTTTTAATTATGAGACACAATTGTGTCAAAATCATGATTTTTTTTTTCATGCTTGAAATAAGAAATTATTACTTTAAAAAAGTAGTTTCATACTTGTGAGTGTTGATGACACAGCTTTGCAACAGTTGATATTCTAGTTTCAAGCATGTTTTACTCAATATAGCTCATAAAATCTCAGCAACAAACTAATATCTTACTGAGATCATTTAGGACCAAAACCCTTAAAACAAGTAAAAGACTAACGTAAAATCTGCTCAGTGAGAATTATCTTGTTAGACAGAAAATAAGCAAATATCACCCTTATTTGAGATATTTAATCTTACTTAGATTTCAGTTTTTGCAGTGTATGACATGCACACGCAGAGAGACAGCTCAATGCTCAACTTGTCGCCTTTAGACCACTTCTTTCCCCGCTAAAGCAGGTTAGTTTCATTTTTTTTCCCGTCATATTTGAAGACAAAGCAATTGTTGCAGACAGACTTCACTAGTACTTTGTTTACACTGCCATTCTATTAGTGTAGTACTTTTCAAGAAGTGGGGCGATGAGGTGTCGGGGCCCGCCTGAGAGTCAAGGGACTTCCAGAATGGGGCTTGAAAGTATGACGTAGTAAATGCAATGCATTATGGGCCTCTGAATAGCATGGCTAAATGCAAGACTTTCCTAAAGTTTAGTTTTTTTCTTGAACAAGTTCAAAACAAAGTGCAGCATCATTAACTGCCACAATCGTTGTCATGAACGCTTCAGGGGGGAAAAAACGATTTAGTAAGATTTTTCTCATTTCTAGGCTGAACGCAAAGTCCATATTCAGGTTAGTGAGCTAATAAAGAGAAGATGAATAGCCTGGATTGCAGCCACGAGAGGATAAAACATCGATTTTAATGTTAGTGTGTTCACGGCATTTTCAGACTGGTTAGTTTGAATTAAAGCATGTTTTATTCAGCTTCATGGGGAGCATTTAGCAAGCTGTTAGCTGCGGGCTACAAACAACATACAGTATTTTGTTTACTTTTAGTCATGAATAAGCACATAATAGAATGAGTAGAGATGTCCGATAATGGCTTTTTTGCCGATATCCGATATTGTCCAACTCTTAATTACCGATTCCGATATCAACCGATACCAATATATACAGTCATGGAATTAACACATTATTATGCCTAATTTTGTTGTGATGCCCCGCTGGATGCATTAAACAATGTAACAAGGTTTTCCAAAATAAATCAACTCAAGTTATGGAAAAAAATGCCAACATGGCACTGCCATATTTATTATTGAAGTCACAAAGTGCATTATTTTTTTTGACATGCCTCAAAACAGCAGCTTGGAATTTGGGACATGCTCTCCCTGAGAGAGAATGAGGAGGTTGAGGAGGGCGGGTTTGGGAGGTATATATTGTAGCGTCCCGGAAGAGTTAGTGCTGCAAGGGGTTCTGGGTATTTGTTCTGTTGTGTTTATGTTGTGTTATGGTGCGGATGTTCTCCCGAAATGTGTTTGTCATTCTTGTTGGGTGTGGGTTCACAGTGTGGCGTATATTTGTAACAGTGTTAAAGTTGTTTATACGGCAACCCTCAGTGTGACCTGTATGGCTGTTGACCAAGTATGCCTTGCATTCACTTGTGTGTGTGAAAAGCCGTAGATATTGTGTGATTGGGCAGGCACGCAAAGGCAGTGCCTTTAAGGTTAATTGGCGCTCTGTACTTCTCCCTACGTCCGTGTACACAGCGGCGTTTTAAAAAGTCATAAATTTTACTTTTTGAAACCACTACCGATCATTTACGATATTACATTTTAAAGCATTTATCGGCCGATAATATCGGCAGTCCGATATTATCGGACATCTCTAAGAATGAGTATTATTTTCTGAGAAGTAGCGCAGTGATCAAAATATTTAAAAGTAATAGAGGGCTTGTTTTTTCAGTTACAACAGTGGTCAAAAGTTCACATACACTTGTAAAGAACATAATGTCATGGCTGTCTTGCGTTTCCAATCATTTCTACAATTTTTTTTTTGTGATAGAGTGATTGGAGCACATACTTGTTTGTTACAAGTTTGGTTCTTTTATGAATTTATTATGGGTCTACTGAAAATGTGACCAAATCTGCTTCTCATTCAATGCGTTTTCTTTATTTTCATGACTATTTACATTGTAGATTGTCACTGAAGGCATCAAAACTATGAATGAACACATGTGGAGTTTATGTACTTAACAAAAAAAAGGTGAAATAACTGAAAATATGTTTTATATTCTAGTTTCTTCAAAATAGCCACCCTTTGCTCTGATTACTGCTTTGCACACGCTTGGCATTCTCTTGATGAGCTTCAAGAGGTAGTCACCTGATTCACTTCCTAGGGGTGCCTTATTAGGGTAGATTAGTGGAATTTATTGCTTTATCAATAAGGTTGGGACCATCAGTTGTGTTGTGAATGAGAAGGTGTGTCTAAACCTTTGGCCTGTACTCAAAAAAATGTAATATTGTGCAAATGTTAGTTTATTCCAGCAATTAGATTTACAAGGTGACACAACTATGACAGTCTTAACATGCAATTCAAGATATTTCAAGACTTATTTTCATATCATTTTAAAGATTATGGCTTTCAGCTAATGAAAACAATTAATTTAAGATATCCGAAAATTTGGGGTTTTCAAAAACTATCAATCATGATCATCAAAAATATAAGAGAAAAGTTTGACATATTTCACTTGGCATGCAATGAGTTTATATCACACATTAGTTTCACATTTGAAGTTGCAGTGCTAATATGAATGAACTTTTGCACCATATTCCCAGGTGCTGGTGCCAGCAACTCAGAGTTGGTTTTCCAAAATAAGAGATTAACTTCAACTCCAGTTATGGAAAAAAGTGCCAACATGGCACTACTATATTTATTATTGAAGTCACAAAGTGCTTTTTTTTTTTTAACATTTTAACAATTTGGGACATGCTCTCCCTGAGATAATCCTAATACCCACTACAACTATGGGAAATACTATACGTTGACTTTTTTTTTTTTGGGGGGGGGGGGGGGGGGGGTGTATATTGTAGCGTCCTGGAAGAGTTAGTGCTGCAAGGGGTTCTGGGTATTTGTTCTGTTGTGTTACGGTGCGGATGTTCTCCCGAAATGTGTCTGTCATTCTTGTTTGGAGTGGGTTCACAGTGTGGCACATATTTGTAACAGTGTTAAAGTTGTTTATACGACAACCCTCAGTGTGACCTGTATGGCTGTTGATCAAGTATGCCTTGCATTCACTTATGTGTGTGTAAAAGTCGCATATATTATGTGACTGGACGCTGTTTGTATGGAGGAAAAGCGGACGTGACGACAGGTTGTAGAGGACGCTAAAGGCAGTGCTTTTAAGGCACGCCCCCAATAATGTTGTCCGGGTGAAAATCGGGAGGAATTCGTGAGTCTCCCGGGAAAATCGGGAGGTTGAAACCGATACCGATGATTTCCGATATTACATTTTATTTTTATATTTTTTCATTTTATTTTTATTGACATCCAGCATCAGACATTCATATCCATTACATCACATTCACATACATCATATATCTGTTGTCTGCCCTAAATGTCCAAATGTTTTTTGTTTATATCCCAACCATACCACCCCCCCCCAAAAAGAATGTAACAGCAAAAAAACAAAAAAAATAAAGTAATATCTACAAATACATCAATTGAATAACGAAAAAATAAATGATAATACATTAATAATAATAATAATAATCAGAAATAAAATAATACAAAAATATAAACAGATACACATATATACATACATACACACACATACATACTGTATATACACTACCGTTCAAAAGTTTGGGGTCACCCAAACAATTTTGTGGAATAGCCTTCATTTCTAAGAACAAGAATAGACTGTCGAGTTTCAGATGAAAGTTCTCTTTTTCTGGCCATTTGGAGCGTTTAATTGACCCCACAAATGTGATGCTCCAGAAACTCAATCTGCTCAAAGGAAGGTCAGTTTTGTAGCTTCTGTAACGAGCTAAGCTGTTTTCAGATGTGTGAACATGATTGCACAAGGGTTTTCTAATCATCAATTAGCCTTCTGAGCCAATGAGCAAACACATTGTACCATTAGAACACTGGAGTGATAGTTGCTGGAAATGGGCCTCTATACACCTATGTAGATATTGCACCAAAAACCAGACATTTGCAGCTAGAATAGTCATTTACCACATTAGCAATGTATAGAGTGTATTTCTTTAAAGTTAAGACTAGTTTAAAGTTATCTTCATTGAAAAGTACAGTGCTTTTCCTTCAAAAATAAGGACATTTCAATGTGACCCCAAACATTTGAACGGTAGTGTATATACAGTACATACATACCTGTACACATATAGGGAGTAATCCTTTTTTTTTTGAGCAGTACAATCACTAATTCGAAAAATTTAAGTCAGGCTTATGGGGCGTGACATAGTTGACCCAGTTTTCCCAGTATGAAGTAAATTTCTCCAATTTATAATTAATAAAAGCAGTTATCTTCTCCATTTTATATATGTCCATTGTCGATATTACATTTTAAAGCATTTATCGGCCAATAATATCGGCAGTCCGATATTATCGGACATCTCCAGTTGAAATGTCTGAACTCTGTTTATAGATCACAGCACGTAAACCAAGTAATTTGACAGGTCTATATTTGACTTTGTCAAGCAATCTAAATAGATTTTATTTACATTTTTGAGTGAATTAATTTGAAGTCTTTCTATTGCTTGACATTATTGTGAAATGCAACTATGAAAGAGCAAGTCACGCGCACACAGTGCTACCCAAATGTAACCGAAGACGAGCCATCACCTTTTACTATGTGTTAGTGCTCGCCCCACCCTGCCAAAGCCGAAGACCTCGGGGAAACGCTGCAAAGCCCGCAACACACTTTAGGACCAGTCAATCAGTGCATTAAGAAGCCATCAGTCTGCATGTTCACATCCTCAAACAGCATGCTAAGCTACGTCCATCTGTCCACCTGTCTGTCTGTCCACGGGGGGGCACACTCCTTTTTAAATGAGCTCCATCCTAATCCACAGACCTTCTGCCAGCCCGTCACTCTTATCTCGGCACCAAACGCCTGGTGGAGAGCTAAAGGTGCTCTTTGAGTGCCTCCGAAAACACTTGAGCGTGCAAAGGCATAATAGAAAACACTACGCCAGGAAACACGGGGACGCAAACAAACAAAAATCAAGAGCATTTAAAAGTTCTTATCGGAACGACCACGCTCCAGACGGTGTCTTACTCTCACACACACACACACACACACACTAGCTCCTCCCCTTTCAAAGTGCCACACTGTTTAGCTTTCACCTTCTTATCTGACAAACAGAAGCATCCAAGCATAGACAAGTGGGCATTTGGGAGGGTCAGCTGACAAGAGGCCAAAAATGACTTTATCACACAGGAGGTGTCAATGTCAGCTTTGACAAATATCAAACTGCACCAATGGGTACAAATGTATCACGTTACTCACTTCAAAAGAAGATCATTTTCCAATATTACGCATGCGTACTAGGGATGGGTGCTGTCTCAAGTAAACCATTCGCCGTATTTTGATGCAAACAGGCGTATTCTAACAGACTCTAGACAATGTTAGAATTTTCAGTAGAGATGTCCGATAATGGCTTTTTTGCCGATATCCGATATTCCGATATTGTCCAGCTCTTAATTACCCATTCCGATATCAACTGATACCGATATATACAGTCGTGGAATTAATAAATAAATGATAAATGGGTTATACTTGTATAGCGCTTTTCTACATTCAAGGTACTCAAAGCGCTTTGACAGTATTTCCACATTTACCCATTCACACACACATTCACACACTGAAGGCGGGAGCTGCCATGCAATTAACACATTATTATGCCTAATTTTGTTGTGATGCCCCGCTGGATGCATTAAACAATGTAACAAGGTTTTCCAAAATAAATCAACTCAAGTTATGGGAAAAAATGCCAACATGGCACTGCCATATGCATAATTTTTTTTAACATGCCTCAAAAAAGCAGCTTGGAATTTGGGACATGCTCTCCCTGAGAGAGCATGAGGAGGTTGAGGTGGGCGGGGTTGGGGGTAGCGGGGGGTGTATATTGTAGCGTCCCGGAAGAGTTAGTGCTGCAAGGGGTTCTGGGTATTTGTTCTGTTGTGTTTATGTTGTGTTACGGTGCGGATGTTCTCCCGAAATGTCTTTGTCATTCTTGTTTGGTGTGGGTTCACAGTGTGGCGCATATTTGTAACAGTGTTAAAGTTGTTTATAGGTCCACCCTCAGTGTGACCTGTATGGCTGTTGACCAAGTATGCCTTGCATTCACTTGTGTGTGTGAAAAGCCGTAGATATTATGTGATTGGGCCGGCTCGCAAAGGCAGTGCCTTTAAGGTTTATTGCCGCTCTGTACTTCTCCCTACGTCCGTGTACACAGCGGCGTTTTAAAAAGTCATAAAAATTTCACTTTTTGAAACCGATACCGATAATTTCCGAACTGATACCGATAATTTCCGATATTAAATTTTAAAGCATTTATCACCCGATATTTTCGGACATCTCTAATTTTCAGGATGAAAAGGCTCCGTTTCAAAATTTGCGAGCTCGATGCTAATCTACATTGAATATGCCATATACATGCTACTATTTTACATGGCGATTTCGAAGCCTCAAAAATTTGGTATTAAAAAAATGTCTAACTAGATGCATGTTACAATCAAACAGCTGGTGTGTTACAGGCACAGTGCTTACAGTATAAACACTTTGTAGGACTCAACAAGAGATAAGACTGGCACTACTTCCTGACTACGGCAACACACCGAGGACACACTGAAATGAACGCATACTTGCAAATGGGACTCAGAAATGTAAGACAGCACAGTTGTTGTCAGCTCACTGGTCAAATAATTTAAAAAATGCACATTAACCCCAGAGTTTGGAAAATTACTCTTAAAATCAATTCATTATAGTTACTCATTACTTTGCCAAAAAAGTAATTGAATTACCAATGGAATTACTCTTTAATAAATGTAATGAATTACTAGGTGAAGGAATTATTACATTTCTTTAAAACAAACACTTGAAATATCTGCCATATGTCATTGATATGTTTGTTGAGACCAGAGTGTGTTTACCTTTAAAAGGCGGTGCGAGTTGTCAAGTGACGTGTGACGTCAGCGCCCTGACAGAGCAGCATTAGCTCAGCTGTGTTTGTTAACTCAGACTCGGGAGTTTGCGGGCCGTGACGGCAGCTCTGTTGAATCTTTTCACTGGATTGTGTTAGCATTGGTTCATAAAGAGATTAAATGTGCTTCCATGGCTGTCTTTACACCTTGACTTGTTGTTCATTATACCCACGCAGTAGTAGTGTGTATGTTTGCTGTGTGGTGTTGCCTTCTTCCATTTGATATCAAGTTCATTTTAGTGGGGTATTGGTTGTGGCTTTCATTAGAAAAAAGATTTCCTGCATTTAACTTTCTGCGCTTCTGACAGTCTTGTTGACATACAACCACATCAAAAGTAGCATACATCAAATGTATCGCTAACAGCGTTATCAAATACATAAAAGTAATTAATTAGCTTTAGTAATACTGTTATAACTACGTTATTTGGAACACTGATAAACACACACAAAAGTACCAAAAAGTGATACCGTCGAATACGGGTATCAATTCTCAAGTGCCAAGAATTGGTACCGTATCGGTACAAATCCCTAACGACTACGCAGTATGAAAGATAAGGAAATGACAACTTATTTTCCCCTCGGGACTTCTTGCAATTTGATCCAGTCAAGCTGAACATCTTTGTCCTCAGATAGACATCTTCTCACAGTAAAGTGAGGCTAACAATGACAAAACCGGCAATGACTGATGCAACAATCAGAAAAAAATATATGTGAAAACTTGTGCCAGCAGCAAAGCATACTTTAAGTCAGTCGGTCTGTAGTTAGTTTTTCAACACGGGCTGTGTTTATGTGTATAATTTGACAAGACAGAGCCGGGTCACAAGGTTAGAATTTGGTGGCGTAACACACCAGCAGAGATTGGACAATACTTTTAGCCCCGACCGCACGCTGGGCTAAATGCTAGACTGCAAAAATGAAAGGCTGGAATCAGATGCCAAGAGAAGGCGAAACAAGCACACACACATCAACATAGCTGCTCACTGTATGTCCTATTTGAAAAGGTAAATAACAACTACACTGACCTGAAGGGACAAACAAGAAGCAATGTCCCAACATTCTAAACACACAAATGATCCAAAACCAAAAATAAATAAATACATAAGACAAATGCAAATGCACAAGAACACACACAAACCCCTAAAACAACTGCATGAGACAAATGCTGCAAGTTCACAGAACAAAACAAGTTAGCCAAGCTACTAGGGTGCTGGACTGGGTAAAAAACTGTCCTTGTAAAAATGGTATGTTATAAAAATACTTTCAAATATTACATCTTAAGTCAGACACCCTCAAGGTCTGGTCCACCTGGTAGCTTTTCTAACTTCCTGGAAGCCTAGATAAGCTTCTGCACTGCAAAAACTGAAATCTAAGTAAGATTAAATATCTCAAATAAGGGTGATATTTGCTTTTTTTCTGTCTGATAAGATCATTCTTCTCACTATGCAGATTTTATGTAAGAGTGTTTTACTTGTTTTAAGTGTTTTGGTCCTAAATGATCTCAGTAAGATATTACAGCTTGTTGCTGAGATTTGATGACCTATATTGAGTAAAACATGCTTGAAACTAGAATATCAAGTGTTGCAAAGCTGTGTCATCAACACTCACAAGTATAAAACTACTTTTTTTAAAGTAATCATTTCTTATTTCAATCATGAAAAAGAAAATCATGACTTTGACACAATTTTGTCTCATAATTAAAACAGATGACAGCCAAATGGACTTCGCTGTTTTATTTTCAATGAAACAATTGAAAACACGTACTCATATAGTAGTACAGTTGGCACAGTACAGCAAACTGACAGTTAATATTTTAACATTTAACATGGGCCTTTTTTAACAATTTTGAACAGAAATAGTTCATGCACATTCAGATAAATTCTTCAAAATTACAATAAAAATGTTTTTGGCCGGGGGCCGGGCTGTATATATGCGCACTAATTGACTGAAAGAGCACGCACTTGGCGCGATGATGTCATGTTATCGATGGGAAAATGCATTTTTAGACAATATGATTTGCCTGAGCGGCTAGTAGACCCCGAGAGTAACAAGCGCTTGCCTTGTTGCCTTTCCATTAAGAACAATAAATTAGTTTTTAGTATAAGTTTGCTGGTTTCAAGAAATGTAATGCTGAGCGCATATCATTATGTCAAGATAATGGCACTAGCATTTACTTAATTTAAGAATATATTTCAACATATTGAACAAAAAGGTCTTTTTTTTTTCTACCAAGGAAAGTGCACTTGTTATTAGTGAGAATATACTTATTTTAAGGTATTTTTGGGGTTCATTGAGGTTAGCTAATTTTACTTGTTTTGGAAAGTCCTGACAAGACAAATTTTTCTTGTTCTATTGGCAGATAATTTTGCTTAGTTCAAATAAAATACCCCTAATTTTTGTAATTTTTTTTCTTGTTTTTGAACACTGACTTTTTGCAGTGTGGTGGCCTGGATTACTTACTAGTAGCTCAGCTAACATCCTGGTAGCCTGGCTAACTCTCTGGTAGTCTGGCTAAATTCCACTCAGACTATCATGCAGATGTTTTGGGGATTTGTGCGTGTTTTTGGCACTCGCATCATGTTTCTTTTGTATTTATTTAGCATTTATGTGCTTACAGCATTTTTTTATTTGCATATGTTACGTGTTTTTGGTTTGGGATCATTTCCGTGTTTGCTGCGTGTTTGTCCTGTTAACCACCTTAAAGAACACATCCAGCACATTCTGTGAGGAACACGAGCCCATTTTCTAGAGACAAAGTTGACACAGCAGTGATGTGTCGTGTATTATTGAGACAACAAGTCAACACAGAAATTGTTAGAAATGTTAATGACTTGGCGTAAAGCTTAGAAGTACAGTAGGCTGGCACTGCTTTTAGCTGCACATAAATAACTTGTGATCACACTTGTGCCCACCACTTCAATGTAGATTAGCGCTGACCTCCCACCCAAGTGCAATGTGCACACACACTTGCACAGACACACAAACTTGTGCTGTGCATTGTGTTGCAACCGTTAAAAGTTTCATGGTTCACAAAAACAAGTGGCTAATGATGGCGTCTGCGTCTATTTCAAAACAAACAAGATAATGAGAGCATACCTCTTCCTGCGTTTCTTCGTCAGAACATGCCAACATAGATTCGCTGTCTGATTCCGAGCTCCCACTTGACATGGAGACGGCACATACGTCTGTGTCTGGTGTCCTATCCTCTAGAGCCAGACAGTCCTCCACCTGGCTGGTCCCAGTCTGACTAAACAAAGCTTGTAAGAGTCCCGGTTCAAGCTGGTCCCACGCCGGGTCGTTGGACACGAGCGTAGGGAAATCCAGAGCAGATCCATCAGACTCCCAGTCGCTGTCCCCCGTCACAGAGCCCAGGACAAACTCCACGCCGTCCAACCCTGACTGGGTCCCCTCTGAATACGAGTCCAAATCCTGGACATCCTCACAGGCCGAGCTGACATCCGAGGGCCCTGGCCGGGGCCGCTCAGGTGCTGCCATGTAAACAAAGCTGTCGGGGGACAGGAGGGGACCTTCCTCGTCTTTGTTTTGTCCCGAGCAGGAACAGGGCTTAGGTACAGGACTGGGGGGAATGGAGTCTTCAAGCGGGGATGGGGGACTCTCATTCAGAAACTGTGGAGGTGCAGACACGGCCAAGTAAACAAAACTATCTGATATGACAAAGGCTTCAGAGTCTTTCATGTCGATGGCAGCAGCGCATGTGTTTGACTTAATGGGAGAATGAGGTAGAGAGGATGTGGGGTTTGAATCTGTAAAGTGAGGGGCTAGAGGAGGTACAGAGTCTGACTTTGGACTGCTTGTTGTCACTTCTGCAGTAGTTTCCAGATGAGAAATGTCTAGTTCTGAGGACACATTTGTGTGGGCCATATTTTGTGGCTCAGACTCAAAGGACGTCCCATCAGTCTCCATCTCCAACGGGTCCTCCTGACAGGACGTTTGAACGTCTACATTCTCTTCAGATTGGTTGTGGTTTTCTCCTCCAATTGTGTGCAGATGCTCTACCACAGCTTCCTCAGTACTGTCCAAACTGGACTGGTCAAACAAATCCCAGTCTGCTTCAAACACGTCTTCTTTTGATTCTGCTGCATACGTCTCTCCTTTCTCTGTCTGCTCAGCAAAAGGATTCACGGGGCTCTGAGGAGAAGGGGTGTCTCTCTCTTTCCATTCCTCCCTTTCCTGCTCCGATGAGGCCCCACTGTCCATGTCTGTCTCGGTCAGTGCTGGTCTACCCTGTCCACTGTCTGTCTCAGTAGTGGCTGTGTCCAGTAGAAACAGCCCACTAGAGTCGGACTCTTGTTGGAAACCAAAAGCCGAGTCTGTTGGGAAACTGGCTTCCTCTTCCTCTCCTTCATTAAAGACAACTTCTCCATCTTCATCAATGAGACAATGTTCTTTTTCACAGTCTTGTGCTCGCATTGAGTCAAAGTTCTTCACATGAAGTGACTCTAGAGAGGCAAATTCAACTAAAGAGAGTGTTCCTTCAAGACTTTCCCAGCCAGTATTAGGTTTTTGCTCTCTCTCCTCTTCCTCCGAACAAGGACAGGAATATGGATCCTGAGGCTCAGGGTCTACACTCATTTCCACTCCCTCCTTATCCTCCTCCTCTTCACATTGTCTCTCCAGCTCGAGGAAGAGGTCATCTGATTCCGCCTCTGAGCTGGGGCAGGGTGAGGCGCTGGGGGGCTTGGGGCCTCCAAACCCCACAGGGGGGGTCAATACAGGCCAATGTCCAGAAGAGCTTGTTAAATCCCATCCGTCTGATTCCAACGTTTCCCAAGACTGGTCCATGAGTTCCCTGTTATCTAATTTAAGGACCGCCTCCCACTCTCGCTCCTCCCTCTCAGCCCTGTCTTCCTTTGCTTTCGCCCTTTCTAGACACCCCATGTCATCCAGCTGAGGCCTTTCCGCATTGTTCTTGTTGTCTTCAAGCTCCTCCAGAATTCTACGCTCGTCGTCCTCAAATTTGAGCTCAGATGCTGTGCGCTCTCTAAGATCCCCTCCCCACCCTAGCAGCCCCTCGTCCCCGCCAACATGACTGATACAAGGGGAGAGAGGCAGACCTCTGTACACTAACACCTCATTTTCCTTCAAAAATGGAGATGGAGGGTCCAGCAGATAAAGTGCCTCCTCATCCTGGTTACTCTCCTCACTCAAAAGGGGAGGCAAAGGAGGGAGGACAGGGAAGTTATGTCTTAAGCCCACTTGTGTCTTTTTCCCTGTTCTTATATTGCGAGGCCATGTGCGTGCCTTGGTTGGCGGGCAGAAGACTGGTTTTGGTGGAATAAGTGGGGCATCGTCTCCCTGGTCTTGTTCCAAAAGAGGAGAATCCCTTTCCGAATCTGAGGATTTAATCAATTCTAAAGTTTCTTCTGGAATTTGCTTTATTCCCGTTTTAGAGGAGCTTGTAGTCCGTCTATGTCCGACATGTCTTCGAGGGCTATGCTGAGGGGAGTGCTCAGAAATCCCGGAGGTCTGAGTCGGACAAAAGAGTTCTTTGGAGGGTGAGGACACCTGTTCAAAGTGTTTAGCTTGTTTGTGCAATAAAACATGAACCGGCTTTTGCTTTAAGGGATGCTGCAGAAGAAGAGGCACCAGACAAATGGTGGGCGAGGATGAGACTGGAGGAGTGTGGGGAGCAGAGGCAAAAGGCGAGTGCGTGTAAGGAGGTAAGGAGGGAGTGGAGGAGGTAGGAGTGGACGGTTTAGGTGGTTGAGCCGCGAGAGAGGAGAGGGGGAGCCCCGCCCCTGATGAACGCTTTTCTGAACTTTCAATAGATGAGAACTCAAGTCTCTCAGCAAATTCTGGAAAAGTTGGGGGCATAAAGGCCTTCCAGGAGCGCCGGTTGGGATTGTCCTTCTTCTCCCCGGCCTGATGCCGCCTCTTGGCCACAAGAGACACTCCCGAGGCAGAGGCAGATGTTGCGTTAGGCAGCCCTGACCCAACAATGCCAATGGGCGGTGACATAACCTGAGCATCACCGGTCAACTTTAAGGCATCAAAAATCACCCTTTCATCAAGCTTCCTTGCTCCACCAATGTTCTCAACAGCTCTGCAGACAAACACGCCTCCTATGTCGGTTCCAATGGTGCCATTACTGGACAGCGTGCTTCCCTCACCCCTCATCTCCCCACCGGAGCCGAGCGTGCTCCGTGACGGTTGGCATAATTTCGTCCCTTGGTCAATTTGCTCGTTGATGCGCATGGTGTCATAGATGGATCGTTGCGGGACGTAGCAGTCCTCGATGTACGCCTCATCCTCGTCGCTTTTCCCCAAACAGCGGGGACTCTGCCGGAGACAGTCCGGGCGACTCAGGGGCTTCCCCATGGTGTCCTTACCAACTTTGGCAGAAAGCTACCAGTGGGTCTCGTTTGAAGTGCCACAGTTGGCAGTCAAAAAACAACACACAAAAAGACTCTCTCTCTTTCTTCCACACAATCATAGAGCACATTTGTCAGAGTCCAACAAGTCCTTCAGGTTTTGAAGAAGAAAATAGGGAATTGGATGATCCTCACACCTATGTCACCTCAACATCTGTGCACGTCTTTGCTCTTTGTGCAATGCTGCGTGGCATCAGCGAGGCAGCGACACAGGCGGCCCTCCCTCTCGCCACCATATTAATCACAAGCTTTGTTTATTTAAAAGCTTGCTGAGAGCGGGACAAGCGTGGAGGGGATTGACGAGAGGGAGGGGTAGAGTCATCATCTCGTCCTCTGAGAGGTGCAAAGTCCAACACGAGTCGAGCTAGGAGCAGATAACATCCCTTTGTGTCGCCTTTACGACAGACCTCCTCCATGCTCAAAAACAAAACGTAATTCCACGGCTTCCGGTGGGTTTTTGCTCTAGGAGCAGACCTGATTCCGCCGCCGTCCCCTCATGACGGTGGCAACGTGAAGCGAGGGTTTTGACAAGTTGCAGGCAGGGAAGTGTAAAAGTTTCCTTTTAAGGTGACAACACCCACACTCCTATCTCCAGAAAAACGAGTGCATGCAAAGTGCAAACAGGAAAAGGGAAATCCATTTAAAGCGGCTGCGGCTGAAGTACGTCTCTCATCATCCAGAATCAGGAATTTGTGCCATCGCCGTAAAAACTGCCGGCATCGGTGCACAAAAGCGGTCCAATATTTGCCAAACGCAGAACAAAGAGGAAACCTGCGTCCTTGTTGGATAGAAATTCCTGTCAATGTTTCAAAGCTGCTCTTTCATCCTGCGTTCTTCCCCTCTCATCCTGGGACCATCCACGGCTCCAGGGGAGAGGTAGTCCGGCAGCGCCAATGCAGGCAGGTTCTTCTGGGGGTAGATCAAAAAAAAAGGAAGGAGGCTGGGAGGGTGTTGATTCCAGATCCCGGCAGGCAGGCGGGGAAGCGTAGCGAGTCGTGGGATTGTATCCAGGGGGCAAAGACCCAGACAGTGCTCCAAGCTTGGGTCCCAGCTCCGGCTTGCAGGGGGGCGTCCTCCTCCCCCCTCGTTAGCAAAACGTAACACTTCTCACACTTCCCCGTCGGCTCTCTGCACTCTGGGAGCGCGTAACAAAGTGCCACGCAATCCCAGTTCCCCTTTTTCTTTTCTTTCATGCAAGTGGGCTGCCAAGCTGTGCTGTCTGCTCTCAGGCCGCCACACTGCTCAAATGGTTTGCAGCTGCTAAAAAAATCTCACTCTCTCATTCGCTCTAACTCCCACCCCCTTTCTCTCTCTCTCTTTCGCTCTCTCTTCTTGCTCTTTCTTGCTGTTTGGATTTGAATTCAGCTCCGTTTGTTCAGTTTCCTGCACGGGCATTAAAAGACAGGAAGTGCACCAATCACGCTGGTTTCCTGTCTTGCAAAAGAGAGGAAAAAGAGACGGACAGCGGAGAACTTGTAATGGGAGGCGGGGCTTGAGAGAAAGTTATGCGTGAAGGAAATCCCACAGATGCCAAACAATTAGAGGGTGAAAATATGTAAGTCGGCTTTCCCTCTTCTTGGCAATAAAATGATGTGGTGTGAGAGCAAATAAAGGTCCAGTGAGACTCAGAGGACACAAAGAATAGAAAAAGAAAGGACAAGAGGAATGGAAGTAGGCAGCGAGGAGGCGGGGCTAACAGAACTGACATGTGAGGATGATGATTGCGTTTTCAGCCCACATAGCAACAGTACAGTCTTTGTGGAAGTTTATCAGCTAGGTTTTCATCCACAAGAAGACAACAGCCACGAGTGGATCCAATTAAGAGCACAGCCGGTGTAAAAGGAGTAAAGACACGCCGCTACAAGAAGACAAAAAAAAAAAAGTGGGTGATTCACAGGCTCCACTTGTGCATTCTCATCTGTGCTTGAAACTCAATCCTGGCTGGGGGAGACCAGCGAGGGGCCAGGCGGGGAGGAGGGCGGTCGGTCGTCTGGCCCTTTTCAAAATTCCACAGGCGAGCAGCCCCTCGCTCGCCCGCTCTGTCAGTCAGAAGCCGGATAGCGGCGGCAGGGTAACCTGCTACCCTCAAGGCAGCGCCACATTGTTCTGGGCTGCTATCTAAAGTTTCAGGCTTCCCACGACCAGATGTGTTCTTCCTCTTCCTCTACTTTCTTCTGCCTTTAAAGGTCCCCTATCTTGCCAACGTGACTTTTAGACAAGGCTCATGTGTCCCAAAAGCCTGGGGAAAAAAATCAGTCATCTCCCTCACTTTTGATAGCAACGCTTTTGAAGTTGCTGCTTTTCCTTAAGACCTGAAGGAATAATCTCAGTTCCCAGGCTTTGCTACACATCTTAAAATGCAGCCCCACCAACTATCTTATCATTTGGGTTTGATTGTTTTGTTTAAAAGCTGACTTAGCACAATGTTAAAATGTAATGTTATGTCACATAGCTATGCTAATATTGCTAATGTTTGTATCCTCCTGTCCTGAAGGGAAAAAAATAATTTCTTAGGCTTCACTAAACATCTTAACGCGCAGCCCCCTGTGCTCTTCCGACGAACCATCAACCGGCATGGATTGTTGTATTTTTCTTCAACGAATAAGTCAACCAAGCATGATGTTAAAGTTAAAAGTTAAAGTTAAAGTACCAATGATTGTTACACACACACTAGGTTAGGCGAAATTATTCTCTGCATTTGACCCATCACCTTTGTTCACCCCCTGGGAAGTGAGGGGAGCAGTGGGGAGCAGCGGTGGCCGCGCCCGGGAATAATTTTTGGTGATTTAACCCCCAATTCCAAAATGCAATGTTAGAATGTAGCTCACGTAGCTATGCTAGTGTTGCTAATGTTTGTGTCCTACTTTCCCATTGTGAGGTTATTGTATGCAATATACCAGGCTTCGCTACACATTTAAAAATGCAGCCCCTTGCGCTCTGCCAACTTTCTAACAATCGGATCCAATTGTTTTGGTTTTCTTCAGCAAATAAGCTAACTTAGCATGATGATAAAAATGCAATGTTAGCATGTAGCCCATGTAACTATGCCAGTGTTGCTAATGTTTGTATCCTACTTTGCCATTGTGAGGTTATTTTATGCAATATACCAGGCTTCGCTACACATTTAAAAATGCAGCCCCTTGCGCTCTGCCAACTTTCTAACAATTGTTTTTGTTTTTTTCAGCGAATAAGCTAACGGAACATTGATGTAAAAATACAATCTTAGTATTTTGCCTACATAGCTATGCTAGTGTTGCTAATGTTTGTGTACTCCTGTCCTGCCGGAAATATTTCATTCCCCAGGCTTCACAGCACATCTTAAAATGCTGCCCCTTGTGCTCTGACAACTTTCTAACAGTCGATCATGATTGTTTTGTTTTTCTTCCGCAAATAAGCTAACTTAGCATGATGATAAAAATGCAATGTTAGCATGTAGCTCACGTAACTATGCCAGTGTTGCTAATGTTTGTATCCTACTTTGCCATTGTGAGGTTATTGTATGCAAGCATACAGCATCAATTATGTTGGACAAGTACATACTAGGATTGTATGCCCCGCTGCCTTGTGGGTTAGTCTGGGAAGACAAAAAGCTAGGGGAGCACACCGTGAGAGAAAAGCAAGTGCTGGTAGGCGCACCATAGGCGGTCCTCCGACAGACCAGAGATCCGGCAGCCTCCTGCAGCTGTGAGGAGGTGCCGGTCGTCCTGGGTTTCCCTTGCCACCGTATACAGCTCCCCACAGTGAGAGAAGTGACGTTGGAGTCTGAGCCTCTCCCTCGTCGCAAAAGACCTCAACGGCGGAGTGGGCGGATGATGGTTGCATAGAAGCTCCACAACGGTCACAAAGGCGGAAGAAGGCTGCAGCAAAGATGGGCCCCCAATTGTCTTGGTCTCCATGCCATTGAACCCTGGCCTTCTCTTTGCCAGGGACAGTGTGGTGGCTGTCTGTGCACCAGTCTCCCCACTTAAAAAGATTCCACGCACAGGCGTTCTCCTGAAGGCAATCCCACCAACAGGAGGACAATCATACCGTATTTTTCGGAGTATAAGTCGCACCGGCCGAAAATAAAGAAGGAAAAAAACATATATAAGTCGCACTGGAGTATAAGTCGCATTTTTGGGGGAAATTTATTTGATAAAACCCAACACCAAGAATAGACATTTGAAAGGCAATTTAATACAAATAAAGAATAGTGAACAACAGGCTGAATAAGTGTACGTTATATGAGGCATAAATAACCAACTGAGAACGTGCCTGGTATGTTAACGTAACATATTATGGTAAGAGTCATTCAAATAACTATAACATATAGAACATGCTAAACGTTTACCAAACAATCTGTCACTCCTAATCGCTAAATCCCATGAAATCTTATACGTCTAGTCTCTTACGTGAATGAGCTAAATAATATTATTTGATATTTTACGGTAATGTGTTAATAATTTCACACATAAGTCGCTCCTGAGCAACGTTCCCTCTAAGGTGCGCGCCTGCGCAATTGCGCACTGCTCACGTGTCCTCTGCGCACAGCAAATTAATGCCGCGCAGGAAATCAAAAATCCCATCTGAACTTTAAACAAAATAAACACATTACAATTTATTCTGTATGATTTTGCAATGCAACTCTGTGAGTGACAGGTGACAACAAGAGTGGCCCCAATGAATAAAACAATCTTTGTCAACACAGTTCAATTATCGTCTGTCGAGACACTTTACGGACAGGAATTCCATCAATCACTTTTTTGAGCAAAACTGTTTGTAACCACACCCAAAACATGAGTAAAAAAACCGTATCTATAAAAACTGGTAATTTTCAGCCATACAAACCAGGCTTAAAACAACGTTATCATCCGTTGTTTCAACAGAAGCCGCTCGCTCTGTCTCACCTGCACCAACACTCATGGCACTTAGCCAGTGTTGCATTTATGGCCACACAAAAAGTCGGACAACCCCAACGCCACACATTGTGTAAATGCCAGGTTGTAACACTCTGACTCCACAATCAGATGTGTGCTTATTTTACTGCCATTTATTAAGAATGTTGATCTAAGGATATTATTCATGAAATATTGTCACTAGATTTCATAAATGCTAATAAAAAGATGTATTTTACAGACAGAAAGTTACAGGAACTAAATGTAATCTCTGAATGGGGTAACATTTCTTTTAAAGGCAGGATCCGCAGCCAGACATACAATACTAGCACATGGGTCATGAAAAACATGTTTTTTTTGTTATTGTCATTGTAAGAGGGCAAAATCACTTATATCAGAAAATTATTTTAATAGAACATTTAAATTGTTATGATGTCAGGTTTGGGACAGGTGTGACGCTTGTGTGGCCACAGTGTGCACGTCTGATGTTGCTCATATGGGCTCCACTGAATGCTCAGGGAGTTTGTGCGTTTGCTCCCACACATGAAAAATTAGAGGGAACATTGGTCCCGAGTATAAGTCGCACCCCCGGCTAAACTATGAAAAATACTGCGACTTATAGTCCGAAAAATACGGTACTCGTTTCGAGTGATCGCCGACGACGAGGGGTGTATAACGTGTAAAAAGTGGATGAAGTGCAATACTTATTTTTAAATAGTTTTATAGGGGAGCTTGAAAGCAGTCCAAACATGGCCGCTCTTCATCAGGCCTTCACAACAACAACGCACACTCGCACTAGAGTCACTCAACTGTTGCTCTCGTGGCCTGCATGTCAAACATGCTAAATACTCCACTGTTTCTCTTCTGCTACCCCCACAACCCAGCACACACACAAACACACACACAAACACACACTGTCAGTTGCAGTGCAGCTGTCACTGCTGCGTCTCAGGCAAACGTCTTCATGGAAACAAAAGGGGTTTGTTCCTGCTTTACTGCACATGCACACACAACACACACACACACACACACACACACACACACACACACACACACACACACACACACACACACACACACATCCACATGTGGCGTGCACAAGTCCTCACGTGGTCCACTGCTCCCTCACAACCCCCCCAACCACTCCCATATCAAAGCAGACATTGAAAGGCTATTAGCATGTGACATAATGTGAAAAGGTGCAAAACTACAATGCAAAAGACAGATAAAGGGATTAAGGAAGTTAATTTGTTCAATTCAATCACACATAATTGTCCCCCCGTCCCCATTATTGACAGCCAGACCCTCTGACTGACCCTGCGTGATTTGCTTAAGATTCTATTTGATTAGCTCATGCCTCTGCACATCGGTCGCCTTGCCTTTAATTATCTTCATTCCATCATCAGGACGGCTCTATGAGTCACAGAAGGGGTGGGGGGGGGGGGGGAGGCCTTTGGGGGCGGAGCCAGGGACAGGAGTTTATAGAAGGGTGAAGACATGCAAGGCTTGCAAAGTCAAGCATGTTGCTGCACCGTGGGCGAGTCTTAAACAGATTAAAAATGGCGACGTTACGGGGTCTGAACATGTAGTATTTGGGGTTTTCACACTAAAATATATAGTGAGATTACTGACACGCTTCAGTATTTTTATGCAGTGTCTCAAATGGAACACTTTAAAAAGTACAGTGTGTGTGTGCAGGTGTGTACAGTGTAGTGATGTCCCAAATGCATTACAGTTGTTTATTAATATCAAATCACTGAACCAGCTCAGTGGCCTTGTGGTTAGTTAGAGCAGTGGTCCCCAACCACCGGGCCGCGGCCCGGTACCGGGCCGCACAAGAATTTAAAAAAATAAAAATAAAAAAAAAATAAAAAAAATATTTTTTATTTTTATGAAATCAACATAAAAAACACAATATATACATTCTATATCAATTTAGATCAATACAGCCTGCAGGGATACAGTCCGTAAGCACACGATTGTATTTAATTATGTAAAAAAAAAAAAAAAAAAAAAATTTTTCGAGCGTTGACCGGTCCGCAGCTACAAAAAGGTTGGGGACCACTGAGTGAGAGTGTCCGATCTGAGACTGGCAGGTTGTGAGTTCAAACCCCGGTCATACCAAAAACTACAAAAAAATGGGACCCATTGCCTCCTATTGCCTTCGCATCGAGGGTTGGAATTGGGACAATATTGTGAGGTTTTTTTTTTATTAGTGTTCCTGAAAAAGTGAACCCAAGCGCACACACTGTAGAGCAGATTTTTACAAAATTATATTTATATATCCATCCATCCATCCATCTTCTTCTGCTTATCCGAGGTCGGGTGGCGAGGGCAGCAGCCTAAGCAGGGAAGCCCAGATTTTCCTCTCCCCAGCCACTTCGTCCAACGTGTCCTGGGTCTTCCCCGTGGCCTAATACCGGTCGGACGTGCCCTAAACACCTCCCTAGGGAGGCGTTCGGGTGGCATCCTGACCAGATGCCCGAACCACCTCATCTGGCTCCTCTCCATGTGGAGGAGCAGCGGGTTTACTTTGAGCTCCTCCCGGATGGCAGAGCTTCTCACCCTATCTCTAAGGGAGAGCCCCGGCGGCATACTTGCCAACCCTCCAGATTTTCCCGGGAGACTCACAAATTTCTCCCGATTTCCACCCGGACAACAGTATTGGGGGCGTGCCTTAAAGGCACTGCCTTTAGCATCCTCTACAACCTGTCGTCACGTCCGCTTTTCTTCCATACAAACAGCGTGCCGGCCCAGTCACATGATATATGCGGCTTTTACACACACGGAAGTGAATGCACGACATCCTTGGTCAACAGCCATACAGGTCACACTGAGGGTGGCGTATAAACAACTTTAACACTGTTACAAATATGCGCCACACTATGAACCCACACCAAACAAGAATGACAAACACATTTCGGGAGAACATCCGCACCGTAACACAACATAAACACAACAGAACTAGGGATGTCCGATAATGGCTTTTTGCAGATATCCGATATGCCGATATTGTCCAACTCTTTAATTACCGATACCGATATCAACCGATACCGATATCAACCTATATATACAGTCGTGGAATTAACACATTATTATGCCTAATTTGGACAACCAGGTATGGTGAAGATAAGGTACTTTTTAAAAAAATGAATCAAATAAAATAAGATAAATAAATTAAAAACATTTTCTTGAATAAAAAAGAAAGTAAAACAATATAAAAACAGTTACATAGAAACTAGTAATTAATGAAAATTTGTAAAATTAACTGTTAAAGGTTAGTATTATTAGTGGACCAGCAGCACGCACAATCATGTGTGCTTACGGACTGTATCCCTTGCAGACTGTATTGATATATATTGATGTAATGTAGGAACCAGAATATTAATAACAGAAAGAAACAACCCTTTTGTGTGAATGAGTGTGAATGAGTGTAAATGGGGGAGGGAGGTTTTTTGGGTTGGTGCACTAATTGTAAGTGTATCTTGTGTTTTTTATGTGGATTTAATAAAAATAAAAAATATAATTTAAAAAAAAAAAAAAAAAAACGATACTGATAATAAAAAAAACGATACCGATAATTTCCGATATTACATTTTAACGCATTTATCGGCCGATAATATCGGCAGACCAATATTATCGGACATCTCTAAACAGAACAAATACCCAGAACCCCTTGCAGTACTAACTCTTCCAGGACGCTACAATATACACCCCCGCTACCACCAAACCCCGCCTCCCCCAACCCAGCCCACCTCAACACCCCCCCATCTCCCGAATTCGGAGGTCTCAAGGTTGGCAAGTATGCCCGGCGGAGGAAACTCATTTCGGCCGCTTGTACCCGTGATCTTGTCCTTTCGGTCATAACCCAAAGCTCATGACCATAGGTGAGGATGGGAACGTAGATCGACCGGTAAACTGAGAGGTTTGCCTTCCGGCTCAGCTCCTTCTTCACCACAACGGATCGATACAGCGTCCGCATTACTGAAGACGCCGCACTGATCCGCCTGTCGATGTCACGATCCACTCTTCCTGCACACGTGAACAAGACTCCGAGGTACTTGAACTCCATATATATATATATATATATATATATATATATATATATATATATATATATACACATATATATATACACATATATATATACACATATATATACACATATATATATATATATATATATATATATATATACACATATATATACACATATATATATATATACACACAATATATATATATATATATATATATATATATATATATATATATATATATATATATATATATATATATATATACACATATATATATATATAAAAGAAGAACATGTTTTACATAACGTCACTGCAAAAATTGGAGGCCTTTTTTTAATAACATTTGATCAACTTATGATTTTATGAATTGAAGATTTTTTAAGTGTTCCCTTGTAACCTTAACCTCAAAAAGCATAAGACTTAAATATTGAAAAACAAATACTGCATTGATATTTTACTTGTTTTTTACCACACAGACTTTGAAATAGACACGAGATGACAGTAAAAGCACAAACTCAGAGCTCATTGTCCACTTCCTGTACTGTTTAAATTAATAATAACTAATAGTAGTAATAATTAATTACAATTATAAACAGAAACACCACCAAAGGCTTCCTTATTGTTTGCTGTCTCCGAAGTTCACAAGTTGCAGACATTCTCTGTGTGTGTTTTATGCCCGAAAAATGTTTGTCCATTTTAAATATTCATTCCAACACATTCACCCCCACACTTTAAGAGAATTAGTGAGCTGTTAAGAACGATCTATAGTGCTAATTGTAATGCGAGAGCATCATCACACTTCAACTTCTCTAACATGCCCTTGCTAGGTCAGCGCTGCAAATGAAAATCTGTTCTTCATAGTCTTAACCTGGATAAATAAATGTTGCATACGTATTAGTCCTGTCAAATTGTATTATCTTTTAAAAACAATCAGATTAATCACACTTTTGAATTTGGATTAATCGTTATTAATCACAATACATTACTTGCTTACATAATTTACATCAACCTAAAAAAAAAAAAAAAAAATCAATATTTTGACACAAATGCAATTTCATCATCAAAATGGCATAAACAAACATTTTACAATGTTTTACTTGAATGTACTTAATTTATTTGCTCAAAACTAGGTCAAAGTATTATCTAAAGTTCCGTTGGGGTTTATTTAGAAGCAGAATTTTGATTGCATTTGAATTGACCTGATCATTGACCTTATAACCAGCTTACACGCTTCCTTTCAGGTAACCTTCGCGATTAAGGTAAAGGAGGTAAAAATAAATTAATGTAAAAAATAATCTAAAAAAATCTAAAGAAAATACATGATTAATTTGCAACTATACGTTATTAATAATATGAAATAATTGACGAAGCAAGTGTCGTACCATAGCAAGTTTTAATTATGATCATATCAGTCTTTTCTTGGAAAAGATGCCAAAGCAGACTAATCACAGCAGAAGAGAAGACAATACCTCTCATTCAACAGCACACAAACACGGCCCCTCCACCCCTCCCTTTATTTCTCTCCCTCTGTCATTTTAGCTCCCTTGCCGATGTTAATCTAAGTGGATTTTACTTTTTAAAATGGTTACTATTGCAGCAATATAGTTAAGGATATTTGTGATTTCTGATTGTTTGTGAGGGCATCAATGTGACTTCTGTGTGTGCGCGTGTTAGAGGACAGCAGCTTGTTGTTGTTTTGGCTTGTTAATAAATAGGAAGTTGATCCATCACCCCCTTGTTATATTAGTTTGATATACAGTTTAGTGCTTTATATTTGTGTACATGTTCAACTTGTTCACACTCTTACTAAAACATGGACTTTTGTCCAGGCTGAAACACATTATTCATATTTACATTGTTTCTTATAGGGTTGTATCGTATACTGCTACTAATTAAGTATTGCTGTACTAAGGAATTTAAAACTGTACTATACTGCCAATGAAAAATACCTGTACTTTTTAAAAAATCTGCATGCTGCAGTGGTGTACGGAGCAAAGGAGCATGTTTTGTGCATAAGCACGCGCACGCTCACAGAGCGCACAAGGAGAAACAGTGTGGAGAGGAAAAAGGCCAATAAAGGCAATTCAACTGGTTAATAAAGCGAGTGTGCGTGAAGTGCAATATGTACTGTAGGTATTTGGGCTTCAAAACTATCTATCAAGGTGACGCATTAGACACATGTGCTTTAAAACATGCCTCGCCAAAGGTGGAAAGACAATATCACCTGCAAAATGAGTTTCAACTCCCCTGCTGTGCCCAACAGATACGTTGGCGAGCACACAGCTGTTTGGCTTGATGCCAAATATTAAAACCGCCCACGTAGCGCAAACTAATGCCAGGGAAATGACTGCATTTTGTAACAAATTGCTATAATGTGTGTTTTATCTTTAACAATGTGTGTTTTACCTGCTCCATGACGTATCTGCGTAGTTTCAGCCACAGTGTTGTTTTTAGTATTTTTTTACCAATGATTGTATTTTTCTTAAAGCACAAGAGTGACAACCATAATTTAGACCAGGGGTGTCCAAACTTTTTCCACTGAGGGCCAGTTTGATATTTTTCATTTTCAAAACATAACAAAATATATGGATTTTATTTGTTTTTTACCTTTAGGGCTCCTAGGGACCATAAAGGGTCTAAGTCATTAAAATGTTAAAAACAAGTCAAATTATTTTTTTTTTATTTATATAATGCTTACAGTAAATCTGTACAGTATATCAACTTCAGGTTGATATAAAGTTTAAAAAAACAAAAATGTTTTATGCCTTTTCTGTCAAAGACAACTTAGTTTTTTATAATAAAACTGAAATATGCAGTATTTCCCCCACTGCCCAAAACATTCAGAAAGCAATGTTTGATGTGAAGTAATTAGAGCCTTAAAAATATCAATAATGCAGGACACCATTTATTATCTTTTTTTTTTTTTTTTGAGTAATCACAGTGAAAAGATAAATAAAATCCCATTCAATATATTTGGGATCCAAAAGGTGCCCCACTCAGAAAGTGATACATTTTTATTAGTTGTTTTTTTTACTTAATTGAATACTTAATTGTTTGACTGCCATCTACTGGTCACACTTATCATTACACCATGGACCAAATAAAATTGCTTCGAGGTCGGTAAGCAAAACCAGAGTGAGTAGGCTTATAGTGTCATCTAGGGCTGCAACTAACGATTAATTTGATAATTGATTAATCTGTCGATTATTACTTTGATTAATAATCGGATAAAAGAGACAAACTACATTTCTATCCTTTCCAGTATTTTATTGGGGGGGAAAAACAGCATAGTGGCACCATACCTATTTTGATTATTGTTTCTCAGCTGTTTGTACATGTTGCAGTTTATAAATAAAGGTTTATAAAAAAAATAAAAATAAAAAAAATAAAAAAATTGCCTCTGCGCATGCGCATAGCATAGATCCCACGAATCGATGACTAAATTAATCGCCAACTATTTTTATAATCGATTAGTTGTTGCAGCCCTACTGTCATCGCCAACTACTGGCCTGGCATGCATATCACAATCAATTCCACTCTTTTTTGCAGCTCTGTGTGATTAATGGGGATAATTTGTGCAAGTTGTGTGTGCTGCTGACAGTTCACGGACGAATTATTTGCACGCTCCTCAAGAAATCCTAAAACCCTCACCGAGCCACTCTTCAAACCCCTTGAAATGATGCTAAGAACTTTCTTCTGACTCTTAAGTTGAACATTAACTCGACTTCCTCA